>NC_054540.1:54659745-55014745 GCF_017654505.1 Polyodon spathula | reverse complement strand
GTGTCTCTCTCTCTCTCTCGCAGGGTGAATGACTGTGTCTCTCTCTCTCGCAGGGTGAATGACTGTGTCTCTCTCTCTCTCGCGGGGTGAATGACTGTGTCTCTCTCTCTCGCAGGGTGAATGACTGTGTCTCTCTCTCTCTCGCAGGGTGAATGACTGTGTGTCTCTCTCTCTCTCGCAGGGTGAATGACTGTGTCTCTCTCTCTCTCGCAGGGTGAATGACTGTGTCTCTCTCTCTCTCGCAGGGTGAATGACTGTGTCTCTCTCTCTCTCGCGGGGTGAATGACTGTGTCTCTCTCTCTCTCGCAGGGTGAATGACTGTGTGTCTCTCTCTCTCTCGCAGGGTGAATGACTGTGTGTCTCTCTCTCTCTCGCAGGGTGAATGACTGTGTCTCTCTCTCTCGCAGGGTGAATGACTGTGTGTTGCGAGTCAATGAAGTCGATGTGTCGGAGGTGGTGCACAGCCGGGCAGTGGAGGCTCTGAAGGAGGCGGGGCCAGTAGTGAGGCTGCTGGTGAGGCGACGACAGGCTCCGCCCGAAACCATCATGGAGATCAACCTGCTCAAGGGACCAAAAGGTGAAGAGACGCACACACATACACGCATGCACACACACACACACACACTCATACACACACTCACAACATCTATGCCATACATCTTTAATATTTAATGTTTTACCTGATATGCTCCTAATACATTACAGTTACAAATTACAGTTTCTGCATGCGTGTTTGGCATGTTTGGCATGTTTCTTATAGTCAGCAGCATCTTTAACCCTAAGGGTAATGTAGGAGTTTCTAAGTCATTTATTAAAGGTTTTCAATGGAAAACATCTAAAGTATTACTTTATGTTGAAAGGAGATTACGTTTTGAATAGAAGTAGTCAAAATAATTAAACCTGTCAATGGCATGCATCCACCTGCCAGTGCTTGGAAATGCAGGCCCGTAGTGACGCTTACTCACATGCAGAACACGCCCAAGGGTTTACACAATGAAACACAGCCATATATGCTGTCTGCATGGCTCACCTGCCTGTGGTATGGATTTCAGGATTGGGGTTCAGCATCGCAGGGGGAATCGGGAATCAGCACATCCCCGGAGACAACAGCATCTACATCACCAAGATCATCGAGGCAGGAGCCGCGCAGAAGGACGGCAGGCTGCACACGGGGGACCGCCTACTCGCTGTGAGCGCGCTTTCTTACCTGTTTATCTGCAGTGCGAGACGGGACCCCCTCTGTGCCAGTGTGAGATACAGCACCTCTCTGTCTCCCTGCAGGTGAATAACATCAATCTGCAGGACGTGCGTCATGAGGAGGCGGTGGCGGCCCTGAAGAACACCTCTGACATGGTCTACCTGAAAGTGGCCAAGCCAGGCCCTGTACACATGAACGACATGTACGCCCCCCCGGATTACAGCAGCAGTACGTAGCCCCTCCTCTAGCCCCTGTCTGTGAGAGCCAGCACTTGTGCAGTTTGACAGAATTGTACAGCAATCGCTATAAGCCTTTGCTGTTTTTTTCCAGATGAGTAACAACTGTAGCTACAGTGACAAATCGGTTAATTCCGATATATGCACGCCAATTAATCATTTGTTGTGGTTACCAGCAGGTCTGCTGTTGCGTCTGCATGTTTCAATATCTCTCTTTTCTCTCTCTGCAGCATTCCCCACTATGGTTGATAACCACGTCAGCCACAACTCCAGCATGGGCTACCTGGGTGGAGTCGAGAGCAAGCCCACCTACCAGCCTCCTCAGGTCACGCCCTCCAGGTACTCCCCTGTCCCTCGTCACATGATCGGGGAGGACGACTTCACCAGGTCAGTGGCTACTGCGCTCCTTTCCTTTTTGGTAGGGAAGAGACCGATATTCTGGCATTTGTAAGGCAGGCCCGCTGTTTCTGTTCTTTCTTAAATACGGGTGGCAATATATCAAGATTGAAATTGACATGGTGGGCGAGATATAGTCATTCACCCTGCAAGAGAGAGAGACATAGTCATTCACCCTACGAGAGAGAGAGACACACAGTCAATCACCCTGCAGAGTGCTTGAATATACTGATGGAGCTAAGGTTGTGCTAGCTGGTACACTGGTAGAGCTAAGGTTGTGCTAGCTGGTACACTGGTAGAGCTAAGGTTGTGCTAGCTGGTACACTGGTAGAGCTAAGGTTGTGCTAGCTGGTACACTGGTAGAGCTAAGGTTGTGCTAGCTGGTACACTGGTAGAGCTAAGGTTGTGCTAGCTGGTACACTGGTAGAGCTAAGGTTGTGCTAGCTGGTACACTGGTAGAGCTAAGGTTGTGCTAGCTGGTACACTGGTAGAGCTAAGGTTGTGCTAGCTGGTACACTGGTAGAGCTAAGGTTGTGCTAGCTGGTACACTGGTAGAGCTGAGACTTTACTGACTGGTGACTGGTGTAGGTTGTGCTGGCAGGTTCAGTGAAGGGTGGCGTCACAAGGATTGCGGAGCTGTGGGTGTCTTCACATCCGCCCATTCACAGTGTGATTTCTGTACTCTCCCACCCCCCACCCCCACCCCTTCCAGGGCTGAACCCATTTACAGTGTTGTTCACAAACAAGCGGAGTCCAGCCCTCCCTTCCCCCAGCTCTACAGCAGGGTGTCCCGGGAAGTGGGTCCTAGCCCTGCCCCCACTGTCCTGCGCCCTGGCCTGCCCCCCTCTTCCAGCAGGTACTACCCTTGCTTCGCAAGCCCTCCTGTCACTGCACAGGCTGCTGTGTGAGGGGCGGGCAATCTCTGCTATGGGCTGGCTGCTGTGCTCTGCAATGGGGCTGTATTTTGCATGTGTTTGTGGAGCTTTGTGCATTCAGCTCTATTGGTTGGGGGTGTGGGGGCTGCTTCTGCTGTTGAAACCTGCAACGCCTTCAAATCACAGATTCCTGTCTGGGACCTGCCTACAGAGAGGCAATGCCCTGTTGCTCTATATCTGTGTATTTGTAGCAGTCCATCTCAAACTGTCTATCTACATAATCAGCTATCTATCTGTGCTTGAGTATATTGCACAGTGTCTGCGCATGTAGACCGCAGTGTTTTCTCACATGGCTCCACTCCTCGACAGCGGAGAAGAATGGTCGTCTCGACCGGCTCTCTTATATAAATATAAGCACTCTGCTCTACTGCCGCTACCATAAATGTATTGAAAAGCCTTTCAAGCCATGTGACTAGTGTTTACATTCTGGCTGCTGGCATACCTCTGTTACAGGCGCGAGGTAAACGGTTGCATTCACCCACATTCTGTACAGGCACAGACCTTGCATTTTAAGCTCTTAGTTCCAAAACCTGTTTGTGAGATGAAAAGTGATCAGTTCCTGGGATCTAAACACCATCACTCTGTATCACGTGTGTAAATGAATATTTAGATCTGCCACTGTGAAGCACTTTGAGGTGGCTTAGCCATGAAAGGCGCTATATAAAAAGAATTTGAATTATTGATTTAGCAGCCAGGTCTCCTTTGCAAAAGACAATCTCGAAGTGACTACTTGAAGAAATAAAGTTTAATAAGCAATAAATATTCACGTTTCCGACGGTGACCATGGTGTGTCCCACCTATTAGAGCTTCTTATTACAGCAGTGAGCTATTCACAGTGGTCTCTACATTAACAGCTGAAGACATGTTACAAGGGTGCAGGGATTCAGGCGGTGTCTTTTTAGGGAGGACAGTTGGTCCTGATGATAATGAGCGTCCTGCGCTTCAGATCATTAATCTCCAGCAACAAAGCTTGCACCGCCCCCCCTCGGATAATTAATGAAACAGAAACACAAATACGTACCAGCCAGAGTGACCCTCTGGCCCTGGCAGCACGTCACTGTAGCCGAGGATATTTCCATTCTGCATAAAATAAACACAGAGAAATCAGCTGACAGTTAATCACAAGGGAGAGACACGCAGGGGTTCAGCTCCCGTTTCACAGCCAGGCTCGCCACTGTTTACATTCCCCTGGTTTATGGGCGCAGGGTGCAGGGGGAGAGAAAAGGCTGATTACAGGGCTCTGCCCCTTGACCCTCACCATAGAAAAGTGGTACAATATACACACACACCCATGAAGAGTAAGTTATGCCTTTCACTATGTGTTATAATACCAAAGTCCACATGCTAAAAAGTTTTAAGCTGAACTAAATAGTTCTGCATTAAAAGTTTTAGGATGTAGGTTGGAAAAAGGAGCCAAAAGCTATGCGGACCAGGCTCTGGTTTTAATATCCCATGTTACCATGTCAACAGATATTTATTCAATTAAACATAGTGTTGTTTAGAAGTACAGCAGTGTGGAAGGCATAGTTCAGTTCTGGGCTCCGTGTGGAATATTGTGGGTCTGAGTAACTCTATGGTTAAGTCCAATATGCCAACCTCATCATTGTTAGGGCTGCCAAGTATATTTTTTAGCCTGTCTCTGGGTAGGAGAGGGTTAAGCATGTCCTGTAAACAGTGGGGAGTGTGTTTGACAGCTATAGCTGGGCTGTGTCCCATCAGCGGCTCAGTGATCCAGCGTGTCTGAAACAGTGCTGCTCCGGGAGCCACCCAGAGAAAAACAGCAGGACAGAGACTAACAATCTGTGAGAGAGCTAGGAGTGCGAGGCTGAGACCTGCAGGGACACTGCCTGGGACCGAGCGAACACAGGGACAAGACAGAGCAGGACAGGACGTGCAAGAGATCAAACCAGGACACCCAGAGGACAGGAACCACGGAGCAGAACACAACCACCACCCCTCGGCCGCTGGGGTGAGGAGAGACAGACAGACAGACAGGCCGTGTCCAGCGATGTTCACAGTTAACGTTTCCTCCTCAATGGCGTCTTTGAGGAATCCCTCAACGCGTCAAGCCAAGAATCAGTCGCCCTTCAGGCTGAAGAACTGCGAGCCCAGGTAACCAAGGTAACCCATCTCTCCGAGAGAGGCTTGCACGCCTCACTCATTTCACGGATGTCTTGTACACCACAGCTGGCTGTTGCTTTTCCTAGAACGGCTTATTATCATCCACCCTACAACGTTGATTTCTCCACATGCTGAAAGAAGCACGGTGCGATGCTGCTGTCTCTCTGATCAAAACAGAATTGGTGGCGTATGTAATTCTGCAACACAGTTAGGGAATCATAATATGTATACATTTATCAGAGACACAGTATGGCATGGTCATGATTCACATCATGTATACACAATATGTGTGCAGTACAATATGCACAGAGTTCCTCTGCACTTCATAAGAGAAACACCAGTCCCTGAGAGGTGCAGATGCAGAAATTTCACAAAATTTCACAAAATAGTCGTGAACACTAATGGTCAAATCCAGGACTTACTCATTGTTAGATTACCGAAGCATTAACTGTACATTGGTTCAGAGGCTGAAGACGAACAGACACTACTGTTTATGCAGCGTAGATTGGCAAATGGGGATCAGTTGATTCCTGTTCCCTGTATGGCAGTATTTTCTCTTGTTTTCGTGACCTTTCATCTTCAGCAGCTGACGTTCTCTGGATACAAGCACCGGAAAGTCTGAAATGGTTATTGGCTGATGATGTAGTCTTAGCTCTGGAAGAAATGCAGTCAAGTGCACAGATGCCAGGCTTCTTTCATTCAGAAGTCTGAGGCAGTGGGGCGGTGCTGCTGATGCCCTGTGTTTGTCCACTGGGGGGCACTAAGTCTCCTGACAGACAGCTAATCTTCCAGTGTCCATGTTCTTGATTGGCGGACTCAGTAATGTTGGATCCTGTGCTGCTGGAGGACCAGTTTAGATCTCTTTTCAGTGCCTTGAGGATTCCTCCAGAGAGCATTTTAGAAACTTGCTTTTTTATTTTTGTGTGATGTATTTTCTTTGTGCTTCTATATATTTTTGTACTAGTTGATCTTTTTTTTTCAATCCTTGGCTTCCCATCCATCACTTTTTTTCCCTGTGTGGGAAAACAATATATGTTGCATATAAAAAAATGCATACATGCAACATAGTTAGCTTCATATGAATGCATGTGAAAGGGGGCCCTTACAATAGGGCTGTTTTATATAAAGTATGTACAGAATATGCAACATACTGTATATAAAACCTTAATGTCATACCTGATGCACACAAACCCATTTTGATTTGGGTCGCTTCTATACCTTTGATTTTATCATTCTTTTTTCCAGGGAGCCGCGAAAGATTCTGCTTCACAAGGGCTCGACGGGACTGGGGTTCAACATCGTGGGGGGCGAGGATGGGGAGGGGATCTTCGTCTCCTTCATTCTGGCAGGGGGGCCGGCAGACCTCAGTGGGGAGCTGCGGAGGGGAGACCGCATCCTATCGGTAAGCCTCCTTCTCCGTCCATCTGTTTGTCTTTCCATCCAGAGCTCTCTCCAGCCGTCTGTGTTCCTGTCTGTCTGTCTGTTGAAACAGAATCATGCCTCTTTGTCTGTCTGATTCACTGTGTCTCTCTTTTGTGTAGCTGTCTGCATATAGTTTGAAATATACAGCATCTGCCTGTCTCTTTGTGACTGTTTTTCTTCTCTATAATTGTCATTGTCTGTACATCCAATTTTTGCATCTATGTAGAGTTATGTGTCACTCTTTCTGTCTCTTACGTACTATTTCACTGTCTGTCGCTGTCTGTGCTATGCAGTTATCGTAAACGTAGAATCCACACCTATGATCGTGCGTGTCTGTCCTCTGCAGGTGAACGGGGTCAATCTGCGGAGCGCCACACACGAGCAGGCAGCCGCCGCATTAAAGAGGGCGGGGCAGACAGTTACCATCATCGCCCAATACCGGCCTGAAGGTAGGAACCCAGGTGTGGACTCACCTTTACTACCGAGTTTTTCATACGATCGCCCCATGGTTGTTATTTCACATGGCTTCAGCGCACAGGAATCAAGAACCGTCTGATCCCCCTGGTGCAGTATCAGGGGCCATGTGTGTTTATTTATTTGTTCTGGACCAGGCTGTTGTGTATATCCATAACATCTGCCAATGCGCTGGTAAGCAGATATATCAAACCAAAACAATGCAGAGTATTTCCAGAGAGGCATGAATATCCTGTGTAACCCAGACAATAGCGCATTGAGTATTTACATTGTAACAACACTCCACCTGCGCTGGGGGCGGGGCTCAGAGTCCTGGGGCATTGAGTATGTATGTGCAAGTGTGTGTTTATTACACATGTGTAGACCCAAGCCCAGTGAAATACTATTGGTAAACCATTAATACAATTTATGTCACCTACAATATTATTGCTTCACTGTTTCATCTTTTGTGGAATGGGTGTGCTGGCCCTTTAATACAGGTAGTGCTCTGGAAGGGACGGGCCGGGTTTGCAAGCGATGTTAACTGGCACCTGATTGGCTGCCTTGAGCCGAATTCAGTTTCGGGGGTTGGCCCCTGCGGAGTTCGACTTCAAACCGGTTTGAACGGTTCGGGTTCTCGCGCCTGGGCAGGGGGGGGGGAGGAAGGGCACGAGCTTTGTGTGACCTCGGGCTTCCCGACAGCTGGAAACAAGCGGAGAGAGAGAGAGAGAGAGAGAGAGAGAGAGAGAGAGAGAGAGAAAGAAACGAGAGAGAAACGCTCTCGGTTTGAATTTCAGAGAGGGGTTGTGTGTCATATCGCGGTTGGGGGGGGGGATGGGTACGCGACTACCCGCGGAATATTTCCGAGGAGAGCTGAAGGTTTCTCAGCGTTATTAAATTTCTCAAGAGTGAACCGGCAGCCCGCCTCCCTCCAGACGCAGTTCAGAGAGCGAGTTCTGCGGCATGGTACTGTAGTGCAATCCGAGGCGCCTTTCCATTCAACCGAGCTGGTTAAAGAAGACGGGCATCACGGAAGCGTGTTTCCCCCCGGAGCGGCTGGGATTGGGTGGAATTGTTCGAGTGTTTCCCAGCAGATGGTTGTGGGGAGCCCTGACTCTGCTCTGCCTGACCCCGACCGTCCGAAAGAGGTGAGGCAAGCAACACCCATGGCATACACACATAATTTCAGTGTTTATGCGAAGAAACAAACAAATATTATACCTGTAAAAAAAAAAAAAAAAAAAAAAAAAAAAAAAGTAAGGTCATTTACATATTGTGTGTGTCTATTTTAGGCCGCCAAAAGGTAGCGTTTACACTGAAACATATATAATATGAATAAATAAACCACATTTAACTGGAAACGTGTTTGATTTCTGATACTTATTTGGCGATCTATTTGTGCAAACGTTAAGCTGCTTTTCAAAGATCATCAATCAAACCAGCTCAATGTGAACATCAGAAAAAAAGCATCCCCCTGCTAACAGGGAGGACACAGACCTATTGTTTCTTGTTGCTTTGTCTGGAGTGGTTGATGGTTCCACAGATTGACAGTATTGCACCCCATATTACTGGGGCAAGGAGTCCATTCTTTCTGGAAATAGTTTTGGTGTTTTCTTGTTAAACTCAGTGATAGGGGATGAACTCTCCGCATGTGTGTTCATATTCAAAACAGTGAATTGTGCAATGATCCGTTTTATCTGCATATACTAAAAGTCCCACCTGGAGTTTAGAACTATCTGTGATAAAGTTGGCGTTGACATGATAAGCTTTTCATTTTTTTCTATATATTACCTACTGCAGACTTGAAGAATGGGTATTTTCAATTTTTTTTTTTTTTTTTTTTTTTTTTTTGAAGTACAAAGAAAATCCCAATGTTAATTTGATGTCTTAGACTGGCTTTGATCTTGTCAACAGGAGAGTGTGGTGTCTGTTTCAGCCTGTGATTTCCATAGCTTTAATATTCTAGATGCAAGCTCTCATTTACATTTCATTTAAAATCCCACCAAAAAGATGCACTAACACTGGGAGAACTGAGCTGTGCTACACTGCTGCTTAGTATCATGCTGTAAACAATTGAGAGCATTTGCTACATAGTGTGACATTATTCTGCACTGTCCTGTTTACAGATATAACAATGTAGCTTGTTCACGTCAGTCGATCGTCAAATATATAAATATACTGTGTATATAATTGTATTTTCACATTAAGTACCATGTAAGATTAGTCTAGTCTTGTTTTTCTGTTAAAGTGCAAAATTCACGAGTTGTGCAGGCTGGCCTTACAATAATGTTTTCCCATGAATGATCAAAGCCACTAAATTTAAATCAAGTGAAATATGTTAGCTGGCACTACGTTATTGTCTCTGCCCAGCAGCTAGCTGGAATCACACAAAACCAAAACTCGAATGCAAACTGTAAACACGCTGTTGATTTCATTTGGTAATTTTTCTAAGTTGAATTTAAATTAATGATTAATGTGTAGCCTGGCTAATCTTCTCAATCAATCATTAAACTAGTTTACTTATGAATGCCTATTATATTAGAATTTGGTAGAAGAAAATAAATAACTCAAGGCAGTACAAATTACAAATCTGAATAAAATGCTGACAAACTGGAAATATAGACTAGTGGGCTGCTAAATTTATAGCTGACATATTTATGTCTTGGGTTAAATAAACATTTGTTTTTCAAAAAGTATTTGTGTATGTCTGAAAATATATGAATGGATCAATTCAGATATTAAGTTAACAAGAAGAACAAAAACATGTTGCTTCATGTTTGTTCAACTTCAAAGTCTGTGTTTTTTCTTGCTGCTAAATTAACTATTTAGAGACCTGAAAAATTATTTACATAACTCTGGGCAAAAGCAAAGAGCTTTCTGATAACAGCTCCTGTTTTACCAGGACGAGAGCTTCTTGTTTGCATGGGTGCACTGCACTGAGTGACCTGTTGTAGAGTCTGCCTCTGCTGTTTGACCTTGGCTGGGGAGTGGAGGTTACCTGCAGAATGGTTTATAGTCCCCAGTAATATTTAACCAGCCAAACAGACTTCCCTGAATGTGAGTGCTTGTTCTACTTTCCTTTTTGATTCCTCCATTTGGTGTTTTCCAGTAAGCTTGATGCTAGTTCAAACTGTTCTGCTGTTTTGTGAAGATGATGATATAGCGCCCGCTCCTGCTCGGCTTTTCAATCTGTAATTAAGAGCTGACATGAATGAGTACAAAACAGACGTAATACATTGTAGTTTGCAGCACTCGATAGCAGTGCGCTTTTATTTAATTTAATGCCGTTAGTATTTGGCTAATCTCTCAAGCCAGACTGCCTGTGTTTTAGATATCTGTCAACAAAGCCATTTCATCTGAATCCTAGCGCCTCCAACAGCGCTTTCCATTCCAATACCATGCCAGCATGTTCTGTCTTATAGGGGAGAGTGCTGCCGACACCACTGCTTGCAGCATCAGGGGTTATTTGTTGTTCTGCCGAAGCTTGATGCTTTAGTAGTCAATGTTGTATAGTGTTTGCCTGTGATGTTTTCATTTTGGCTGTAGTCTGTTTATTTCCATTCCAAACTTGGCTCTAAACAACATTCTTTCTGTATGTTTAAAGAAGTGTCGCAATGACTCTTGCATTTTACTTCAATGACTGCATTCAGAGTTTGCTAGGTGGTTTTGTGAAAGTATTGATGATTCGGAAGTAATGAGGTATTATGTATATTTGGAGGTATTTCCTCCCCTTACTATTTGCTTGTCTGATCTCTGAACTGGTTCTGCCAGCTCGCATGGGCAGGTAGGGTTTCACTGTACTCTGGTTGCTAGTGGTTACAGGCAGGTGGTTTCAGGTTTCACCTGATGATGATGATGTCCTCTCGCTCTCTCTATCTGCCTGTGTGTTTAACCTCTTCCTTGCCTGAGGGGCTTGCAGACAATTTGTGTGGAGATATTAGTTAAGAGCCAACTTGTCCCTTACCCCCAGGGAAAAGCTCGGATAAGGGTGATGCTTGTTCATGGGTGTCTTTCAAGCAAATTCGTTGGCTGGTTCATTACTTTATTACCACTTAGCAGTCAAACACGTGTCAAAGACGAGTACACACTCTGAAAGTTATATTGAAGCAGAGGCTTGTGTTATCACTTAAGAGCATATGTTACTGTTTATCAGAATCCGTGTGAGGGGAGGGGACTGGTAATGGCCCCTTTCACCATCCTAGTTATTTTAGTGTGGACTGCACTAAACTTTCCATTTCTTGAAGGGACCCTTTACTGTTGAAGGTACTCCCAAGGCACTGCTGTTTATTGTGGACTTTGTCTATGAAATCTACTTTGGGTTAGGCAATGGGGTCATCTTCCACGCTATTTAGTTTCTGTAGTACATACCTAAAAAGGGCCCTGCTAAGATATTGTGGGTAAAGGATAGAAACACTCCCCAGTTATGCACACTTCTTTTGCCACCTCTTACTTTTCTCTCGCTTGCAGAATACAGCCGCTTTGAGTCCAAGATCCACGACCTGCGGGAGCAGATGATGAACAGCAGCATGAGCTCTGGGTCGGGGTCCCTGCGCACCAGCGAGAAGAGATCCCTCTACGTCAGGTACAGTACCAACATTCAGCTGTTCTGTATTCACCTTCCTACCCACACACTTTAAAACAGAACGGAGGAATGACATTGCTGGAGGCAAAAAAGAAACTACAGTGGGGCTGCAATAGAGTTTCTACTGATAAAATGAATGGTTACAGTGGAGCTTGTTAATGCAGTAGTGACATGGCAAATTAATGCATCGTGGTTTAATTGTTTTTTATTGTGCTGCACCATTTCATTCAAATGGCAACAGTAACACAATAGCAACTGGCCCACCTCATCAAGAAAAAACAAATTACAGAAAATGAATGGGCCGTTCTGCTGCTGAGATTTCTTCAGATTGGTGATGGCGATGTTTGTACACGGGAGATGTAATTGTTCATAGTTTCCTAAGCCTGGATTTATTGTTCAAATGGAAGTGGAATTTGCTGTCCATAATTAAATCACAATAAACCAGTTTAAAAAATGCGATGCCCAAAAACTGGGTGTCTCAGATAATAATAATAATAATAATAATAATAATAATAATCATCATAAATTATTTATTGTTATTATTTATCTTCTATCTATTAAGGTAAGGTCCCCTTCACAAATTTCCAAAGTAGGTTTCAACGAGACTTTCAGTAAAGACCCTTAAACTTCCAAACAAACAGATCCTAATAAAAAAAAGATGAGTTCTGGATTTAATGATGACTTTTCAGTAGTTGCTCTTAAAGTTTTCTACAAAACCAAAGGAGTCTGACTGCTGCTTACTCTTTGAAAGGCCCCTGTTTATTTACCTCCCGTAAACACATGGGTGCAGAAATATCACCCTACTCCAAAATAATCTGGTGTAAAACATAAGCCTTAATATTATGTGACAGAGGTTTTACTACTGTTATACATGGTCATGCAAGAGAACTCTAAAAGTAACTGTATGTTTTGACCGTAGAACTTTTCTCCTCCCTCCCATCTGACCTGTTAAATGTTAGCAGTAACACAAGCCTGCAATTACTTTTTACTCACCATGTGGAACTACGCATTGAAAATACTGAACTGTTAATAATGATAAACTGGTATTATTGTACAGAAGACATTCAAAACAAAGTGTTTACTGACAAGGGGGGTGGAGGCTTTTAAATGTGTATATTACTGTATTTATCAGAAGTGTAATACATTCACATCTGAGAAATGGGGAGCAGTGTTTTCTCTTGCATCCCTCTGCCATTAGTTTTGGTGTAAACACTACAATATGTTTGTGTAAACGGGTGACCAAGTCCTGACCTGGAGGTTAGCTGTTCTTAAACTGAGATTTGAATCCACCTCATTGTTTGATCAGGGTATTGCAGGTTATAAATGCAGGGCTTGTTTGTGTGGAGAGTAACTCTGTTGTGTGAAGGTATGAAGTCACTAATCCAGTATGCTTTAAGCGGCTATGTGGATACAGCATTACTGCAGGACCTTTAACAGCCTTTACTAATGGTGCATCTTTCATCTTTCAAGCATTGTAAAGTAATTAAGCATTCTCATGAGGGGAGCTTACCTGTACCTGTCAATATGCCACCACCACTATTTTAACTGCTAATCTTCTGAACCATTTGAGATTTCAGCTTCATATTTTAACAGTACAATTCACTTTGACCTTTTGTCTAATGTGGCTGCTTTATTGTGCTTCTGTGACCTTTTTGATTTTCTGGATGATCTACGTAATGCTTTGGCAATATAAATATTAACATTTTATTTTTCCAAACTACTGTATTCCATCAGAGATACCATTATCTTTTTGTTTTTTGTTCTCAAAAAAAACAAAACATTTCTAGTTAATCAAAAGCTTTCTTGATTTGCTGTTGAAGAGTGGATCAATGGGAGTAGGACCCTGTAGCAAGCTTAATTAACCCTATCCTCCACTCTGCAGGGCTCTGTTTGACTACGACCGGACTCGGGACAGTTGCTTGCCCAGCCAGGGTCTCAGCTTTCTGTACGGAGACATCCTGCATGTCATCAATGCCTCTGATGATGAGTGGTGGCAAGCACGTCTCGTTACTCCACACGGCGAGAGCGAGCAGATCGGGGTCATCCCCAGCAAAAAGAGGTAGGCTGGCTTGAGTGTCTTGGAGAATAAGAGAAAGAACGCAAGTAGAGTCCTACTCAGTCATGGAGAGAGAGAAATATTCTCAGGAAACCACAGTCGCCTGCGGTCCCTGTGGGGTCTGTGTGAGCTTCACTTCTCGTATTCTGATTGTTAGGAGTAACTCATTCAGAAAGTTTGTACTTGGACTGCAGTGAATATTTGTTAACCTCAAATGATAATATGTAGTGGAAGGGTACGATTCCCATTCGGGAAGATTGTTAAAAGACTTGCCCTGAAACTAACAAGTGGAGGAGCTGAGCAAGGATCCTCTAGCTCCCAGTAATTGTATCTGATCAGTTTGATCAGTTAATAGCTATTGAGTCTACAAATGTTTTGTTTTTTTGAGTTCCTGGCCAGCGCCTGTCTTTTCTCTGGATATATTGAAAACATTGTGTCTATTCTGCAGAGTTGAGAAGAAAGAAAGAGCAAGGTTAAAAACAGTAAAGTTCCACGCCCGGACAGGCATGATTGAGTCAAACAGGGTGAGTCTTGCTTCTTAATATATCACTGTCCTTAGACACCGTAGGTCAAGTATAGTGCTCCTTGACCACCAGAAACCAACATCGAAGGAAACTGACCCAGCTCCCAATAGCGTGGGAACCAAAGGACTCCTGCCAGAACGATGGGGTCACATTTCAGCCAATTTTTTTTTTAATGTTTCCTCCTGGCAGCAAGGTTGTGTGTCAACACAGTGTGAAGAGACGCTGTAAAGTGTGGCAAGGCATTTTTCAAACATACTCCTCATAGATGAGTAAAGTACGTTTCTTGCAATTACTTATCATCTTGTTAACATTATCAAATTGTCACCTACATATTCCCAAGCACACAATCTAATTCTTGTTCCATTTACCCTCTGCAAGGGTTTAGTTGCTTTAGGATGGGTTTTGGCTGGCATATGGAATGGTCTTTTACTTTTATTCTATTTACTTTTCCCATGCATTTATCATATTTTCTTTTTGAATTCATTTGATCCACCCACCAGATGTGCAGTAATCATTGCATTTGGTTCATTTCTTTGTTTTGCATGAGTAATGTTTGGTTGTCTGCATTGCATTGAGACCCATTTTTTTTTTCTTTTTGTTTCATTTCTTCACTTCATCTTTGTTTCTCAGCAGTCAGTCAAATCAAAGCGCAAAAAGAGCTTCAACCTCTCACGCAAGTTCCCATTTTACAAGAGCAAGGAGAATATTGGGCAGGAAAATGTGGACACGGAACGTAAGTATCGACGTGCGTGAAGACCTGATGATGCATTTGAAGATGACTCCTAAGCTATCCACCCCCCACGCACAGCGGGAGGTTTAATCTCTGTTGACTGAATAGTGCAGGAAGGTGGTGTAGACCTACTAACACTAGGACAATGCAGGCTTATCTTTCTTCTGCCTTCACTCTTTCTCTTGCTCTCTGGGCAGTCTTCTACATGCCTTTTCACAAAGAGTGATGGCAAGTATCTGTTTTTGTGGCAGAATGTTTTTTCTGCTGTTTTGAAGATGGTTGTTTGCACTGAATGCAAATGACTGAAATCCTGCCCTGTGGTTGTTCCACTTAGGGTACAGAATGTCATTGAGTTGAAAGAGTTTCACTGTTTCCAGCAGACAGAAACCTCTCGACTCACTGAATTCTTCACAGGTCTGTCAGCCTTTGCTCTGTTCACAGCACACTAACCTCCACTCTGTCTCTACTTTCTGTTTTTCTTTCTCTGCTCTCGTTGTCTGGAAATTCAGGACTTCCCAGGGTTAAGCGATGACTATTATGGATCAAAGATTCTGAGTAAGTTTGGGGTTCCCATGTAGCTCCTAATATAAAAGGGACTTGCGGATATACCTAAATTGTAGCCACAGCCTGTTGGCAATTGGTGGACTTTGAAACGGGCCCCATAAAATGCAGTATGCTTGGGGTCATAGTTAAGAAGATTAAACTGTAAATTGTTTTTATTTGCTTTTTACTCCAAGCTGTGACTGAGCAAGTTCCAGCTAGAAGTTGTCTCCTGAATGTAAAGAGTTTGCTCAATTTAAACACAATTCAAGGAAGCAATTCATTTCCCATTGCTGGCTGCCCTGATACGAGAAGGGGAGAATTGGGCTTTGTTTTGTTTCCTCATTCTCGTTAAAAACACACATTCATTGTTACTCTGATCCAGGGACACTTCATGGAAGTAGGGGACGGTTGCACTAGCCTTTTGCTGAAGGATAATGGGTTGTGTTTACAGCCAGTTTCATGTTCAAAGCTTCATGTTATTTCAGTTCAAAGCTAAGCTCAGTGTTTCTTTTTTTTCCTCCAGAATGTGTGACATCCAACACAAGTGACAGTGAAAGCAGCTCCAGTAAGTGGCGTTCATTTCAGTACTTGTCTCTGGGACTGGAGCCTTATTCATCTGTTTAATTTCAGCCAGCTTTGTGGGGAGTGGGGCATTTTTAATGCTCCAATATGTGTATTCTTTACATGTTTTATAAATTAATATTCCAGTGCAAATACTGGTGCAATTAATATTGTATTTATTTTTGCAGAGGGTCAAGAAGACACCATTCTCTCTTATGAACCTGTTATGCGACAGGAAAGTAAGTGATAAATGAACTTTGTTTTTTATTAAACATCTCCCTCCATCTGCATGGTTAATGTTATAGACTATGTAGGCTAGACAGCCCAGAATTAGCATATTTGAACTGAAGTTGGGGATATCAAATGAAGGCATGCAAGAAATGTTACTTCTACAGTAATTGTGTTTTTTTGTGTTTGTTTTTTTCAGTTCACTACACCAGACCTGTAATAATCCTGGGCCCAATGAAGGACAGAATAAATGATGATCTGATTTCAGAGTATCCCCACAAGTTTGGATCTTGTGTACCACGTAAGTGTTCCCATCTCCCTATTCCTGCACACACTGATCCACGATGCACTGTTGGAGTGACTCTCCCTCCTGAATCTGTGTGTTCCTACAGACACTACCCGGCCCCAGCGTGAGACCGAGCTGGACGGCCAGGACTATCACTTTGTTGTCTCCAGAGAGCAGATGGAGAAGGACATTCAGGATAATAAATTTATTGAGGCAGGCCAGTTTAATGAGAACCTGTATGGGACCAGCATCCAGTCTGTGAGGGCTGTTGCAGAGAGGGTAAGTAGATCGTCTCTTTAATTTGTGTGTCAAACTGACAAAAGATGTGTTTCGTCAAATAAAAAAAATCTACAAATTGGTTCCAATAACCAGTTAGAGCACTTTGGAGCACCAGGAAAGAGTTAGCATAAAAAACGGCACAGTAAATGTGGCACATTTATCATGGACACTGTTATTTGTCTTATGATGTAGAATATAAATTACTTTCACCTGAGAATGCATTAACGTTTTTGTTGGGAATTGTGCTCAATGGTGATCTGTTAAGTGGAATCAGGAATAAACAGATTCCTTATTGAGATGGATGGTACAGAGCACCATCTGCTTTGTGGCTTTTTTGTATGGTACATCAACACTGAACCTTCTTTCTTTATAGGGAAAACACTGTATCCTGGATGTGTCTGGGAATGCCATAAAGAGGTTGCAACAAGCACAACTTTTTTCAATTGCCATTTTCATCAAGCCAAAATCCATCGAAGCCCTTATGTAAGTGAGAAACAACATTGGTCTTTTTTTTTTTTTTTTTTTTTTTTTTTTTTACAGTTTTTCAAATGTGCATGTATTCCTGTGACCTTTCTTTTAATAAATGCCACAGCACCAGTTTGAGCAATTAGATAGTTTGGGCAGAGAAAGATGAGGTGGAGTGTTAAGCTGGCTGTGTGGGTGCCACATTTAAGCTGTTTGTATAGACAGTAACACAAAATCCCACTGATGACACTCTGAAGTGTCATTCTGCACATGGGTGCGCTCCAAACAAGCACTGCATCATTCTCAGTGCTGCCCACATAAACCATGAAAATGGCTGCGTAAGACCGACCGGTGTTCTAACCTGCTCTTTTTTTCTTCTAGGGAAATGAATAAAAGACAGACGTACGAACAAGCCAATAAAGTCTTTGACAAGGCAGTGAAGCTGGAGCAAGAGTTTGGGGAGTATTTTACAGGTGGGTTCTTCTTTTTCAACTGCTGTAGTTGAAAGGCTTGCTTACTTTTGATGTGTGTGTGTGTGTAGAGGAGGGGCGGGACAGGCAACACTTGCATCATGAATGGGTCTAATCACATTGGGTTAACCTTTCACATACGTAACTTTGATGTAAAATAAGACAGTTTAATTTGTAGTTTTTAAAGTATACGTTAAGTTACATATTAAGGGATCATGGCTAGCCTGTTGCTTATTCAGTCCAGTCCCTGTTCTTGTTTGGGGATTTTCAGCTTGCTGCAGGACACACATACTGTGGTACATTTTTGGAATCACAGCTTCAGTACATGTAGTTAACCCACATCCAATTTTATATTTGTGTAGAGCAAAATGTTTTTGGTGGGAATCATGACAACAAAGGGTATGTGGGGGGAACATACATGTGTCTAGGATGTAAGTAAAATAAGTCTATTCCCAAGATGTATCCTTTGGTACATCAGCCAGTCATGCGTTGCTACTGTCATTCACAGTATACGTTATAAATCTTTGTGAGAAATGTCCATGTCCAATTTGAAGAAATCCAGGAGGTCTGTATTGCAGTCTGCCAGTTGCAAGCTAATTACATTATTACATATTTCTTAAATTAAACATATGAGTCATTTGCCAGACCATTTGGAATTTGAAAGGATAGTTCAAATGTAAACAGTTCTAGAATTTAAAGCACATATGTGATTCCATATCGGCCACAATGCGGTGCATTTTCTTTCTAGTGGTATTGAATTTTTTATTGAAACCTATTCTAATGTTACCTCATTTTTATCAACAGCCATTGTACAGGGTGACTCGCTAGAAGAAATCTACAACAAAATAAAACTGGTAATTGAGGAACAATCTGGTCCCTATATCTGGATCCCTTCCTCTGAAAAGCTCTGAGCGTCCCTTCAACCCCCTGCCTTGGAGTGGGGCTTCCCCACCCCGATCGAGTCCGATCCCTCCCCTTTTTACAGATATGTTGCATATCGAGTTTTATTGTCATCATTCTGTTACTCTTTAAAAACAGGTCTATATCACCATTACCGTGACTGTGCGCATCCCTGCATGAGTTTTTCTGCAATTCCATCGAAGACTGGAAAATGTCATTCAAAATGAATTTTAGATCATTTTAAAAAATGGGGGGAAAAAAAGAAAGGAAAAAAAATCAATTCTGGTCTGCAGAGGGACAGAAAGGATCAGCAGAATGCCCTAAAGCATTTGAAAAATGGGATGTGGAGAAGTTTGCCAAGGGGAATCGTGCAAATTGAAACGACTTGTAAGTGTTTATAAACTTGCATTACGGACTTGGAGGGTGAGCAGACAGGAAGAGACCATTGAGGTTTTTCTATAAGGACTAGTTACAAATTGAACCCCCTGCTGGTACTCTGCTATTCAAGGGATCTTTTTCAATGTTTCTAATTCAGATCAGTGATGAAAGTACAAACTTCTGCTCACAATTATCACAACCAGCTTGCTATGTGATTGGCTGCCAGCAGTTTGTGAAGCAGCCATTCAAGATTTCTCATCTCTGGAGGTGGGAAGAAAGGAATTATGGGATGTAAATCTATAAATTTATATATTGAACAGGAAGATAGATTAAAATCCAATGGAAAGATGATTTTACTACATATTAAAAAATACACATTGTTTGTTTTACACATCATGAAAATTGTCTGCATGGAGGGCTTTCTGACTTATTTTTTGAAGCTGCTCTGAATAAGGGAGGAGTGACCTGGGGTCCTTACAAAATCCCAAGCTGCCTTACAACTAAAATCTGTGAAACTGCCACTAGGATGGCTGATTGTGCAGCTTGTATCTTAAGGCTGCTGTATTTTCACAAATATTTCAATGGCCCTTGAAGATGAGTTGATTCTCCCTACAGGCAAAGGCTTCATTGTTGAACCAGTGGGTTAGAATCTTATCTGCATAATTGAGTTTGTTTTCTGGGGTATCCTAATTAGGGTATGTCTTACAAAGACGATGAAATGACAAATACTCAAGGTCACTCAAATGTTTTGGCAGTAACGCAAAAATTGCAAGTCAAAATCTCCAGGCATCCCAGTCCCCTTCTTCAATGCTACAGTGTGTCTGCACTATTACAATTGTTTTAGATGCAGATCCTTACAGGGCTCACACCTGCCATATTCAGACAAGATGGTTTTGTGGTACATTCCTCTCAGCTGCTTTTTCTTTACTGTCTCTTTTTAACATTTTATTTTTTATTATTATTGGAACAGCAGCCTGAAAACGGGTAGAAAAAAGACTAATGGTAATTAATTTTCAGTAATCTTAGAACAAAAACCATCATGTTTATTTTATTTAAGGATGGATAGGCCAGCTCAGAACCTGTACTGATACACTGTGTGTTCAGGTTGGGGGAGGCAGACTATTGGAGGAGGGGGGATGTCACTGTAACTGAGCGTGGTGTACAACTGAAAGGGAGTGAAAAAACAAGCTTTTTGAGAGGGATTTTCATCAGCCTAACATATGTATTTAGTACTGCCTTTACCAACTTATTTTATTTTGCATACATATCGGTATAAATCATATATGCTGTAAATCAGTAGATAACAAGGAAGTGCTATATTATTGACATACCAACACAGTAAAGAGCCCATACAGTTACTTGTGACATCTCTACTGAATTTAGTGCTGAACAGTGTACCTCCTTTATAACTTGGTTTCCAGTTTGTTGATGCCTCCCCCTTGCTTTATTGGAACAGCATTATTAAATAAAGTGAACTTCCACTTTCTTTTGAAGGAGTGGATATTTCACTGTGTGAGCATGCAGGGTATTCACAGGGCCAAGATATATACTGTAATCTGCAGGCAATTTCTGAACACCTCTGTAAAACCAGCTGTAACTAATGTTAACACAGTTCAGGGACTATAGAGAGGGAAAAGAGCCATTATAAATTGCTTATAGACTGTTCAGGAGGTTATTCTAGCTGTAACATTCACCTTGTGTAAAGACTCCCCACTCTTGTTCTTGCGATTCCAAGAGTGAGAATCAATGGAGGGAAACAAATTTCAGGTAAGTACACTTTTCAGTTAGAAGATCTGACAATACAGACACATGTTAAAACACTACTACCCTGTAAACAAAAACTCCATCCCACCGCTGGCCTGTCTGTTGGTTATTTAGTTATTTTTGGACTTGTGGGTAACGGTAAAGGCTGATACCCACCAGATGCGATGTGGCAAGGAGAACTGCAGCGATGCGTCAAAATTAATAGAAACTATACTTTTGAGAAGTATCTTTCAAACCTCAGGCGACGCAGGAGTTGGGCAAAGTAAATTGAGTCCTATTTTTTGCGGTTTGACGCGTCGGCTAGGGTATTGAGCAATTGGAGCAAACAGCTCCAATGCACGTGATCCAGCACAGTGAGGCAGTATCCAAAATAACAGGAAACAATACTTGTTGAAAAAGTTCCCAGAGCTTTATGACAAGGCATCACAATTATGAAGATACAGATTTGAAAGATAATATATGGGAGTCCATATCGAAGGAACTGGATAAGCCTGGTGTGTATGATTTATTGCCATATATGTTGATATACCGATCCGTGAAGACACTCATCACTGCCACGTCATGTTAATGAATATGTACCAGTCTTGATCATAGTTTTGTCAATAACACTTTTGAACAGCTGTATAGATCTGGCAGTTTTCAAACCTGTCGCTTCTGGTGTGTGGTCAAGTCGCTGTAAAAGTGTCTCATCACCAATTTAAAAAATCACATCGCGTCTGGTGTGTGGAGACCAACAGTAGACAGCATATGTCGTGTACAAAGTTTTAACTACTAATCCAATCCAATTTTTTGACCTGGAAGAATACTGACCTACAGTACTGAGTCTGAACACTGCAGGCTGTTTATGTGTGTCTGTTATTTATCACAAAGTCAACCTATGAATAAATAGCCCAAAGAATACGTATTTGAGGTTACTGTGCTCTGAGATTTAATCTGGCTACTGCCTTTGTGTTCTTTTTGTGAGGGTGCCAGTCTTTGGGCCAGAAGGACTTTCTAAGAAATAAACTGTATTTTTGTCTTTGATTTCTGTCATTGGGTTTTGAGAGTAAAGCTAAGGCTGGCATGGTGTTACACACCGGTCCAGTAACTGCTGGCTGAATAGCAATCCTTGATTGTACGCTACATTATATTTTGTTACAATATGTAACCAACAGGACAATGTTGTGTGGGCCCAGGTACAAAAGGAGTCCTTGTTGTCATGGTTACCAATCAGTATACTGGCCAAGAAGGAAGGTAGCCCTTTTTTAGAATGGACAAAAATATTTTTAAAAAAGAAAATAAAATATGTGACTATATTAGTCATGGTTTCAGTTTACTTAACCCTTTGTTTCCCATTGAAGCAGGGGAATCTGTTAAGTGCTGCTGGATTCTTAAAGTATTTGATGTGTGGTCTTTTGAGGCCTGACATAAAATGGTATTCATGTTTTCAGCCAGCCTGTTTTCGGCATAAACACAGTGACAGGAACATGGCCTGTATTTCACATTCCAGATGTGTTTTTATAAACAGTACGCAATCCTCATGAGTTATAAAAACTGAAAAGGACAAAGCTCCCCTGAGTTACTGATCCAGTGCAAGGGGTAAGCAACATCAATACTCAAAACTGACACTTCTTTGAGGCACCTTTTTAGTTTCATTTTTTATTGACTTTATTTTATTCACTCTGATGCACTAACAGGAAAATGCACTCTTTTTCAAATAATTAATACATTTAAAAAATCATCCTACTTTAGAGCTTCTGATTTTAGTTTTTAACTGATAAAAAAAAGATACCCATCAAAAGCCCCCCCTACCCCTCCACCTCCCAAAAAAAAATGTAATGGGTGTATATCCAATAAACACCAGGAATGGTTACTCAATTCATGTTGATATCGTATCCCCGTCCCCGTGGGGAAAAAAAACAAAAAAACTTTTACCAGTCTTGTTGGGAAATGTCCGCCGCCTTGACTGGAATCGCGCATTGATTCATTCTGAATATGTTAAACTCACCCCAACTACTGAGTGGCAGCAAATTCCTACATTTCTATTGGAGGACTGCAACACGCGAGATTTAGAACATGATGTTCTTGCTCGTGACATTTAAAGCTACATTATAGTACATAGTATTGACATGCTTGTGGAATTTAAAACAAAATTGCAAATTGCACAGAAAAATGTAAAAAAAAAAAAATGCCTAAACACAAAAACCCCAGAAAAATATGCCAGTGGCCATGAGGATTTCATTGTGTAAGACAGCAAAGGAAAGAAGGTACAATGATTGAGTGTTGATGAGTTACTATACATATTGTGACAGAAAAAAACCAAAGTAACCGAAAACAATTTCAAGCAGTATATAAAAAGCGAAAGCCCCCCCCCCCCCCAAAAAAAGCTATTTGTATATAACTTGAAAATAGCTAAAAATAAGCACTGAAAAATGAAATTCATAAACAAAAAGCCCTATTTATAATGTTAGTATTTATAAAGCCCTATTTATAATGTTAGTTGAAAACAATTTACGTAAAGACCTAAATAACTATAATAAATATTAATCTTATATTCAATATACAGTTTTTATGATGTTCTCAGCATAATAAGCTAGCACTGTGATTCCAGTTAAGTTTCAAAACCAGGGGTTCAGAAGGCATTTTCTTTACAGGATTTCTCTCAATGACTGTAACGATAATGAAACAAGGATAACACGTGATAGTGCTATCAGGATTTTCCAGTCAGGAGCAGGGTTGCCACCCTTGCAATTGTGTTTTTACTGACGTACAGACTAAGTGGCATTTTTTTTTTTGTTTTTTTTTTTTTTGTTTTTTTACTAACAAAAAAAAAAAAAAAAAACCATAAAATGTTATAAAATAGGCAATTTTTATGTACTTGCATTTCTTTAGGTCTTGCTATGGTCGTGCATGGACACTTGCAGGCTGGATTGTTTGTTTCGTTGGTTGGAAGCTGGTGCTGTTTTTAACAGGAGTCTTGAGTCAGAATTCATCTATTTGAAAATAAAGAAAGGACTCCACTTGATTTGAACCCTGTTTTAAGAAGAACAGCACAGCATGTTAGTGAAACAGCCCCCTATGCCATCTCACTGTCACCGAAAAGCATCATTGTCTATATGAAATGATCCAATTCTTTGAAAGTAAAAGGAATTAACTTTGAACCGAGTCCTCCAAGGAGGAATAGCACCTAGTGAATTAACATACTGCACCACGTGGCTCCATGTGAGAGTTTGGCATTGCATATAAGATATTATATCAACCACTTTATATTATTATGTTTACAACTGACACCTTGTCCATTTTGTAAAACAGTCTATCAAAAAGGGCAAAGTCTGAGAATGAAAGGAAAACACATGCCCCTAACATGGGGTTTGAATATTTCCATGAACAATCTGCGGGTAAAACATTGCACGCTGGCTGTCTCCCGAGTCTGTTGTGCTTTGGCTACTTGGTTGAAGAACGCATACTAAATTGTTATTTGGCATTCTTTTTATAAATACTTGAGCAATAAAAAAAATATACCATCCTTTTTGTCAATCCAAAATCACAGACTTTTTTTTGTTATTTACAGTATGGACAGTGTTAAATTGTGATTTTAAATAAATAAATAAATAAATAAAATGTACTGACAGTTGGCAACCCTGGTCAGGAGGACGATAGCTTACACAAGCCTTTTCTTAAGCTCTGCTGCCATTTAGTGGACAGTATTGAAAACATAAACACTCTAAAACAAATCTGGAATACATTTCAATTCTTATTTATTTATTTAAATATTTAAGCTCATTTCATTTTAGTTTCTTATAGCAAAATACATATAACATTAAACAGTTTTTTTTTTTTTTTTAATGAAAGATAAGAGCCACAGCATTCCTTATTTACACAGAATAGCAAAACACACTTGGGAGAACAGAAGAATCTGAAAATGAAAAAACTTGTCCTACAAAAACAAATTGCTAAAACTTACTGAACTATCTTTGAAGCATTGCTTAATAAAATACACCTGTGAACAGGAAGACACAATCAGATAAGTTCATTAAGCTTGGTTTAGCCGCCATTTTAAAGTCTATATGGTGGTGGGTCCTCAACATTTGCATCTCCTCTAGCTGGAATCAAGAGCAGCAAAGCTTCAGAAACCCCAGTCCAGGCAGTGCCTACCTCCACATGATGTCTATCTGTATCCTCACTCTTCAGTCACAAGATTGGTCTGTGCTTTGTCTAACCTGTCCAGCACTTCAGTGTAAAGATCTGACATCTGGGAATATAAACAGCACAGCAGTCAGTTATGATTGTCAATTTATATACGTATGTCAAACAGGTATTATGTTCCAAAATCCTGTTATGGTACGACAATGGGTTATAGGGGAGAGGAATGGTGAAGCCACCCTTTACCTGAGTCTCATAGCAAGCCTGCAGGGAGCCCAGGTGTTGTAGGAAGCTCATGCCCAGTCCACACCATTTCTCTGCCTCTGTGTACTGAGCCAGGCTATAGAGCAATATCCCTGTGTGACAGGCTCTGGTCAGGAGCCACAGAATTTCCACTTCAGGGATCTCCCCGTGCTGGTTTAAAAAAAAAGATGAGCACTCAGTAAAATTATAATAATAATAATGACACGCAATGCAGACTCAAGATTAATTCCATCCTTCCGGAAAATGTAATTACAAATGAATGTAGATAAATGCTAATAGATCTGTGAGGAAAGTGTGTGGACAGTCACTGATAAAAACTGTCACATCCATAATCCCCACTATTCCCTTAAGCACTCCTTACTTGCATACTGTAGTTATTAACAGATTCCAGGCGAGTGGTATACTAAACAAGTGCAACTCATGGATTCACCAATGCCTATATTTAAAGCTATTTGTCTTACTTACTGCACTGCTTATTACAAGTAGGGTTTCTTCATAGTACCCCCACACCTCCTCCAGACCCCGGGACTCCACTTCCAGCACCCCTGTGGGCAGCGACAACTGGATCAGACTGTGCTTTTATTGCAACCACAGACCCCATCATTGCTCGCACTGTAGATATTTAATGAAATCAGTAGGATCTAATTTACACAGTACATTCACTGGAAACAGAAGTTTTACACTCCCGTTTCAAATTAAATAAATAAAAAAACACTCATATGGCTTTTTTTTGCATTTCCCCACTTTCATATTCAAGATCTATTTTGTAAAATGGTGTAGTGAGAAATTTAAATGATTTATTCTCTTACCTGCACCATAAGATGTCAGAATCAGGACGCTTCCTTTTTACACAGCGAGGGGAAATGAGCAGTTGGCTCCATTGCCAGTGCTGGACACACAGTAGAGAAGACAATAGCCTGTTTGTATCTGCAGGGAAGGGGCTATCCTTAAGTTTCCAAATGGAATGGGTTGACTTGTATGTTTTTTAATGGATCTCAATGAGTAGGTTGGCCTGCGTGTCTCAACGGAACAGATACCGGAGCTGAAACACATTTAAATAGGAATGAACTACACGTTTTCAGTGGTTTGGGCAAAAAGGGTGACTTTTTGTAATGATTGTTGTAAATTTTCCTTTGTGGTAACTGAAGAAGCAACCACTGTGCCCTGTTAAAATAAATAATTAAATGAATAAATAAATATGTTCGTGTACAGAAAGGATGAGACATGAAGACTTGTCGTACAGACTAATTACATTTGTATAAATGGTACTTACAGGCAAGGGTTTCCAATGTTTTGGTTTCGATCTGCTGGAGCTCCAGCACAGACTCCAGCACTGTCTCCAGTTTGGGGTCATTCCGTTTGGCTCTGGCCTCAAACTCATACAGCAGCAGCAAAGTGTCTGTGGGGTCCTTGGAGAAGTCCCCTGCAAAATAATTCAAGTTACTGTAAAATGTTTTGTTCTTAGAAAAACATTTGGGGACATTGTCATCAAAGTTAGCATGTGAACTATACATGTGCAGCAATTTAGTTTTTTCAATTTGTAGAGATTTACATTCAGTATTGAAAAACCAAACTAGAACTGTGTCACTATTACTCTTCCTTGAAGTACAATAGTTTTCTACAGCATGTATGGATAAAAACTACAGTGCAGGAACACCAAGGGTATTACATTTGAAAGTAAAGGCTACCTGAAGTTTTCAATGTTCTCCACACCTCCCAGCAGATCTGCATGTGTTCTAGTGCCTGGGTCAGGTTTTCAGTCTGTACAGGAAAAGCTTGTGAAGTCTCAATCTCCATTTAACTACAATCAACAACTCAACCAAGTAAAAAACACACCTGTGCAGCCCCTGGTCCCCATCTGCCCTGACTGCTTTCACACTGGGCTGATATTTTATACATGTTAATTCTGTTGATCTGTGATCCTGCTGTCCCTCACAGCAGTGCACTGCCTACCTCCACAACGATGTATATATTTAATGCACAACAGAATACAATATACAAACTTCTTTTAATTCAATGCCTGGTTTCCACAGGGCATGATATGCCCTCTGCTGGCCTAAACAGGCATACCTTTGCTGTTCAGCGCTGACAAGTGACAGTATGGCAGATGCTATATAGTATATAATAAAATATATCATAAAAATAAGATAATATAAAAAATAATATCAACCTGTTCGATGGATTCTGAAGAGATTCTTGCCAGCTCCAAACTGGCTGCTGCTGCCATGAGGAGACAGGTCTTCTGTCCAACTAAAATTGCTTTCTCAGACGGGCAAAACTGGGAAATCTGAAAAAGGGTGTATCATTGGAATGCTGTAGGGACTCAAGATTGCTTTACAAAAGTGGCAGCTACCAACATGACTGAGAAAGATGTGTACATGATATACTGAATAACGTTACAGAATATATTATAATTATTACTTTACCACTATTCAAGATTTTAACATTTCATTAGTCTAGTCTAAATTGTAAAATTAAAAATGCCTGATCATTAAGGGGTTAATTACAAATGGCATCCATTTAAATCACTGTAATAAACTTTAAAAAGACAGAGTTGCAAAACAGAAAAAATATGTTTTTACATATCACAAGGGCGGTTCAAGCGAGACTCTCCTACCTGGTACAAAAGCACAAAGAAATCTCTCATCATGCCAGGTGTGCCCTCACACTGCAAGGCTGAGTTCCAAGCTGGAAAAAAAAATTTACATAAATATTTAAGACCTATAGGTTCCTTCAATGTGACTGATTGCACTTCACCACATTACAGTATTTGCAATAGAAATGCGATCTTTTACTCTTTACCAAAAAAGCTTTGTTCAAATGCAGTGCTGGTGCTCAAATAAAATTAGGGTTGATTATAGTTTCAACTCCATTTCCATTTTTTATAACATCCAACTATGGCTTTTCAGTTTTTAGTTTTGATCACGTGATGCCCCTTTTTTGTTTGAGCTGACTCAGTTCAGTTAAACTCTTGGAAAAGTGTTGCTTGTGAAACAAGTTCACTTTAGTTTTTTCTCCTGCAACTTGATTGAGACTACGATTCTGTTTCATCGATAATGTAAAAAAATTAAGCCGCTCCTTATTTTTAATTCAAACCAAATGCAAACAGTTAGTGAATTCAATTGATTTAATTAAATTTTAATTAAGAGGAAACTATTATTTGCAAAACAGGTTATAACATTTTTCCAAGGTGTCATTAAGATTAAGTCCGGGGAAAGCTACTTAATTGAACTCGCTTTTTGTGTTCAGTTTGAATTAAAAAAAAATAAGAAGCTGCATTTAACACTGCCAATCAACGCTTTTCCAAGAGTTTAAGTCAGAAACAGCTCAATATAACTTTAAAGGGACATCACGTGACCAAAAATAAAAAACGAAACCAACAGCCCAACATATAACATATCCAGTTATAGAAAACAATTCTGATCTATTGCAGGTCCTACCAATTTTCCTGAACCAGTTCGCCTCATCAATCTTTTTCTCCAAACTTAGGCTCTCTCCTGGGTTGAGCTGGGATATTTTTAACAGGGCTACAGGGAACAGGATTCACTATAAATACACTGGATCTTTGGTTAAGGCTATTGCTGCTGTTCCTTATTTTTCTGTTTTAAGCTTGAACAAAGTTTGTTATAGTATACTGCATACTGCAACTTCCATCCAACCATTCAGTAACTACTCATTATGTGGCCAAAATAGCATGTCTGAAACTGTCCAAAATGGAAAAATGAAAACTGCTTTAAGCCACCACCCATACTCCCTACTCATTCTTTCAGCCCTGTGTAACTGGGAGCCATTTGTATACATTTAAAACTAAGCTAACGCAAGTGCAGTCTATGCAGTTAGCATAGGGTACTCTGTTCTGCAAAGTTACTTTCCATTTATATTTCTAACCCACCCATCTTCAGATATGAGCGCAGAATATCCAAGTGAGTATGAAAAAAAGTATGAATACACTAACCAGACTTTTTATAATAATTAAGGGCATGAAGATATTGAAATATTTCCACATATATGGACGCGGATGCCCATGCATTACATTTTTTTGTAAACCTCTAAAAATCCCATTGCATCTGGAATACTAATAAAAACATTCAGAAACACATGAGAATTCTACTTAATGTTTTTTTTTTTTTTTAAGATTTATCACTGTCTGTCTTCACCTGCATGAATAAAAGAAAGGGTTTCTTTCAGAACTCTCTCTCTCTCTCTCTCTCTCTCTCTCTCTCTCTCTCTCTCTCTCTCTCTCTCTCTCTCCATTTGTCCATTGTGAGTCACCTGTATTTTTTTATGTATATCTTTTTTTTGTAACAGCTGTGGTTAGTAACCCCCTGGCTGCTGTAGCCCAGGCAGCTTTAGGAAAGCTGTACCTTGTCCAGCTGCTGGAGGTGCAGGAAGCAGGAAGCCCTGTTTCTCTTCAGCTTGGCCAGGTTCTGGTCCACTTGACCTGCAAAGTAGAAACTCAAGGAATAGTTGTACCACTGCAGAGCCTCAGAGTAGTTGCTAGCCTGGTCAACAGTTTAGAGTTAGTGATACAATTCAGAAACCATTTCATGGAAGGATCCGATTATACTACAGTGGAGGGTGACAGGTGCAGTATAAATATATAATTGTTTGTATGACAATGTAATAATTGTATAGTTAGAATAAATGTGTGCTTAATATACAGATTGTTGTATGGGCTCTTCTATATGCTTCAGCTTTTTTAATGAAGTATCTGATTGGTCTGGTTACCTAAGCATTATAGCTTAGTACTGGCCCTAAGTGGGTTAAAAATCTGCATGAGAAAAGGTTTGGGAACCATCTCTGTAGCTTCCAGACTCTTACCTCAAAGTTCTTGTCAGCTCTATCCCAGAGAAGGAGATGTAAGTGGTTACGCATCTCAAAGGAAAGCTGTTTCCCAGTGTAGTGACCTTCAAAGAATACATATGGGAATTAATTTAAAATGTAATGGCCAATAAATAAAGAATTACTACTCAAGACAGACTACACAAAACAATATTGTTATGGTGTTATTGCTTTTTTAAGTCAGTAAGATATTTCTGGATTACTGTATACCTGTGATGATGTCTTCTCTTGCCCAGCAGCTCCTTCCCCCTCTGCAGTAACACCTTGATGTGCTGCACCCGGTCCCGTCCCGTCCCGTCCCCCGCCCCCGCCCCCGCCCCCAGCTCTGGAGAAGCTTCAAAGTGTTTACACACACTCTTCAGAAATTCAAAGGCAAGGATCTCCCTCATATAGGGAGAAGCAAACAAACACTGACTGTACATACAGTTGCTCCCAAGCTGGGAAGTGAACTCAAATACACATCCTGGTTATAGTAAATGTTGGAAAAGAACTGATGTACTTGAAGCACTTGTAATTACACATGGCTGTTCAGTGCACTAGCTGCCCTATTAATGAATTGTAGCATAACAGACTAACACTGGCAATTGGAAAGCTTTAGCTGGTTAAAATGTGTACACTTTACCTACTGGCACATGTACAAAGGGGATTTAAACAGCTGAAGTGCATAGATATGATTAAAATCAAACAACAAACAAGATTGCTATCACAGTTCCGGTTTTGAAACCACCTGTCTGCATCCATTAGCAGTTTTACAGCAATTAGACAAACATCAAGGGGGACCTCTACAGAGTAACTCTGCTATTGCTAAACTCAAAAAGAAAAACAGACAGAAATGAGTTCTTTATTGATTTTTTTTTTTTTTTGTACAATGTTGGTTTCCTGCTGCACTCTCACAAAACAGTCAAAGTGTAAATAGAAAAGAGTGGCTGTGTTCGTGACTTGTCCCTACAATGACAGCAGTCTCCATAACATATCTGCCTTCACCAGTTTGTCCGGAGACACGCTCTGCAGTTGAGTTTTAAGTAGAGGCCTGCATGATGCAGGGGTCAAATGCAGCTACATAAGTAAACATCATTGTAAACCCATCAAATGTTTATTCTGTTCTTCAGGGTTACAGGGTCATTGTGAATACCTACAGCCTGGTAGGAGAGTACTCGAAACAGATCTTTCTCCACGTCGCCCTTGGGAATTTATAAATCTGACTGTCCATCACTCCGGGTCTTTAGTCTGCCATATAGCAATTCCAAATTCTAGAACACAATTATAAATAATTAGGGGATCGGGTTTATTGTTAGAAATTGGCAAGTCTACAATGAAAGGTCCGAACAGGACAACTGCTGCAGTGCCTTTCACTGCTTCTAAAAGATGATATTTCCCCGCAATTAATGAAAGCAAATTGTATTACAGTATCATGTGCTGTTAATTTGTTATTTGGAACTAGTAGAGCGAATAAAAAACATATATATTGTTGTCTATATATTGCACTACGAATAATCTACACTACGGTAGCCTACAGTCTCTATCTCGCAAATTCTATAAAACGTTTGTTTAAACCCCAAATCTGTTTTATTTCGTTACTGTATATAATTTTCACATCGCCGTCAGTAGCATCACATCACATCAGTAGCGCCGGGATTCCCAGTGTCCCCGCCTGTGGAAGATGACAACCTCTCCCTCAAATCCTGCATTTGGATCATTTCTGCAGTGCTAACAGCTCCCCGAAAGCTGTGGTTTATCTACGGTGGTCTGCAACAAGCTATTGTCCAGGTTTTGTCAGATTGTGAGTATCCCACCAGTTTTAGCAGATTAAATAAAATGACACAAACTAAATGGGCACAGGCCTACTATTAGTACTGTGAATTTAGACCACATTGTATTTTCTGTAACGAGTCACTTATTATTATTATTATTATTATTATTATTATTATTATTATTTAGAGATTAACTAACTTTAACCGACTTTAATGATGGTTCAAATGGTCTATGTACTAAAACATACCAGTAGGTGGCGATAAATGATCAAAAAAAAAAAAAAAAAAAAAAAATGACCAGGGTTTGCACAATGAGTCCTGGGTGATACTCTGCAGTTCAGAATGAGTGGCGTTAATTAGGCAGCCTGAATTCCACTCCACTTTGAGCTAGTGTACAGTAGGACATCCTGCTATATAATACGGAATATATTTTCAGTGCCATAAATGATAACAAATCTAAGAAATATGTAGTATTTAGTTAATATAAACGTACATGCTTTTGAAAGCAATCATTGAATCAGATTATAATTCAGCCATTGTATTATCGTTTTTCTATAACAGTATGTATTTTTTTTTTGGCGGGGGGGGCTTACCTTTTGAGATCTCCATTAACAAGTTTTGTGGATGAAAATACACACCCAGTTAAACACGTGGGTGTGGGCCGCTGTGAGTGTGTATGTGAGCCTGTGGGGGTATGGTTTGGTTTTTACGAACTTTGGTACCAAAAATGTCCTGTATGAGGTTGCAAACAACGGTGCCAGATGATTTGTTGTATCATTTCAAAAGCACTTCGCTAACCCACAATTAACAAACCCCCTGATTATTTTTCATCTGGAGGTGAACCTCCCCAGGCTGTGGGACACAGTGAGATTGGTTACTCTGTTTTTAAGGTAGCTTCTGTGCTACAATAGTGATACAGGTTGCTAATGCAGTACCAGTAATTATCCTGGGGAAAATAGATTGGGAAACTGACTTTCCTTCAGAGAACAGAGTGAAAACTGATCCATGTTTAATTAAATTAAACTCCAATATTATTGATATTGATGTGTTAAATCAACCTAAATCCAAGCTTTGGTTTATTGAATTTAATAAAAAAAAATGTTAAAAGAGTCTATGGCTATATAGAAAATACTTGAATATTGACTCCTGAATATGAAACATTTATAAAGACTGTATAACTCATTGTTAGCAGTCTTATTCTTTAAATAAATCAGCCTCTGTCACACACACACACCCCTATACTGAATACCAGGAGGAATCCTGTTCCCTTGCTGGTAGGTTTTAAAGGGCTGTGTTTAAGTTCGGCCTGATGCATTGCTTCTCTTTGTATTCCAGAACATGCTGCACTCAGTGGAAATCTGTAAAACGGACAAACGACCACAAAGATTAGCTTGACTCATTTGTAAACTGAGAGGCAGTGTTGATATTGGCAAACGCTGCCCCCTATTCATCTTATTACAATTAAACCTATCCACTGTTCTTTAAACTGGAAATTCAATCATCCTGCAGAAAATCCCTCTGACAAGCAGTCTGAGTTTCTTCAGGCTTTGCCAGCTAAGCAACATGAGCCCTTCCAGAACATTCTGACTGACAACTTTCAAAATATTGTGTTAGCAATCCTGTCCCAGTCTTGTGCTTGATTATTCTTTCTTCTCTTTAGGTAATTTGTGACTAATGTTTCCTTTAACGAATACCAGTCTCCAGGTGCATGCCATGTCCAAAATCAATTATAATCACAAGTCTTGCTTTGCCAGTCTCAGAGAAAATTCCCTGACCATTGTTCTTCTGTTGTGTTGCAATGTATAATAACCCCCCCCCCCCCCCCCCCCCCCCCATGAGAGCTAAATTATTCCAAAGTACTTTTCCTCCTTTCCCAGGTCAACTGCCAGTTAAGTAGTGCATTCTGGTAAAGACATGAAGAAAAATGAAGACATGCAGGCTATACAGTGGATGGTGATGCATTGTACAGATAACATGTTTCTGATCTATAAAACGTTGCTCCAGTGCAAAACGTGCACATTCAAAACGTGCATGTTCTTTGAACAGGTTATTTTAATTGGATCCCATTAACAGAATGTAACAGTGTAATAACCATGTTCTTGATCTGATAGTATTCCAAGGAAACCCTACACGCTCTGAAAGGAAACTGGCATGCATTATGTACAATTCTCTGGAACTTAAGTTAAGTATTTGTCTAACTTTATTAATATAGAGTCGAATACAACCATCCCTGTGCAAACATTCCTGTAACAGATTAAAGTCAACAAAACATAATCTTTATTTATCTGTTGCTTATTGTACGTAAATGTAGATCTAAATATAGATTGTTCACCCTTTGCCCCAGAAATATGTGTACAATATCTAATCTAAGGACATTGACCTAGCACCAAGGACGCTGTGTGGTCCAGTCGTTAAAGAACAGCGTTTGTAACCAGGAGGTCCCCGGTTCAAATCCTACCTTGCTCACTCTGTGTGACCCTGAGCAAGTCACTTAACCTCCTTGTGCTCTGTCTTTCGGGTGAGTAGCTGTTGTAAGTGACTCTGCAGCTGATGCATAGTTCACATGCCCCACTCTGTGTAAGTCGCCTTGGATACAGGCATCTGCTAAATAAACAAACAACCAAGTTTGTTTTGGGAGCTTATCTAGTTAAAGAGAGCATTTTACTTTTGAATTCTGCAGAAAATATGATTTCCTGTAAAGCAATTTAGCTACAAATAAGGTGTACACAAGACCACCAGCTAGTTTGGCCATCTCTTGTAATTTACTGACCTTTTTCTTTTTAAAAGAATAGTTTTGTGAAGAAAGTTTATTATTGCTTTAATTTGATTTAAATATAAACATGAAGTCCAACGAAGTCACTGTTAAAATGTATGAAGTTGGCCACGTTCTTAAATTTTCCACTAGCTGTCAAAAGACATTGTAAAAAAACAGCGCTGTTTAAAGCTGGTAGCACAACCATCAGCCTGAATGGGTTACAGATGGGTTGTCTTATAAAACTTTTTTTTAGGCTTGTTTTGGTGAGCAGATAAAAGCAATAATTCAAAAAGCATTTTCCATCTAGATACTGTTAGTCATTTTGGTATCTATTCTCCCTGCTAAACCAAAAACAAACGTTGCAACATAAAACGCCTTAATGTTTCAATTTCAATGTGATCTGTTCAGAAGCAAAAGGTTAATCTGGGGATCCTTTCACTCTCAAACCAACACAATAAAGGAGCTCCTGCATTACTTGTTCACATCTTATTGGAATACAAAATTAAAGCAAACTATTAATAAAAATCAGGTAAAATTAGTTTTTACAATGTAATCACGTGAGGGCTTTATGGGCCTCAAGCCAACTTTTCACTTGACCCACGCTGTGCAGCTTTCAGAACTGCTCCCCAGACTCTACCATCTGGTTACCATAGTTACTACATTAACCAGTTACCCAAAGTGTGCATCAAATATGCATGGTAACTACACAGACTGTGCGAGTGGAACTGTTCATCACCACTTTGTATAGCATTGTACTGCTCAAAACTCCTTCCCGTCCAGCCCCTGCTTCCAGCAATTGTTCCTCATTGCATGCGCTAAATATCATCATACCCTGCGCTGTTTACTCACTCACCATGGTGCACTTGTATTGTGTGGGGGTCTTCATTAAAAGGAAAGAAACACTGCAAATAAGCTTCAAGCACTGAAGGTGCCTCATTCATCCATTCATTCAGCAGGCAAAGGCGCTGGGTGTTTTACAGCATTCATGTTTTACGCTGATAAAGGCGTCAACCAAAACATTTGTCTATTCGAGTAAAAAATTCACTTCTTTGTTGAAACCCTTAGTGTGTAAATGATTGTACCTTGGCTTCACATCTCAAAAGTCTTTACCTCACGTGTATTTCATTCTAGTGTTGGCAAGGACAGTAAACAGTATATGAGCAAAATAAAGGCAGCATTTGGAGACAGGGTCTGTCTCAGGGTCTGTAGTACAGCAGTGCTATAGACCACCAGCAGTAGAACAGCGATAAGCAGTCAGTCAACAGGATGCTTAAACAGGGGAATAATAGCGGCCTGATGACTGCTGGCAGCATATTGTGGCAGCATTTGTTACACTGGTACCCTTAATAAAACATAGTGAAAGCATGGTAAAGCATAGGAAAGCATTGTGAAGCACAGAGAGGTATGGTAAAGCACATTACTAAACATGGCAAACCAGGGTAAACTAATTGCATGGTATAACGCATGAGGGGGAACTGCAAATACAGTGCAAAAATACTGTGACATGAGCTGCTTAGCCCTTTTGGCTAAAGACCTATCTATCAAGGTTCTGAGTGTTAAAACTGACCTGCAATACTCCCCTTTTTAAAAGTGTACCACTGCATTGTTGCGGTTTTCCCATGCTTTTCCCATAGTTACATTATGAATTGACCATAAGTTACCCTGGTTTGCTGTGTTTTTTTTTAATATGCTTTCCAGTACCTTTCTTGTCTTTACAGTGCTTACTTATCTATGTTTGACCATGCTTTTTCACATACACTTTGATATACATTCGCTGTGGGAAACTTTCCATGCAGCTACATTGCTTTTGACACGTAGCACACATTTTGCCACCGCTTTTCAGCTGCTCCTGAGCACATTGTTGGGAAGGAAGTGTTGCAATAAATCTTAATAAAAAAGATCACTTATCAATACGGACCACTAGAATACATGGGACAAAGCCCCCCCAGTGTCACGCCAGTCCAACCCAGACTGTAGGAAAAGGATCTTGGAGCAGGATGCTCCCACGTGAAGGAAGTCCTACCTGGCCAAGACGTCCTGCTGTGAACCCCATTTGTGACACTGTCGAGGTAAACAGTCTGTTTTGCTTCCATTCGGCAGCAGGAGGCTCTTCTTCGCTTGGGATGTTGATGTTTGTTTCAGGAGATATAAATAACTGTGCATCCTGTTTCGGGACTCAAAATAAAAGAAGCCAACTTTGTATTCGATATTTTTGACATTGGCTTATCTTTAAGATTTGTACATTTGTAATGCAACAGGGCGTTCATTTAGATAAATTAAATAAATAAATTGCTGTTTGTATTTTTAAAGTTGCTCAAATGGATGGATCAAAGCAAAGTGGATCGTGGTCGTATATTTAGCATGGAGTCAATGTAACCCTATACCTGTAAAGGTTTGCCTGTGATGCTGTATATGTATACACTACCCTGCCAAAAAATATCAGGTCACCAGCCTTGAAACAGGACAACTGGGAATGGGGCTTCAGTCACCTCTTCTATTTATTAAATATCTTGGTATCCCTGAATAGATATTGGTTCAGCCTCAAAAATAAGCAACAGGATTTAATAAGCAAGACCAGTTTATATATATATATATATATATATATATATATATATATATATATATATATATATATATATATATATATATACAACACACACACACACACACACACACACACACAACATACACACACACACACTCACACATATATTACACCATGGCTTGTGGTTCCTCAGAAATGAATTTCTGCAACACTAGGTGTCAAGGCAGGGCTCACACTCAACGCTGCACTACAGTCCTGGGAGTCATCATTGCAGAAACGCGTGTTATAGAGCACATGCACAACCACGTTATTCTTCATTTGTTTTAAATCAGGGATAGAAAGAAGACTCCCATTGCAGAGCAGTGAGAGTCCATTCCTGGTTTTACTCTGAGTTCAATGAGACTCACCGGAGCTTGTCACCTGTACACTGTGGCTCAGTAAGCTGGTATTAACACCTGGAATGATTGAAACTGCAAATGTACTAGACGTCTTATTTCACATTTGGCGTGCCACTGCACTTACAAGATGTCCTGCACATTTAAAACTTTAATGTTTGTGTGGAATTTGAAGTTTGCGATTCTACAGCTATTTCAGCAGCAACTTATTATGACAGCATCGTCTCAGTTTGGACTAACAGCGTTCAGATAAACTCGAGTGCGCGTCTACTGCAATTACCACTGGGACAAGTGAAATAGCCCCAAGAAAGAGGTGGTTCAAAGACAGGGAGATCTTCAGATAATGTCGTGTGAAAGAAACCGAGGTTCCTCAGTGAGTTGTCGTCGTATTGATCTAGTTGGAATGGCAGAAGGATGGAACTTTACGATGATGTATATTAATCCGGTATTTATAACAGAGTCAGTCGTGTGAAAAGGCTGGTACAGGCAGGTAACACCTTCTCTGAAGAGTATTGAAGAGTCTATGCCATTAGCCTACTGCAAGCGCGCAGCGAGCACAGTGTCACTGTTACATTCGATCCCCCCTCCGGCGCTTATGACGTTACCTCCTTCCTCTGGTTTTTGACTATAAAGGAATTCAGCACTGAACAAACAGCCCAGAGTAGAAAACTGAGAAAAATCCCAAATATGTGACAATGAATGTTGCAAACCACTCATTCAGAGCAGATGTGCACGTTTTCTCCACGTATTTTTTATGCATTTGCCCTTTGAAAGTGAGTGAGACTTGATGGAAATTAAACACGTTTTTTTTTTTTTTGAAGAAGAAAACATACATGCACTCAAACTCATACTGAGGATAAGGAACTCCAGCACCTGCCTGCGAGAAAATTAATTGAAGTCGCTGGATATTTGAAGAGTCAAAGATACAAGACTGGACGTTGCGATATGAGAATATGAATCACAGAAACTATTTCCATTTACGGGAATAGTGGATTTGAGAAAGACTTTTTTGCGCAACGATTCTGTGGTCCAGAACACTGTACTGTAGTGTTATTCGTCTTTTACTGACAGTTACCGTAGAACATCTTCTCTTCTGTGATCAAACAAAACAACGATAACCCATCACTAACGGAATAATTTGAAGCAAAAGAGACTGGTCTACAGTAGTAAACCTGGCACCAAAATGTTCCCAATGGACATTAACGCGTTTATATGCGCTGCTGTTTCTATCTGCCTGGTCGGTAAGTGGAATTGATTATACAATTACAATACAGTACGATGACATTACACTGGGTTCAAGAAGACATTACTACAAAATAAAATATGTACTTCATTAGAGAAAACATTTCAGTAATTATGAGGCTCTGGGTAATCATATACGTAAAACATATGATGAACCTTTATTTGAAATAAATTAAATATATGTTAAACCTACTAATAATGTATGTTAAATCATTTGTATTGGATAATCACTACTTAAGCGCATACGTAGCAATGCAGTTTACAATAATTACAACAGAGTTACTTGTTTGCACAGACACATTGTTATACTCTCTCCGAGGCGCTGTATAAAACAAATATACATTATGAAAATTTTGAAATGTTTATGGGTTGCCTGCCCTGACTATCAAATGTGCTTAATAACATTTAACATGAAACAAAAGCAGAGTGTCTTCAGCTACAACTTAAGATATGGTCTAGAATTAGATGTATTCCTTGTTAGATTTGAATGTACAATTCATTGTTTGTAGACTATAAGGAGAAAACGGACTTCAAATGTACTGTAGATCTGCAGTGTGTTTCGGAACGTTCTGTTCCAACCCAACAATGTCTAGGTCACTTCAATATGTGTGCTTGTGAATAATATTTACGTAGTGTTTTGAACTGTTATTTATAGCAGTAAGCAGAGTGTATTTGCAGTGCTTTTGACTACCAGTAGATGGAGTATTTTCCATGTTTTTGGTTAGAAGTAATTTTCGGCTGCTGTAAAGACATGCACGATGCAGAGTTGTGTTGGTTCTTGTAACCCTGGCTGTTAGGGTCAGCTGTATCTTGAGCAACACAGAGGTAACTTTTTATTTTATTTTATTTTAAACTGATTGCTTACTATTAATGTTCAAGTAATCCATGTGCTCAAGAGCAATCTGTGGTTAGAGAGCAGAGCCTTTCAAAGCTGGGTCAGCGCTCAAGTGCCTCACTTGTGTATATATGCGAAAGTCTTCCTCTTGCCAGCCAATGTGATCCAGCAAGATGGGAATTTTGCTTCAGTTGCTCCGACATGCAAGCTTTGTGCAATAGCGACCTGGAACATGTGGAAACTGGAATAGAAATGTGCAAACATGCTTTATCAATACACGCGGCTGGATATTCCTTGTTAGTCTGCTGCTGTACAGTATGCGGGGTCAAAGATGTGTGCGAGTAAAGCACAGTTAAAGCACAGGTCAGGAAGCATGTTGAAGCAAAGACAGGAAAGCTCAGTGAATCACTGTAAGCTGTGTTAAAGCAAAGCATTGTGACAACCCTAGTCAATCAATCAATCTTTATTTTATACAGCACCATCACAAAGCGCTTTACAAGATGCACTAACAACAAGAAAATCCATGATACTTTAAATACAGAGAAACGCATAATACATGATAAACAGGGAAAAAAGCATAATACATTAAATACAGTGGAAAGTGCACAATACATGATAGTAACATAATACGTGAAATAGTAGCTGCAACACAGTAGCTAATAGCAGACATCAGGTTTAAAGAGCATGGAGAGCAAGCGAGAACAGGTGGGTCTTGAGAGCAGATTTAAAGCAATGAAAATACACAGTCCTGATATAAGCATGAGAAAAGTGTAGCAAACTGTCCGATCACTCAGAGAATATACCGTGGTAATCTTTAGAAGTGATCTGACCTCAAATGGGTAACCTGCTATTGCACTGTACTGGTAAGGGCCATGGTTTTTCAGGGTTTCCGGGAGTAGACCCTTGCTGGTCCACCTAGCTCATGAAACAGTCTCTCATTCAGTGCATTCTTGAATTAAACGCTTCAACAGCAAGACGCACAGGCATAAACCATCCAGACTTTTTCAGGGGCAGGTCTACTCTCCTGGGCCATGGCCATCTGCCAGCTATACAGAGCTCTGATAGCCTTTTGGGGTCACTTAAAGGGGCAACAGCAGTAATATACAATAGGCATAAAGTTAAGTTACTCTTAAAGGTCATACATCAATATATACATTAGGGTTTGTTACAGTTCTCAACAGTTTTTTTTTTTTTAAAGATGCAAAAGTGAGTTTTGCTATTTCTACCCTGTGAACAGTGTACAGTGTTGCTGTATATGCAAGTGCTCCCTCTCAAAGTAAATGGGAGTAACACCAACACCCAAAAAATACAATCTAAACAAAGGAAACACAACAACTCCACTCCTGCGCTCAGTTTTCTTGCTTTGTCTAGTACATTTCCACGTAGATTTCCTTCGATGTTTCCCTGTTGTTCTTAAGCGTGGGAAAGACACTGTGAGGAAGTGGGGAGCAGGTCCGGAGGCACCCTGGAATTGTTCTTGTTTGCAGGGGTCAAGGAAAGCAAACACACTACCTGTGTGTAGAGAGTGCTTTCCTTGGCTTCTGCAAACCAGCCTAGCCTACAGGCTTTATCAGAGCTCCCCGACAGCTTGCAACAATAGACACCATGATAACACAAAAGGAATTGTTCCTAAGCCTTGACTTTTACCAGCAACTATTGTAAATGCACTGCCACCTCTATTGTTCGAATCAAGTTTTACAATGTGAAACGTTGACGACTGCCAGCTGTGAGGAACTGGGCCTGTTCACCAGCAGCACACATAGTGCACAGCAATATTTCTCTGGATATGCACTTGCCCAATTTACAAGAGCAGGTTTGCCGAAAGAGATGTGTAACTGACAAGCACAGATCGACGTTTATTAAAAAAAAATAATGTTACATTTCTAATAAATAAAATCTAATTTGATATTCATTAAACTCTTCAAGGCAGTAGTTGGCTTTTTAACCTTCAGAACAGCTTTGTGAATATCAGACTATTCTATTATTAAAAAGATTTGGGTTTTTGTTAGGTAGTGTATCGCTGTTTATATATATATATATATATATATATATATAATATATATTATATATATATATATATATATATATATATATATGGGACAGTGTGTGGGGAGGACTCCAGACGTCTCGTGAGATTATGTGACTAATACACGTTTACTTTTTTGTGAAAAATTAATGACTGTATTGTAAGGACCTGGTACGTAACCAGTGACTTCATTTTTTGTCACAGTTCTGTTTTGGAATGTTTATACAGCGTATGACACATAGCAGGAAAGGAATCCTGAAAACAGAAGCCTGGCAGATATGGATCAAAATATTCTCACTATCTCACAGCCACTCATTCGTGGGAATTGGTTTCTTGTTCGTAGTGTGTGTCTTTGTGTTTAAATACAGGATTCAGATTGCTTGTGTATAAAATAAAAATGTTGGATTATAAAAGCTAATAAAAGTTCCACATGATGAGGCAAGGCATCCAGAGAGTGTAGAGGTGCAGTGAGGGATGAACCTGGTGGGACAAGCAGTAATATACTGCAGTTCCTTATTTTAACCAATCTCGCTAGATCCATTTAATAACTTAAGAGGCTAATATTTGTGCAATGTAATGTGTAGTTTTACCTGATAAAAGTTGATCATAGTAAAAGCATAGTAAAGAGTAATAAAGCACAGTGAAAGCAGGTAGAGCATTAAAGAGCAGGTAGGCATTACAAAACGGCAAGCCGTGGGTAAACTATAGTAATCATTGGGAAAAGCATGGGAAAGTTGTAGAATTACTGAGCAGATTTGCCATGGCACACTTTCATAAGATGATTCAGTAGTGTAGGCAACAGAGAGAAGAGTTACGGCCACCTGGGTCTGGAGCCGGGTCAGAGAGTGCTCACAGTGTAATGCTGGCATGGCACTGACTATATGGCACCCAGTGGTTCCAGTACTTGCATCACCTGGTGCTTGCACTGAACTGCTCCTCACTTCTCTGTATTCTACTACTGTCTCAGTCATAATTATATTTTCTGTATCTTTTACCTCATGTTTTTTGGTAATTGCTCTTATTTGAACTCGTTCTTATCCATTTACTGTACTTATTACTTGCTCTTAATGCAATTTACTCTTATAACTAAATATTATAAAAACTACTAAATATACTAAAAATAGTTTAACTGCTCTTCGTCATAATCGCTGTCAAGCGTAATTATTTACTGTATTTTTTATTTTCTCTCATCTGAAATTACTTTTATATTTTGTATTGTGATACTTTGTAACAACTGTAAGTCACCCTGGATAAGGCCATCTGTTAATAAACATAATGATATATATATATATATATATATATATATATATATATATATATATATATATATATATTTGGTGAGCAATATATAAAACTAGGGTTAACCTACTAACTCTTAGTCACCGATTTACTGCTTGGATGACGTATCCCAATTAATATTATTTATAAGAACAATGATAGGGTTAATTAACGGTTCTAGCGTTTAACACCACTAATTAGAAAGTAAGTGTGAAATATTTATTATCATATTAAAATGGGACATTATAATATGATAATATGTTGGATATATTAAAGTTCATATAAATATATTATAATATATAAATATTATAAATAGTGACGTCATATTTATAAAAAAGTACTAATTTGGGATGTATGTATATACCCTTTGAAGTCTCTGGGAGCCGGGCGTGTATGTCAGTCTAGATAGATACAGTAGATCAATAGATAGATAGATGTTTACAATAAAGTAAGATGAGTTTGCAATAATCAGGACACAGCTTGTAACACTTTGACAGTGCAGTGGAATTGCACTGTGGAGCTGAATGCTTGTAGTTGTTGGTGTTCATTAATAACAGAGCATGCTTGGGTGTTACAGCAGGACTCTTATCTTGACAGCTGCTGATAAAAGTCACGGGCCAATTTGAGAGACAAAAGAACTCATCACTTTTTGCTCAAAAGAGTCAACTTTCCAGTTTCGGCATGTTTAACATAGCTTTGTCAAGGGAAAGTGTATTTGAAAACAAACACTGGAGGTATATATATATATATATATATATATATATATATATATATATATATATATATATATATATATATATATATATATAAAAACACATCTGAGTATCATTTTCCAGAGATAAACCATGATATTTGTCCTTTACAATAAATAACATCTATTGTGCCTGTCAGTGGGTTCGGTTTTGCTCCAGAGCTGGACCTAATTTTACGGTATTTCATGTTTACAAATATTGATCAATCTCTTCAAGCATTTTATGTCCGATCGAGACCCTTGCAATACAAACAGAAACCATCAACTGAAAGTAGGGGAATGGGTGAGGAGGGCATGGCTAACTGGTACAATAAAATCAATATTTCCAGCTGGGCCCTGGCATATCCTCTACGTATGCAATACAAATGAATAGCAGAAGCTCTTTGAATAGCCCGCCACCTGTCTCAAACAGCCTCTAATGAGCCCCTTCACATGTTTCTCATCTGGAACAAAACTGTTTATCTCAAGCCTAATTCCCAAGTGGCATATCATTAGGAAATATGCTTGAAAAAGAACTGCATGTTCACTAGTAATGAAATCACAGTCTATTCCAAACCCTGGAGGAGAATGGTCTTTTTGACCCAGGATTGTAAAACATTTTATAAGAAAAAGATTATTATAACCACGGCTCGTCAATAGAAATCCAACATTGATGTCACTGATATTCCACGAGTTATGCACTAGCCTCTACTGCAAAGAGCATTTGTATGGAGATTGCTTACTGTTGCATAGTACGACCACAACCATATGAATCACGATCTATACTGTGCTGGCTGTTCTGAGTATTAACCAGATACATTGTTGCATGCTTTCTGATAGAGAATGAACTGTGAAGCTGTGCCTCACTGAACAGATGCACTGACTCAGAACAGGAAGCAAGGGAATCAGAGCTTTTAATGGCAGGGGGTGGTTTCTTGACTGCCCAGCAGCCACCTGCCAGCATGGGGGTGGTGCATTGTTGTGTAGGGGTGTGTTATAAAGGCACACAACGTTATTTCAACTCTCTGCTAGTGTTGCTGTCTCATGCTGTTATAGGAGTGCTCTGTATGGAATATACATTGTCTACCGCCCCTGTAGATTTTACTCTTATTGGGGCTTTTACAACACTGCAAACAGAAAGTGCAGTAAGAAAAGGCCAAACATGACCACTTATCTTTATACATGTTGAGGATTGTTTTGTCACAAAGATAACTCAAATTGACTCGTAGGGCGTGTCCTGCTGATATGACCGCTACATAGAAGTCAGTCTTCAGAAGCTGTGTATTAGCTCTTGCATAATGCAGCTTTACACTTCATTGAGCCAGGGAGGAGGTTGTGAACCCTTTATGAAGATGATGCATTGGCGTAGAGAATCAGTTTCTGAAAGGAACTGATCCAACTACTCTGGGCAAATAGAAAATGCGCTAGAATTATTGCTTCGTCGCCAATGAAACACATTTGAAACCGGTTTTGAAATCGGGAGATCAGAACAGGAAACTGCAAAAGATGACTAATGTAATATAAATATACAGCTCAGCCCAAACACAGAAGCTCTTCTTTATTTCCCCACAAATCATTTTAGGCTCCTTTGTTTTGACCAGAGCCGGGTGTCGGTCAGGGCACGGTCATGAAGGGACAGGACAGCGTGTATTTATAAATGTTGTTATTGTTGCCTTGAGGACAGAAAGCCTTCTTCCTTTCTCCCTGCGATCCCTGCCTCGCACAGGGCACGGGCTATCGCGTGCTGCCGAAGAATACTTCTGGAACGGGAAGCAGTCAGGCTCCTGTATCATCGGCAGATAAGGGAATTCCGTAGATTATAGCTGCCGCTCTCAGGGGTTGTGGCAGGGGATTTCCTTGTGAAGCCAGAGGAGCACTGCTGTGGAACCATTGCTTAATATCTAATAGAGTTAGTCACTATGTGACTGTGAATCACTCTGAATTCACTGTATGTGCCCATTGTTACATAACCTGTGAGACATATTTGTAAAGGGCCGAAGCTTTTTGAAAGCCAGTGCAATGTACAAAGGCAGCTTCTACAGAGAGGAATCAAATCCTTTTGAAGCTGCATAACAAATGTAGTTGTTTATTTCCAGTTGTATGCCTTTACACTTCACAGCAGGCCCCCAGGGTTTCTGACTCGATCACGTAACGGTCCATTAAGCAGCTTTATATGGTACTCAGAGGAGGATCAAGCCAAACAAAAGAAGTGCCTTCCTATCTGACTGGGCACAAATCCTGCGCTCGTTTTATTTGGCTTGGTTATTCTATTAGACTCATAAAAACATCACTGAGCCTTAAGGTTTACGTCATGGAATGATACATACCACACAAAACAGAACAACATACATTATAGTTACCAAATAGAATGTAAAGATGGTTCTCCCCTTGCAAGTCCTTAAAAGCATAGCAAAGTGTAATGAAGTTTGGTGAATGCATAGGAAAGCCAAGCTCAGCACTGTAAAGCCCAGGGAGATATGGTAAAGCATAGTAAAAAATAACTAGTGTAACTATGGGAAAGCTTGGGAAAACACAAAATGACAATGAAAATATATACTGTGGTAAACTTATATCAATCAAGAGAATCATATCAAACTGTTCCTCGCCTTTTCAGTTTTATTAATCAGTAAAATACTGAAGTTAATATTTATCAGAAGCAAGCCCTTTCTATGAATGCTCCCGGGAGGGGGTATATTTATAGTGTGGTTTGATATGCTGCCACAGAAGAAGCTCTTTGAAGCTTGTTTTATGTAATGCTCTGTTCAACCCTGCCTCTCCATATTCTCTTCTTTGCTTCTTTAACTGCCCCTAATGGAAAGCAGATTTGCTTCTTTTTGCCACAACAAGCATAACCTGGTGAGCCAGGGGGGGTTTGTTTTCTTCTTTAATTTCGCTCTCATGGAATGCAGCCTGTAAAGCATTGGGAGGTCAGAGAGTGGTAAGAGCTTGAGGAAGGAGAGAAGGTCTGTTGATGTGGGCAACCTTGGGGGTTTTCTCTAAATTCCAAGCCATTGTTGGCACTAACAGACCAAGGGAACCCTCTAGCCAAGGCTGCTGTTTATTTTTTTATGTAAAGTACCATGTTTACTTGTTATGGTACTTTTACCTTGTGTGTGTGTGTGTGTGTGTGTGTGTGTGTGTGTGCGTGCGTGCGTGTGTGTGTGTGTGCGTGCGTGCGTGCGTGCATGCGTGTGTGTGTCTGTGTGTGTGCTGTGTGTGCGCGTGCATGCGTGCGTGTGTGCGCGTGCGTGTGTGTGTGCGTGTGCACATGTGTGTGTTTGTGTGTGTGCGTGTGTGCGTGTGTGCGTGCGCGTGTGTGTGTGTGCGCGCGCGTGCATGTGTGTGCGCGTGTGCGTGTGTGCGTGTGCGTGTGTTTGCGTGCGTGCGTGCGTGTGTGCGCGTGTGTGTGTTTGTGTGCGTGCGTGTGTGTGTTTGTGAGCGTGCGTGCGTGCATGTGTGTTTGCGCGTGTGCGTGCGCGCGAGTGTCTGTGTGTGTGTGTGTGTGCATGCGTGTGTGTGTGCGTGCGTGTGTGTGTGCGTGTGCGCGTGCGCGCGCGTGTGTGTGTGTGTGCGCGTGCGTGCGCGCATGTGTGTGTGTGTGTGTGTGCATGCGTGTGTGTGTGCGTGCGTGCGTGCATGAGTGTGTGTGCGCGTGTGTGTGTGCGTATGCGCGTGCGCGCGCGCGTGTGTGTGTGTGTGTGTGTGTGTGTGCGCGTGCGTGCGTGTGTGTGTGTGTGTGTGAGCGAGAGTGGGGTGGACTGGAGTGCTATTATGACTTCACAGTAAATTAAAGGCACTATGATGTTGTTCCCTGGCACTAAATCCTCGTTTTATCCAAGACATCAAGGTCAGACGTTACAATCTAGCTATGACTGCTGGTATTTAAGGAAAGGGCATTTCCTATAGGGATGCATGTAGCGAGTCTTTTTCCCATGCCTGAAATCGGACTACGTCATTTTAAAACATTAACAAAAAAGGAAGTTAATTGAGTGCTAGTTCAGTTCATTCTCGGAGTGCAGCTGCTCCAGCTGCCAACAACAGTAATGTGGTTTCAACAGCGGAATCACATTCGTTGTGAAATCCTTTTGTATTCTGCTGTGAACAACAAGGATAACTGCCTGTGAGGCAGTTTCCCAGAAGAATGCAAATACTATGCCAATCAAAGTCTGTCAGATAACTGGAATTCCAAGACTTCTGAGAGTGCAGACAGTGTGGCGGAAAGTCACAGATTTAGATAACTATTTATTTGTTCCCGTAGATGGCGACTCACTGCAAACCTCATTCCATCCAGCGTGGTTCTTCATTATATATACGACGAGCCGTGTGCTAAAAATATTAGCACTGTATGTAATCCGAAGGGTCTCTCTGCAGTCCGGCCATTCCAATGGGATGCTGTGGCAGAAGTCACACTCGGCAATGGGTCACTGATAGAAAGTGGATGGAGTTTGAATGTTTCTTGGCTTGGTGTTTGAAGTGGTGGCAGTGAATTCTGTCCCAGGGCAGATATATTGAAACCAGGGACTATGCCTTTTGTAACTGAACCAGGATCCATATATATATATATATATATATATATATATATATATTATATATAGATTATATATATATATATATATATATTATAATGCTTAGAATAGTCAAATATACCCACTATACCAGCAATATGTTAACAGTTAGACAGCAGCTAAATGGATCAAGTATTACACATATTTTCTGAACATCAAGGTGGTTCATAACATCTGTACCATTCAATATATTCTCCACAGGGTTGCTATGAATCTGAAGCCTCATTAAGAAGTGTGTGAAGGGTGAAAGGATTTTAATATGGTTGCATTTGATGCTACCTGGAACAGGAGGAACACAAAAATGGTTTAGATAGAGGCAGTGTCACTGTAGCAAGTCATATTATATGACAGGTGGAATATGTACAAAAAAATATTGCACTCCCAGACTGCTGTATACATATCACACCCCTAGAGACAGACAGAGCCCCATCCATTGTGATTTTAAACACTGACAAAAGGATGTATAAATTGCATATGTTGTTATAACATTTTAATGTTAAGCGCATGTCATTATAACATGATTTTATACAAAGGTTTTTTATACAAAGCACGTTTTGGAACATGTTTCTTTATGAGTGTAAAGGTGAATGCCTTAATATATGTGTGTGTGTGTGTGTGTGTGTGTGTGTGTGTGTGTGTGTGTGTGTGTGTGTGTGTGTGTATATAAGTTAGAGTATGTGTCCGTTCTGTCATTACACACATTTCATAATGTTTATTAATGTTGTCACCTGCCCAGAGGAACCCTGCTGTGAGCGTATCCAGTAACATTGCCCAACACAAGGCTGACCCACTTACTGGAATGTCACTGTGAAACTGAGAGCTGATTTGATACTTACCCTATAGTTCTGCAGGTCCTTCATAATCACCACCACTCAGAGATCGGAGACCTTGCCCAATCGCTTCGCCAGGCTGATGGAGAGGGCAGAGCACTGTCTTTTGATTAAGACTACATCTGTTTTCGATATGCACAACACATGGGCTTAATAAAGCAGCTTACCCTGAAACATCTATCGTGCTATATTGTCTGAACTGAACCCCACGTTTATTAAGCCAGCTGTAAGTTAAATATGCTACATTAAAAAAACAAACAGCAGATATATTATATAGAAGGAAATCTCCACCAATACACTGTTGTTTTTATAAATCTACCTCAAGCTAAATTACTGTTTGTAAAGCAGTAATTAATATTTCTCAAAATAACGTTAAAAGGTTAAAGGTTTCATATGGATCTCATGACCTGAAGTCATTTCAACATCAGTCATCAGTCGACTATAACAGTAAAATGGTACAAATAGCTGTCTGCACTTCTGTATGGGGAAGACTGCAAAAAGCTTTTATAAGATTTAATGACTGCTGTATGTTTCGTGAGCCTTTACACTGACATTTAAAACGTATGAAGTTACAGTGTTTTGGCTTCGACCCTATCTGGTGATTGAGTACCAAGTGAGCTGTGCGAGCATTTGCTTGATCCATGGTTTATTCCAAGTTACCGCGTGGATAAGTAAATCTCTACTTCAAACAGTCAATTTACAGCTCTGTCTTTTTCTTCCAGGGCCGGCCGACAGTGTCAGGATCTCTCCACCAAAGCTGACCCCTTCAGATGAACAGCATGTGATTGAGGCTGGAGGCACTCTAACAATAACTTGCAGGTAAAGGAAATGATCTAGCATGAAACGTGTCGTTGTCTTTCCGAAATACTTTGAAATCTCCACGTTGCCTGCACAAAACAAGGTTCTCGTCTTTGCTAGAATCTTTTTCATTTTATAATATTTTTTAATAGCGATCTGTAGTCCAATTGTTTATCTAGCTACCTGCATTATATCAGGAGCTTGGAAGTAAAAACTCTTTTTGCAGGCTCCAAAAATCACCAAACTATTAATAATAATACCAACACATGGCTTGCATCACCCATTGATAAGAACTAAAAAGCTTTGCTTCAGAAGAGTGTAAACCTCTTTGTTAGTTACTGTTCTGACTGTGGTTAGATACTGGCACTGAAATAGAGGCATTCGTTTTGAGTGTTTAGTTGTTTGGATTAAAATCTGCACAAATCAAGAGATATTTGGATAATATAATGACTCATGCATTGTACAAGTCAAGGCGATCTGATTTTTTTTGGTTTTGTTTTAAGTAATGTAAAGAATCTAAGCAATTGCAAACAAGACTAACATATAAACATGTTTTCCCCCATAAGGTCACTGCCGCATTGCTGTAAAAATATCTGTAACCTATTTTAGTCAATTACTGGATAACCCTTCAGAGCTCCAATATGTGTGCTGGTATGTAAGATATTCTCTGGTCACTGGAGACTGGGAAATATCATTCCAGCCCCTTGTTCCCACGTGAAAGTCATTTACTTCAGCAGACATTATAAACACGCTCACAATTTCAGTGCTAAGTCGGATTGAATGACTCTTGTACACATTTTGAGTTTAAAACTAGAAAATCATTTGCACACATATGTTATTTCTCACTTCACTAGGAGTGTCACAGGGTGTGGGGTAATGGTTACACTGGTGTACCTAAGTTACTGTTTAGAAAGTCAACGCGGAATGATGATTTAAACAGCAAATAAAAACAAGGCAACCCTATTAGTTAAGTTCTCTGCAACCCATACAATGTGTGCCCTCGTAGAGCATGCCGCGTTAACGCTCACTCGTCCTTCACAGGGGACTGGCTCCGCTCATGTGGGCGTGGCCCCCGCTTCTAGACTCAGACAGTGGGAGGCTGAGGATCGATGAGCGTGACTGTCTGCCTGGGAGGGAGACCCACTGCAGTGCGCTGACCATCAGCAGCGCTCAGTACAGAGACACAGGCTATTACTCCTGCAACTACACACATTCCACAGACAGCATGGTCAGCAGAACGTATGTGTTTGTGAAAGGTAAGACAATCCAAAGCTACATTACAAAATGGCATGCATGTGATTCCATACAGCACAGTACAACAGACAGTACGTTTGGATGGAGGCTTGTTGATTCACAGGAGCTAATTGTTAATGGGAAGTCCTAGCGGACACAGGCAGGAAGGACATCCTCGACTAACATGAGCAGCGGTGCAAAAGCCTCCCACAAAAGGTTACGGCTGTCCATATATAATCAGAAACAACACCCGAGTGTCAGAGCTCACTTAAATGGGTGAAGTGAGTGGTCGTTCAGATTGAAAGAGCACACTTATGTGAGCACAAGAGTGGTGTCTGAGTACGCCACTGAACGCCTTGCAAGATATCTGGTCCGCCTCTCTGAACCACAGCAAAGTGGGAGAAACACTGTGGACCCGTGCAGTACAAAGATGTATTGTTACACAAGCATGCTAGTTAATACTGGGGTAATATCCCTTTCTTTAATTTAGGTGGGTCAGTAGTAGCCACAGATAAACAGCTGGTGATTTACATGAGAAACACTCAACTGCATATCTGCACTGTCTTGTCAGACTGACATCAACAGGACCCCAGAGACTGTTCCATTCAGAATCGCCTATCCTGTGTTTTGATTCATTCTTTAGACATCAGTCTGATCAGTTAAACAGTGCCAAGGCCTGGAAACAGCAACACCCTTTGCTTGTGGTTTCATGGAGCTTCCCACCGAGCCTGTCTGTGAAAGGGGTGGGACAGGGGGGCAGCTATGAGAAACTATGAGAAACGGCACGAGACAGACTTTTCATCCAGTTACTTTATCAGTGTTTTAAATAGCTTTGTGTGTGTGTGTGTGTGTGTTTTTGTGTGTGTGTGTGTGTGTGTCCATGCAGTGGGTACAGGACCTTCATAAGACATTGTTTAAACTCTGCTGACCTTTTAAGAAAAAGCTCCCTTAGCAAGAGTCACTATGTGCCTTACTGAATGATGTGTGCACGCAAAAAACTGTTACATTGAGTTTCTCCAGTTATGGTGTACTTACATAGTAGTTACTTAGTAATAACACATGTACATGTTATTATGCATAATTACAATGTACTCAATGTGTACATCTTTTTGTTGAAGATATCAAGGAGGCTTTGTGGTCTAGTGGTTAAAGAACGGGACTTGTTACCAGGAGATTCTCGGTTCAAATCCCCACTCAGCCACAGATTCACTGTGTGTGACCCTGAGCAAGTCACTTAACTTCCTTGTGCTCTGTGTTTCGGACGAGATGTAAAACAAACAAGGTCTCTGGTACAACTGAGGTTTCTGAAAAAATTCTGTACTTGTAAAAGATAAAAAAAAGATTTACAAATTAGGTACATTGTAACTATGCAGAATAACATTGTAATCACATGTAAGTACACCGTAATCAGAGACACATAATGTAAAGCGTTACCAAAAAAACTGTATCTGAGCATTGTAGAAACTGTAGCAGGGTGACTAGTGATTAACCGCAAACTTACCAGAGGGGCGATAGGTAAGGTGATTTAAATTAAAGGGCTTACTAGCTGAACAAAAAAAGGGTGCTATTATGCTATTCTTTCCCAACAGATGATGAAAATCCATTTGTGGAACCTCACATACATTCCCCTCAATCCCTGCTCATAGAGACTGGCAACACAGAACTGGTGGTGCCTTGTAGAGTCACATCCCCAGACCTCAGAGTCACCTTGACAACGGTAAGAGGCCTGCAACATTTTGTTGCTAATCATAGATACTGTGAAACATATCATTTGTTTTTAAATGTGTGAGTTTTGATGTTCCCACTAAGCCTTTCCACATTTACATGTCTATCTTTATTAGTTTTCAACACCTGAAAAGTCTCTTCTTCAGATATTAGTGGAAATGTAAAGAAACAGGTGTTATTGGTAATGTTTGCACAGAAGAAGAATTGTGAGAATCATTTGGAACAGTACGATAATGGCTCACTGAAGACATGAAAAGAAACATGTTACATGTGGAGATCATCATAAAAGACCACCTCACAGTACAATTCCGGTAGTACACAAAAACATTCCATCCCTTTAGAAGCGAAAAATCTTTAGTTTAAACTCTTGCAATTATTTTGGCTAGTTTAAGGGGGACAAACCTCAGTGTTCCCAGTTTGTATCGCTGGTCAGTCGCTCTCTCAGCACGGAAACGCTACCTTGGTTTGTGCAACGCATCTCCTGGTACAATGGGGAGACAGCCAGTCTGCTTCCTGTGTGGACAGGAAGCTGGGAGGAGATGCTCAGAGTTTAAATATAACTTGTGTTCTAAAATTAACAAGTGTGTTTTATACATTATGTTCAGGAAACAAAGGAAAATTACTGGTGCAGTAGCTGCTACTTAATTAGTTTTGTTGTCTTCGAATATTGCAGGAAAAGGGGTGGAAATTTAGCACAATAATTAACAACATTAAACCAAATCAGGGGCAATTAACAAGAATTTGTTTGCTGCAGCCTCTGCTTGCAGGGTAATTTTCTTCACTCCCCCAGAGTGACAAAACTTCCTTTTAGTGACTGCTGGCCTTTCATATGCTGTGTAAGCTCTTTCACGGCTTCTCGAATAGATTTCTTTTTTTCTCATGTTGATTGCAATGCTGAATAAAATGTGTGGTTTTTGATTGGCAATGACCTAACAGCTATTAGGCGGTCCAAGGCAGGGCTCTTTCCTTCCTTCCAAGATATAGTGTTGGTTTACAAATAAGTGCAGAAACTGCATACAGCCATCCAGAGTGAATTAGTAGCGATGATTTTTATTAGAAAATGTTGACTTGGCTCGACTGGGTCGTGCTGAAATGGACATGTTATATTTTATGGACATGTTATATTTTATGGACATGTTATATTTTATGGACATGTTATATTTTTTTCATTTTATTTCAGCTTCCTTCTAATGCATTTGAAAGCCTTGACGCTCAATGGGACCCCAAGATTGGCTTTACCCTGTCATCAGATGTTTTTAAAATTCTGATATGTACAACCAATGTGAAAGGAAAAGAGACACACACCCTTTATATGCCAGTGAAAATAGGTGGGTAACATTTTTGACTGCTCTATGTGTACAATGCGTTCAGAGATTGTACCACATCAACAGTGTTATTAACCTCACAGTCTGTCATAGTTCATCACAGTTTTATTTATTTTTTTTGTAAATCATTAACAGGATATTTTACTAGCACAGTTTTTTAGACAAACCAACTTGAAAACCTTGCCGGCGAACAGGAAAACTGTAAAAACTGGGATTTTTTTGTCCCAGCTCCAGACTTCCATAACTTAAAGATGGAGCCGACGCGAGTGACGCTTCTGGCTGGAGACACGCTTTCGATCAATTGCTCTGCACAGACCACTTACAATGGAAGAATAGAATTACAGTGGGACTACCCCCGGAAATTGGTGAGAAGCAAACAGCATGTCATCAGAACCCGTCCCTATTACAGCACACCACTGTCTGGGGAAATGTATAACAAGCAACTGAAAGGACAATAATGGAATCTAGATTAGTACGCATTTATAGAATACAATAATACAGTACACACACACGCACACACACGCACACACACACACACACACACACACACACACACGCACACACACACACACACACACACACACACACACACACACACACACACACACACACACACACACACACACACACACACACACACACACACACACACACACACACACACACACACACACACACACACACACACACACACACACACACACACACACACACACACACACACACACACACACACACACACACACACACACACACACACACACACACACACACACACACACACACACACACACACACACACACACACACACGCACACACGCACACACACACACACGCACGCACGCACGCACGCACACAGAAAAATTCAACCGTTAAATTAAAAAGTCGAATATAACATTTAATAAAACGGAAATACAAAAAGACAAAAAATGTGTTTTTAATTGTAAAATTAGAAAAATTCTGATAAGCGCTATTTTGTATAACAGTTAAAAGTTTAAACAAAAATTTAATAAAATTGAAAAAATCCGGCTGTGACTTTTCCTGCTATAGGCTGATCAATTCAACCCTTAAATCAACAACACTGCAAGCATATGTTTAAAATGTAAAGTCAGGTGGGATATTTATTTCTCTAATTGAATGTTTGCTTTCTTCAGTTAAACGGTTCAGTCACACTGACAAAGAGCATGGACAGGTCAACCCCTGTCTACACAGCCTACAGCAAGCTGGTCCTGCACAATGCCACCATGGCAGACAGAGGCACTTACACATGCATCGGAATCAATAAACACAAAATGGATGTATCCACCAAGGTCAATGTCTATGGTAAGCTTGTACTGTTGGGGAAATGCACCACACATTAAAACAAATCCGTCTTTGGCTCCTGTCTGCAATAACAAGTGTAGTGTGTGTGCTGGGTCAGCAAGAGGCTAGAAGTCTTTATCTATACATAACTCCCTTATTGCTCCAATAACCTTAAATGAAAGAGAATCCTTTTATCAATTTACACACTTTCCAACATCTTCCTTTTAGCTCCAGTGAACTAAGACAGAAGGTGTTTGTTCTGCATCATGTCTCTTCTGATTCCTAAGAGCCAGACTCCAGGCAATAACTCAGTCTCAGGACTGTGCTGTAGTTTATAAAACACTCACTTACTTTTATATCAGCAGAGCTCCATCAAAGTGACTTAATTACTGCCTAGTGGCCGACTGGCACAAATCTGTCATTGTTATCTGTAACCCAAGTGCATCGCTGATGGGTCACCTCTGTGGTTTCAGAACACCCTTTCATTAACGCTACTCATAAAACCAGACCTGTTATTGAAGTCCATGAGGGGCGGAAGAAGCTGAGAATCGTGGCGAAGGTCAATGCATTACCAGCCCCAGAGGTTGCATGGTAAGAATACACTGAAAGATTTTCAGAGCTTTCAAATACTGGGTCTGTAGTTGCAATCTTGAGTAGTATTTAGTTTTAAGAAATGTGAAGAAAATATATAAGGAGTGAAAACAATGCACTGACCAATGTCACAAGTATAAGGAAATGTGTTTCTTTCATTTCTGTCCCAAATTAACGAGTTTTTTTTCCCCCTTTGTTTCAGGTACAAAGATGGTTTCCTAATTAAGGAAAACCACACCTGCTACAAGCAAAATGGCTCTATTCTCAGCATCAGGGACATTAAAGAAAAGGATGCTGGGAGATTCACCATTGCTCTGAGCAATAAGAAGCATGGTTTATATAAGAACCTCACATTCACACTGATTGTCAATAGTATGTATAATATTACAATCAATGCCAAATGTGATTAGTGACATTGTCACGCTAATGATTAGGAATTAAACTACACTGTTCAGTATGTTCAAGCTTCAGTTACAATATATAGCACCATTTCTAGGGAAAGTATGTTTTTTAAAGGATCACCAGGCTCGAAAGTTTATTCGTACTAGTTTTGTGCAAAAAAAAAAAAAAAAAAAAGAAAGAAACATTAGAGGAGTTCAAATGATATTTCTCACTGGAAAATATATTTCCTGTGATTTTGATTTCAAAACATCCTTTTATTAACACGTTTTGTTTCTTTTGTTAAGATTGTGGTTGAAAGCTTTTCTCGTTTGGTTCAAAAACAGTCAAGAAAATAGTAGGATATCCCCTCAGCTAATGATTTTCCATACATTGTTATTCTAGGTACTGTTCAAGGTAGTTTTTTGGAGGTACCTTTTAACCCAAGCAATGCCCTGGTGTGCCCTACTAAAAACACAGCCGAGAGTGTCATAAGCACTTGAAGTAGGATAGAAACAAATGCATCATTTTTGTATAATACAGTGCAAACCAAACATGCTGTTTAGTTCATGTTTTGACCTATGGTCAGACTCCAGAAGAAAGGGCAATGAAACCACCCCCTGAGCTATTTCCATTTCATGAGTGGTAGCCAGCCAGCCTGCTTTCAGGAAAGTACCAGGATTTTTTTTTTGTCTTTCAAATAGCCTAATCATGCAACTCAGCATGTTTTTTTTTCAGAAATTTTTCAGCTTTCCAGTTACGATTGTAAAAAAAAAAAAAAAAAGAGAGAGAGAGAGATTTATTGTTTGCATATTGTCCTGTCGCAGCCAGCTAGTGTAGCAGTATTTTTATTGGAATGACAAAAGGCAGAACTTGTGTTAAACAATGCAATGGAAATCTGGTAGCAATTAAGAAAGTATTTCAAACATCATGCATCATTCTTTTGAAGTCAGCCTGCTCAAAACCTTGCAACAAATCCAGTGTTTTATTTCACATGCACAGTGGGATATGTTAGGGCAAAACTGACCAGAGGAAAAATGCTATTTTAACAGAATCAGCGCCTATAACAGCAACACACGGCTGCTACAGGCTCACGCTTCATGAAAGATAACTAGCCTTCAGTAAACCTGCAGTGACAGTGCAGTGAGTTGGTACAGACAGCCAATTGAAGCTGTTAGAAGGCTTGTGAGATCTTCATTTGCAATAAGAATGCCGTGTATAGCTACAATCTAAACTCATATTGGTGCACAATTTACTGCACAAAATACTATCCCTTGTCTGCCTGCATGGGCCCTATTTTTAATGATGCAGCGGATATGCTGTATTTTAATCTCAGAGAGACATTAACACAGACCTTGCCCATGCCTAAAAAAAGCATTCCAGTTTTTATCAAGTTAACACAGTGATGTGCTGCTCTTTCAGCGAGGCCGCAGATCTACGAGGAGGAGGTGGCGGCAGTAGATCTGTATCATCTACGAGGAGGAGGTGGCGGCAGTAGATCTGTATCCATACCAGCTGGGGGAAGAGCAGCGGCTGACCTGCACTTCATACGGCGTCCCGGCCCCCCAGATCATCTGGAATTGGCAACCCTGCAATCCTGATCCCTCCAATACTGTGTAAGTCACGCCATGCTCTCAAACCCAGCGATCCTGATCCCTCCAATACTGTGTAAGTCATGCCATGCTCTCAAACCCAGCGATCCTGATCCTTCCAATACTGTGTAAGTCACGGCATGCTCTCAAACCCAGCGATCCTGATCCCTCCAATACTGTGTAAGTCATGCCATGCTCTCAAACCCAGCGATCCTGATCCTTCCAATACTGTGTAAGTCACGGCATGCGCTCAAACCCAGCGATCCTGATCCTTCCAATACTGTGTAAGTCATGCCATGCTCTCAAACCCAGCGATCCTGATCCCTCCAATACTGTGTAAGTCACGGCATGCTCTCAGTGTGGTAACTGTTACCACTTTCTCTCTCTTTCCTTCTCTGTCTTCTATTATAATTTAGTGTAAGAATTATTTGCTTGTCATGGTTTAACTTGTCAATTTGTAAAAAACAATAAACCAAATAAAAACAAAGTTAATAATTTAGATTCTGATAAAATACAGAGAGGAATTTATAACTAGGTTAGAAGCACCCCGAGATTTCTGAATGTATATTTACAACCGAAAAAAAAAGAAGCAGAATCGCTGTTTCCGGAATCCTTCCCTTGCGGTCCAGCTGTTTCTTGTAGCAGGAAGGGGAGTGGCCTGGCTTTCTCCTTCTGTGATGTGGGCCGGAACCTGGCTCCAGAACTTCTTTAGCACATTTCTAAGTTCAGCCTCTTTAAGTTTTGTGAGTTGGAGTAAATCCCTTTCACACACTGGAAGCCAATTCTTATGTATTGGCAACTTTTTACATGACTTCGGGGATTAACCGCTTTCACAGCTGAGATCGGATCCGTTCCAGGGAAGGACGATTTTAAAACGGGATTTCGTCAAATGCCATTTCAGAGTTTGAAGTGACCGTTCAGTGTTTCGACAATTTTGCGGATTTTCTCCCCTCTGTCCAAATAGCTTTGCACGTTGTTTACTGCTGCTTTTCAGCAGGATACTTTTCCCTTGGCATATCAGTCAAACTTTTGAACCACGAGTCCAGTAAACACAGTAAAACAGTACAATACAATACAATACAGTTTGCTTTTACACCCACCCCTCGTTTTATCACTGCGGGTTTAGATATATCACCGTCCTGGAGTTGGCTCCCCATATTTACTGTCTAACTACGTATGCCTTAGCTGCAATAGAGGCACTTAGAATTACTGTCCATTTTATTTCATCCAGCACATCGCAAACAACAATATACAAAACAATTCAAAACAAAGCATTAATATCGTACTGTTATCATATACACACGCATTGCACAATAACACAAAGCAAATTAAATATCTACTTGCTGAAGCGGTTTTTGTTTTAGCCAACAAGGTGCTCACTTGTGGCAGCAATAGACTTGCAAAAGCCACAAGGCAGTGACGTCAGCTCCCTAGCAACAAGCCTCCTATGTTGGGAATGGATTCCTTCAATGCAGCGGGTTTGTGCATTTAAGAAAGGAGAGGAAGACTCATGAAATTAATTGGAGACTGAAGTTGATGAGAAGCAATTACCCTCTGCTGTACGAATTAAAACGGTGTGCTTCTTTTTATACAAAAAATGAGAAAAAGCAGTTTGCATAGAGTATTTATACTGGACCCTGACGCCCCTGATAAAACGAGGGAGTGGTTGTACAGTATTTGTTTGCCTGTTTGTTTTTCTATGGGTCTCTCACTATATTGCGGCCCTCGATATATAGCGGATTTATATTGGACCCCGACACCCGCGATATATCGAGTGGGTGGTGTATAGCGTTCTTCATGCAGGACACGTTACAATAAAAACTCAAAGCCACTGGCCAATCAATCCAGCTCAAAAAATCCCAAGGCAGGGAGCAGAACAACTAAAGGCTCTTGCCCCTCATGATCTGAGATTACTTCTAGGAACTACCAACAGTTCAGCATTCACTGATCTCGAGGTGCTACTAGGAGCACACGGTGCCAACAGTTCCTGTAAATATAAAGGCACAGCACCATGAAGGGCCTTATAAGCGGTAAAATCAATGCTGAATTGAACAGAAACCAGTGCAGTGCTTTAAGAACCTGAATGATGAGTCAGCTGATGTAATTTACAGTACAGTAAGCAATATTGATCTAAATCAGATTGTTTCATATAGGGATACTGTAGGAAGTCAATGTGCCAGGCAGTGTCTTTGGTTACAGAGGAGAGTCACACAGCCTGTTAATTCCAGGCAGATAACCACTATTTGCTTATTCATAAAGTTGGAAGACTTTATGATGTAACAGTCTAAACTTGGCTTACCTCCCAGCTTTAGTTTATACAAAAAGGCTCAGGCTGCCATCAGCACTTCATAAAACTGTGAAACCCTTATTGATCAATGATCTAAGCTTCAACTGGGCAGCATTCATTGATAAATTGAACTTTTATTTTTAACTTTGTTGAAGGATACATTCCAAAGATGTATAGTAAAGTCATTACGGTCGCACACTGCGCTGTAAAGAACCACTGTTATTAATCACAGAGCAGCTCGCAAGGAAAGTCTGGGAAGGTGATCAGTAGCCTCTGCCTATTATAATGTTAGAGATTGAAACTCGAATTCTGGCCTCCAAAAGATCCTCCAGTCTCCATTATCTGAGAGACTAAACACATCAGAACACAAGTGAGTTCACTCATCGAACAGAGAGAGCTAGTTCAAAACGCTTGGCTGTCCTCTAAATAAATACTCTGCTAGTGAGAAAAACAGACTTTCAAGCATTTGATTTTGTCCAGCCAGAGTGTGCATGGGCTCAGTCTATACAGCAACAGACTTCAAACAGTTGACTCGCTGTGTTTCAAGAAAACAGCCGTCCCTTCCCTGTATTGCACTGTATCGCCCTGCTTAAACGGAGAACGTTGCATTCATCTGATATCAGTGCAGGGCTTGTACAGATCTAACAAGGAATGTCTCAAGGGGCTGAGGGTCAAGTCAAGCACAGCACTCTGAAGATGGTTATCAGTGGAGTGAGAAATCTACTGGCCTGCCTGGCCCCTGACCTACACTGGCTCTGAGGCTGCCTGGCCTTCCTGTTGTTCTCCCACTTCCTCCCTTACCGGAGCTCCATTCCTAGAAATCAAATTGTTTCTCGCTGTCAGACTGGCTGCTGGGTTACAGGACTTTCCTCCAAGATGCACTGGAGGGGGCCAGTCACCAGGGTGGGGTTCTCAGCCCCTTGTCTCACATTCTGATGAGCAATACTGTGTGTGTCTCCCTCGCTGAAAGGTGGATCTCAGAATTGTACTGGTGCCAAGGTATTGTCAAAATGACTGGTGTTCCCTACAACACTATCTACCTGTCTCTTCAAGCACTCAATCAGTAAGTTATACAGTGTAGATAAGTAGTGTGTTGATATCTGTAACTTGGTATAGCCCAGTTTCCTTTCCTAGAGCTGGGAGTTATTAGGTCTTTATATGGAGGGGTGTAAATATCTTCTTTTTTATCACTGCAGATGTGAAAAGCAGGAGGCACAGCAAGTCCAGGTTTGGACAGGAGGCAGCAAGGAGGACCTGCACATGACCAACAGGATTGAGGCCATTGAGAATAAAACTGAAATCAACAAAGGGAAGAACAAGGTGTGTGTCCCCGGCCCTCCTAACGGACTGGTCTGTGGGGAAATGCAAGGTTCATCTTGCACTGGTTTTCATGTGGATTATTGAGTCTTTGGCCATGTTTGCATCTGCACCATGAAGCCAGTCTATAAAACACAATCTCATTCTAATCTCAGACTGGAGCTGCCGCCAGTTCCATCTGCAGTCTGCAATCTATAATCTATAAATATACAGGACATAGGGATGAATAAATATGCAGGACATAGGGATGAATAAATATTCAGGACAGTGATGAATAAAATATACAGTATAATGATAAATAAAGTCCAAAGGCAGCTCTCAGGTAGTTTATTAATAATAATAATAATAATAATAAATAATAATAATATAATAATAATAAATAATAATAATAATAATAAATCAAGTGCATTATAAAGACACTTGAATAAACAAAACTCTGCCTGCATGTTTTTAAAAAATGCAATATGAAGCCAGGATTTTACAAATCCATAAAGAGTGGCATTAGATTGGCATCCTCGTGTTACCACTGTATTCAGAAGTACTGAGATTGGCATCCTCGTGTTACCACTGTATTCAGAAGTACTGAGACTGGCATCCTCGTGTTACCACTGTATTCAGAAGTACTGAGACTGGCATCCTCGTGTTACCACTGTATTCAGAAGTACCTGGACGCCAGCTCTCCCAGTTGGTGGTTGCAAATGGTCAGTTGATTCCTGTAAATGCCTGCTCAGGAAGATTGGTTTTACAGCAGGCAGGGTAACATGCTTTTTGGTGAGTGTAATGTAACCCTAAAATGAGGATTTATTGTTAACATTATAGGCCCAGATGACCAATTACTGTAGAGTCAGTTTCTGGGACTCATTTCCTACACAAGTGCAGCTTGTAATAAACCACTTACACCCAATTTAAATGTACTAAGCCTACACCTCCGTCCACATCAGACATGACTGCAGTATAACAAACGAAAGAAAGCTTGAGGTTGGCTTAAGTAAGATCATCAGAACAGGCTATTACCAGTAATCTCTGGTAACTGATCACTGCTGACTCTTGGCATTGCCTCAAACAGCTTGGTTACCTCAAATTAAGAGAGTGCTAGACCGCGTCCTTCAATGTTCTTGCTTAAATACACATAAGGCCTGGCTGGTATAATTATTACAATAGGGCTCCCTGGAGAGCTTGTTACCAAAGCCAGTCACCCCAAACTTAATTAGGTGGACGGCCAGGTTTATTCAGGCAAGTTGATCAGTTTTTAATAGGGTCTATGTGGGTAACAAGCTCTCTAAAGAGCCCTATTGTAATAATAATACCAGCCCGTACAGCTTTTTTTGTAATGAAAAGGGGATGGGCTCTGAGGTTGCTGTGGACTTTGGGGGAGATCTAGAATGACTTGAATAACGTGGAAGGACCACATTTACGAGGGCTGGTGGACTGTGGTCATGCTTTATGGGGGTCAGGGCTAGGGGTCACTGATAGCAAGGCTGTCTGTATCTTTAAAGGAGTGGGATTCATTTCAAGTAAAATTCCTCTCTTGTCATCTAACATAAATCCACTTTAATTCTGAACAGCTCAGATGTTAACAGCTACAGAAGGTCTTTTATGGGACCTTCGGTTCACAGTGAAATTAATAATAAGGGAAGGCTGCAGGACTCATCTGGTAAAGCAACAGTTAAGTGAACAGAGCACCCTGCGCGAATTGGGTCCTGCCTGTCGCCACAGACTGGGGAATCCAATAAATCAGACTATTATACAGAGCTGCAACCATGGGTAGGGGAACTCAGCTGGAAACAACAACTAGGAAATCACCTGATGGCTTCTGCTGGGACACAGTGGAACGCCTCAGGAAGGCAGCAGAGAGTTATTTATTCTCTTTCTTGGAAGTAGGCCACATGGGCTTGATGTCTCAGACTGGCATACAAAAGATCATGAGGTTAGAAACCCTCCGAGAAGCCCCTACGTATCGATTCTCGTCTCAGTTTAGGCTGCGTTGAGTCACCCTGAAAGTTTCTAACGGTTTTTATTTCAAATGCTGCATCCAGTCGTGGTGTTGCTGGTTTTTTTTTTCCTCTTCTTGTTTCCATGTTGCTTTTGCACGCCTCGTGCAAGGAGTACTTCGGGTCGAAGTTTTGGCGTGTGGGTGTAAACAAGATTAATTCAAGATGAGTTTTGTATTGCACCCACTGACAACAGTAGAATTGTACACTGATGGCTGTGGGCAGATTTTCAAGTTAAAAATATAAATAAGTTATTGACGAAGAATGCAACAAGTTTAAATGATAAACTTTTTTTTAGGAGAAATGACTTTATTTGCAGATCCAATGGGGAAAATCACTCTTCAACCAACTGCATGTCTGTCTTTCTCAATTCCTCTAAATTCAAGTCCCAGTAATAATGGTGAAGCATCGTTTTTGTAACAATCCTCAAAAGTTCAAACACAATCCTATCTTATAAGGATGTTTTTAAAATGTGAATGAAACGAGACGACATGTAGTTCCAGTTTTAAACAGGCTGAGTCTGAGCAGAGCTGTATTTCATAATGCATTTCATGGCTCTACATTTGATGGTGATCAAAAGCACCAGATCAAAAAGTATTATAGTTTCAGACTGTAGCTTCTGCTGTTTGATATCAAGTCACAAGCCTCCGGCTGTGCAGTGAAAACAAAGAAAAAGAAAAACTGTCAGGATAAATAAAATATTAGGCACTTCACATCAAAACAGTTTCTTTTCATAGACTAATCTTCTCACCATAACCAGAAATTATATTGTATTTGTACGTATTTTGCCAAGGCAAAGGTAGTTTTCTGTGAGAAAAGACTGGGGAAGATAGCAGAAACAGTTGTCTACTTAACTTTCACGTTTCACCATGTATACCCTAGGGCAGTGTTTTCCCAACCCTGTTCCTGGCGGCACACCGTGTCTGCTGGCTTTCATTCCAACGCAGCGCTCAATTGCTTCTTCAAACCCTTCATTGAACTAATAAAGTGATTAACTGGGCAATTGTCCTTTTATTTTCAAGCTCTTTGTTTAGTTTATATGGTTCAATTAAGCAATTGAGCGCTGCGTTAGAAGAAAAACAAGCAGACACGGTGTGCCGCCAAGAATAGGGTTGGGAAACACTGCTCTAGGTTACTTAAGGGAAAAAAAAAGATAATGGATTAATGTCTTATAACTAGTCATGTCCTGTATGTGGCTTTGTATGGATCCAACAGTAGTGTCAGACAAATTGTACAAACCCTGTTTTTCACCCATTCCTCTGTGCACAGCTGATGAACACATGTGCAGGCATCTGTATTGGTAATCCTCATTAGGATGTGAGGGTCACTGTCACTCGTTATTAACCTTCTTAAAGACTTATTAAACTTGTGTCAAAATGAATCAAATCTATCTTATATGCAATATTATATACCATAGAGATTGAACTGGCATGTGCATTTTACCTCTGTCATGTTGTGCTTTGTATTATCTCTACAAGCATATAGCCAAAAAGACATCTGCTCTGCTAAAATACAATGCTGCTATTTAATGTGTGTGATACTGTACTGCAGAAAAGAAAGGTGTATTCGTTTGATGTCTCAGTTGTATTTTATACAGTGTATATCTGCTTTCTGTTAACAGACTGTGAGCACTTTGGTTGTAGCAGAGGCGAAAGTGTCTGGAACTTATCAGTGCATCGCTGTCAACAAAAGAGGCTTTGACAAATACAATATTGATTTCTATGTAGCAGGTAGGTAATGCACTACACTGGCTACAACCAGGTACTGTGATAGTCTGAAAAGGATGGGTCAGCTGTGGGGAGAATCATGCATTCACCCTCTTTCTCTATTAGTCAGGGAAGCCATGGCCGATAAAGTGCAGGAGACCACAAGAGAGATAACCATGTCTCAAAACCCTGTGATATATTCATCATAGTACAGCATGAGGCAGGAGGGAATTACTCCAGTGCTATATTTCTGAAAAAAACATTGACTACAGTTAGAAACAAGTACAGTACTGCGATTCAAGGATTCAGGGTTATTACGGCAGGAATTAAACTATTTGGTTAACAAAGCTGCTTGGGGTTCCTTGGAGAAGAACAGTGCTGAGTAATTAACCTGCCTGTTAAAGCCAGTGAATGAAAATGCCCCAAGCTGTTGAAGTGTATGTTCACTTTATATATTCAGTTGTCGCCACTGGGGGGAAAAAAAAACAGATGTTCTTTAATAATCTTTAGACTTCTCAGTTCAAGTTACATTTCTGCAATGAAAGCTTGATGTTGTGTTAACTGAAGGATTGAGATGTATCAAGGTTTCACATTCCCCTTAGAGAATAGCTGCTTAATGTCAGTTATTATAGGTGGACTGTACCTGCAGGACATGTTTTCTGTACATCTGGAATTGCCTCTTTGTGACAGCTCAAAACCATTGGAATACGTACTTCACTGTTTGAGGTTTCAGATTCTGAAAGACTCAGGAATTTCAAAAGAATAAGCCAGAATAGAAGTACAGGTTTCCCATATGTTGAAATGTCTGGTGCTTAATGAAGATGCATTAATTGTCTGTAATGCACACTCATATATGCAAACCAGATTAGAGATTATTTTGACCATTGTATTCCATTTAAGATATTCTTGCTCATTAATGCAGTATATCGTTTGAAAACAGATTCCTATATGAGACACTGAAAGAGAAAATAGTTACATAGACCTACCCATTCGTTCAAACAGCCTAAGAAATGATTCCATGCATCTTACCTGTCATGTGCTTTCATTAACTGAGCACATGTTATCAAAGCAAACATGTCATTTAGGGTTAAAAGATTGTATCTGGCACTGGTTACGGTTGCATGCTTTCCTTTCAGGTCGTAACGCAGGTCATTTCAAGCCAGCATTGTCTCTGGGGTTGAAGCACGTTACTGGCTGTCATGCATGTCAGTCATAAGGAGAAGCAGCTGGAAAAAAAAGCTGGAAAGTTGGCTAAGGTCTATGGGGGGATTTCCTTTAAAGTGGTTTAAGTCCATGGAAGCCAAGACAAAGCATGCATGAATTACATGAAGCACGATCCATCTGAAATGCAGATCAAAAGAGTTTGCAATAGAATACCAAAGTAGGAACTAATTCAGGAGTATCTGTCTCCTTTAATTTCCATTAAATCACGACTCTCTGGCTCGTGGGAAGCATAACCTGCTCAGGTTTTGAAAGGTGGTGGAGGTTTCTGATGGGAATGGAGCGTTGAGCAGGCTTGTGCTGTTTCTCAGTACCATACATACAGTAACCTTGACACATGAAACCTCGGCTCCATGATGTCGAATGTTTGTACTGCACTACTGCAAGTCTTTGACAACTTGGGACGCCTTGCACTGAAGGCTTCAAATAAAAATAGTTCTGCAGTATAGTGAAGGGGCTTTGAGGTTTGATTTGAAGCCTAATCACATTTGAGGTGCACCCAAAGGAATACATATATAAGACAAGGATAATAAATATCAGAGTTGGCACCATGAGTTGCATTTATTAAACATCTGAAGACGATAGAGAGGCAATATAAAATTGAAGCATAAAGCACAAGAAAAGAAACAAAAGATCTTCAGCTTTAGTTAAGTGAGCTCTAAGAATTGTATTCTTGGCACAGTACTTGATAGACTAACTCCTGCTTTCTGTTTCGAACAGACTCCAAGAAGTCTTTTGAAACCAAATCTCGAACGGCCGTCAAAGGACAAGACATCAATCTCACATGCCTTGCCACAAGGTACATGTATAAGGAGCTGAGCTGGCACTACCCCAGCAATGAGACGGTGGCCGACGTGTTCTTGGAGTATGGGACGTACTCCATCAAGCTGTCCTTCACCTTGAAGAACGTGTCCACTGAGGACGCTGGCCTCTACGAATGCAGAGCACACGATGTGTACCACAACACAACGATTCGGCAGAAGGCAGAGCTCCTTGTTGCAGGTAAGCTATGTGAGCACAGCTTTCGTAAAGGCAGTTCTGGTGGCCGCACCACTCTTATCTTTATTCTGAAGATTACCCAGGATATTGCCTTTAGCAGCTGACAGCGGATCATTTGAATGTAAGTTCACTAAGCAGGCTCATCAGCAGAGTGTGCCCTATTGGGGGATGCATTATGGAAAAGGTCCTCAAAGTCAAATAATTCACACTGCAATACGACTCCGTCCTTAAAAGGCACTCATTAGAAAACATCACATACTGTGAGAAAAGGGGACCCTACAAAGGGGGTTGCTAATGGGCGGTAGTACTGGTATTAATTTGCAAATATACAACCTTAGAAGTTTTCCAGAAATAATGCATATTATAGTTAGATTTTTGTGTTAAACTTTACTTTTATTAATGATTTGTCATAGATTTGTATCTCAATCTGGGATCTGAACTGGGGGGAGGGCCACAACCCCCCAAGCCCCTCCCCTTTCCAGTAAGCCCTATGGTTCCGAGTCACTGACTGACCATGTGCTGCAGTCTGTTCTTTCCATTCTCGCTTCTAAATTCCCCCAGTCAGTACCAGCTGTACACCAGTACTTCTATATTTTCTTGATGAAATGCTGTGCTGTATATACACCTACATTCACATAATCCTGCAGGGAGTGCAAGGCTTGGTGCTGAAAACAGCTTCAGTAGTGTCAAGTCAAAAGGTTACAGGTCATTTGAAGTTACCCACAATGGCAGACTGTACAGCTTGATCAACAGGGTTCTTTTGCATTGCTGTCATCCATTTAACAGAATGATTCCAAGCAGTCAAAGTTCTAGTAATATTTATTTTTGTGAAGAAGTGTTATCTCAGTCAGTCTCCTGAAACTTGATCAGCCTGCACAGTTGATAAATGCAGAGGCGTGCTTAATAGCTAGACCGGCATTTAGTGCACAGCCAGTCTGGCGCTAGGTTTTGGAAGACAACAGAAGATTGCTCAGCAACTACTCTTTCCAAGATTGGATTATGCTGATGTGATATAAATCTTCACTTGTATAAATATGTAGCGCTGTTGTTCCTCAATTTGAGTGTTTCAGTCATTGTCGTTTTCAGCCTGTTTTTTTTTTTTTTTTTTTTTTCTGAAGGGATGTTTTAATATTTAAAGATCTGCCGGAGCTAAATTAAACCCAGATGTTTTTGTTTTGTCCAAGCTGTTTCGGCCTCCCCTTACTTCAATAATAAAATGCTGGCAGGAGAACGAGATACTATTAAAAATGAAATCCGTAAAAAAATACCTTAAAAATAACGTGTTGGAAAGATAATTTTGTTAGACAGTTTTTTTCGGGAGGGATTTCCTATGGGAATTGTAAACAGCACATGCTTTAGATCTGGTAACTGATGTATGTGTCTCTGAAGGACTGTAATACCAGTAGGTACTATTGTTCTGAGTCACTGGTTGACCATGTGCTATCGCTTTGTTAATTCCATTCTTCCTTCTTAACTTCCACAGTTAGTTTCAGAGCTACACCACCTTTTTTGTCTTTTTGTAAGTGTTATTACATTTTGTATTAGACTGTTTTTAATGTAATGGTTTGTTTATTTTTTGTGTTAAACGCTTTGGGGACCTTGTGATAAAAGACGCTATATAAACGTGTGTTGTACTGTATTGTATTTCTATATTTTATTGATGAAATGCAGCATTAAGTCAACACCCAAATAATGCATTTATTTATTTAACCAGGAGATTTAACCATTGAGACGAGGCGTCGTTTACAAGGGGGCCTTGGAAAACAATAAAAAGAAAATTACAATGTATAAAAAGACAAATAACACAATAAAAACAGGTGTCGTTCAAACTTAATCTCCCACATATAAAATCAGCCACAGCATACGTCAAGGCTCTGAAATGAAAGTGTATTTTTATAGTGTCAAGTCAAAGGTCAACCCACTCACACTTGACATGTTTTAGTTGAGGGTCGCAGACACTCATTTTTCTGATAAACGATTACCAGCTAGCGAGAGCTAACAGAGATAATCACTGATAGGAGCCACAAAGGGCATGTTTAACATCTCCATTGTACTGCGTCGACTCCATTAAGCCTCTTCCAGTGGGTTGGGCTGGCAGAGCTATATTTTAAAGGAATTGGAAAGGCAAATAACAGCAATAAAACTAAGAAACAGTTTAGCTGCATTAAGGAGAAGATCAAATATATTTTTCTCTTTGCAGTTTCTTGGTAGTTTTATATTGTTAAAACCATTTAGTAGTTTGTAGGAAGTTATGCAAATAACCACTAAACTTTTGCTTGGATTACAAGATTGTTCTGTTTTTACTACAGAATTGAATCACTTGTAACCCTTTGCAGTGCTGTGTATTAATGTGCTATTCCTCCCTGTTGCTTGTGTGTTCTAGAACGTAAGGTCCCTTGGTTACAGCAGAACCTCACAAACCAGGATGTGAACAGCAGCAGCACGCTGATTCTGGGGTGTCATGCCAACGGGGTGCCCACTCCTTACGTCACCTGGTATAAAAATGGGCAGCCGGTCCAGCCAGCCCCTGGTGAGTGAGTGAGTGCGTGAGTGCGTGAGTGAGTGAGTGAGTGAGTGAGTGAGTGAGTGAGTGAGTGAGTGAGTGCAGGCATGCCATACAGAATGGAGGAATCCTGTAAACTCCTGTGTGCACTGAGATGCCATTGCTGTTATGTTCCTGTATTAACTAGATAAGGGCTACGATTGGTTGCAGAAAAGGTAGGTCACAGTCAATGGCAAAATCTGAAGCAGTTCAATTCAGCCCCAGATATAATACAATGTGGAATCACTTATGAGGCTCCCATTTTCCACATTATGCTTTTGTGTTTTCAAATGTTCTCATTCTAAGGTAGAACACAGTAGCAATGTCTCTTAACTATACAGTACTACCATATTATAAGTGGGTACTTTATTATGTAGGTAGAGAGATAGATTCATACTGTGATAATTGATATGTCATATATATATAATATAGATATTATATATTATATACTATATATATAATATATATATATATATAATATATATTATATTATATATTATATTATATATTAGATTATCCACTCGGTATGACACAACCATATAAAGATAGCAAGAGAAGCGTACTTCTATGTGGTTTGATGTTTTCTTCTTTCCAGGTATTACCCTGGGGGCTCATGGTTTATTGACCATCGAAAGAGTGAAGAAAGACGATGGAGGACTGTACGAGTGCTGGGCGAGCAACGACGAAGGGGAAGTGAAAACAGCTGCCGTCATCACTGTGCTGGGTAAGATAAAGAATTCACAAACGCATGAAAACAAATGAAAAGATGCAGTTTGTACTGCGCAAGTTCACAGCTGTGATAGCCTCTTAATAAGAATGTTTTAGTGGGTATGACCTCGTCACAGACATGTTACGGATTTCAATAACTTGGGACCCAAAATGAGGGGAAGTAGGAAAATATAAATCCATAAATCATTGACAAGGTGTTTATTGCATGAGCCTGTACTTTCACTTAACGTCAATTCAACTGTCAAGCTGTGTTGCAACAAAAAAATGCATTACAACATAATTTATTTAGAATAAATAGACATATATTTTAATACTTCCAGCAAGTAGAGACACACCGCAGCCAAATGAGTCCAGTCATGGTCAACGTGATGACTCAAGTGTAGCAGAGCTGGTGGTTTAGTTCCTTTTCATTTTTGACAACTTGGGGCGTTTGCACTGGCAGTCCATTACACAAAACAAAATGGCCTACCTTTTCAATGCTGCATAAAGATGGAGTTGCTGCGCCATTGTGTGTGTTTAATTGGCATTACGCGTGGTGTTTTAGGACTGGAAGAGAAGTCTAACTGGGAGGTGATTGTCCTGGTTTGTACTGGTCTGGTCGCCACTCTCTTCTGGCTGCTGCTGACCCTGTTCATCCGCAAACTGAAGAAGGTAAGCCAGCCCGAGTGTCCAGAGCTCCTTCTCCACATGCTGATCAGCGGATTTCCTTCGTTGCTCTGCTGGTATTTTGTGTGACTACCTGGAGCACAGCAGGAACACTGTGATGCCACTGTAGCTAAGAGGCTTGGAGAACAATCCCAATGCCATCCTTATTACAAACTACTGACCCCTAAAAAACAAAATCTAGTAACTGCATGTGATACTCAAAACATCAGCATGCAAAACCCGCTCAACACGGAAAGTACTCTCAGGAAAGCTGAGCCAGTATGACCGCTTGATAATATTTTTACAGAGTCACGCTGCACTGTGGAATAATCCAAGGTGTATTACGAAATGATCAATGCATCATGACCTCTTTTCTCTTCTTGTGCACCACTGAACAATGGCGAATGTAGCATTGTCCAAATCATCTGTCAGGCTGATGACATTTAAACTGTTTCTTTTCCAGCCCAGCTCTGCAGACATTAAAACCGGCTACCTGTCAATCATAATGGACCCGGACGAAGTGCCTCTGGACGAGCAGTGTGACCGCCTGCCTTACGACAGCAGCAAGTGGGACTTCCCGAGAGACAGGCTGAGGCTGGGTATGCATCAGCACATCAGGGGCACATGACGCTGCTAACCAGTCACTTTACATTATCGTCAAACGTTGTACTCCTACAAAGGCTGTACAAGCAGTGTCTTTAAATAATGAGTAAGAAATACAGCGTTACACATCCCCACAACTGCTTAAATAACACACCTGTCAGGATGTTAACAATGAAATGAAAAATGACAGGTCTGTTATTTAAACAGCTGTAGCAAAACCTGGGGACATGCAACTCTTTATAACATGCTAAATGAAATGTCACCCATTCATTTGGAAATGGCCCATTTTGACAAAAATCGATGGTAGTAATGTATCATTCTCTGCAGGCAACAGGGAACTGATGTTTCTTTATAAGATTCATTCATTTAAAAAAAATTCATGAATTGGGCTCCAGGTTTGTGTGCATCAAAGACAATATTCATGGCAACCTTTCCATGTTGAAGGAACAAGATATATTAAGGGCACATTCTTTTAGTTTCTTTTTTTATATATATAATTTGGCCAGTGTTTTGTAATATTTCACACCTGTCAGTGACCATGACTAGCAGAGCCTGGCAGTCTGTTGTAATTAGCAGTGTGTCTGTCTGACTGTCGCACTTGAATTATTGGATATTAAGCAGACTGTTCTGCAATGGTTTTGTTTTTTCTATTGTTTTAATAATAACTGCTCTCATTTTTTTTTACGCCAGGTAAAACGCTTGGCCACGGAGCTTTTGGGAAGGTGGTTGAGGCGTCTGCTTTTGGAATCGATAAATTATCAACCTGCAAGACCGTGGCTGTCAAAATGTTAAAAGGTATTTTCCTTCTTGTTTTAGATAAACAAGAACAGGTCTCAATCAAATGCACAAAGCTTTATTTTAAAAGGCAGAGGTGTTTTATACCAATGCGGTAAAGTGAATTCTCCTAATACGATTTTACCTTAATAACATTCCCTTTAAATATTAAATGTTATTGTAAATGCTAGTATTGCGGATTATTATTTTTCCATTTTCATATGGTTCTGCACTTTAATCAGCTGTCCTCTTCATAAAAAATGGATTTTGTTCACCAATTGGCATAATTTCAAATGGCAAACCTTTTTTTATTCATATTTTGCATTTAATTGAGACGTGATCTCATTGGAAGTAGTTTAAAGTTGAAAAAAACCAGATGTAATAGTTGTTATTTTAAACCTGTAACATTTCCTGGTTCACTAAAATGCAAAACATTGAAACCAAAGCATATCTGCATGAATCAAGATTCGAAGTAAACTCGCAAATACAGCGGATTGGTATTCATGGGTTAATTCACTTGAATTGAAAAAGTTAGGGAACTAAATTTTTCATGATGTTTACTGTTAAGAGCTTACTGTATAAACATCTGTATGTATGTCTGTATGTGTGAGTGATAATCAATGTCTATTGAAGTACACTTACATTATTTCAAAATGTACAGTGAAGCAACTTGCCACACCAGTAAAGAAAGCAGACGCCATTCTAAAACAAACCTAGTATAAGTGCAATACTAAACATTAGATTTGATGAGAGTTCAGATCCAATTTTACATCAGCAATCCAAGATCTGCAGGTGTAGCACTGTTCAAAAGTGCCAAGTACACATGATGTCAATTTTGAAACATTTTTGTTATTAATTCAACCAAAGCTGATGAATTTCAGACTGCAGTAGACGACGTTGACACGCGATATGCAATATCCATTTTGGGGAGTGAGCCAACTGAATCGTGAGGGCTTAGAAGTATGATGCAGAATTACGTCAGCCAAGAAGGTTTTCTTAGCGCACCTGATTCTACAGGGTTTCACGTTCTCGTGGGTTTTTATTGGAATTGGAATTCTCTTTGGAAACGCTGAACTGAGCCGTGTCTGATTCATTTACTGAAGGTGAAAACGTAGGCAAAAAGCATTTGTCAGCTGTTGTCAGCGCCCCTGTTTTGACATGTAATACCCTCTCATGAGGAGGTTTGTTTTCTGTTGTTCTCACAACCAATTCCCTCTTAACCTGCACCCCACAAGCCATCAGTCTCACTGAAGTATGTAAACAAGCTGTGCTACAGCCACATGGCAATGATAAATCTGAGCTTTGCTGGAATGTCCTTACCAGGATCCATCCTTCCTTTGCTTTCATCACAGAGATACAAGGGAGGCTGCCCTTCCTGTATGCTTTGGATAGTATGAATCAGCAGAGATCTTCGGAGGTGACACACAGTTCTAGAACTTAAAAAGACATCTGCCTTTATTGATGAGAGACCAAAGTGCTTAAAATGAGCAATCCCTCAATTGGAATGAAAAAGAAAGCATTCTAGTGACATGGATGAGCCAAGAGGGAGGAACTGCTCTGTCAAATGCAGGTTAATCCTTATAATCCCTTGAACAGCTAATTAGGAGGATTTCTAGAAAGACTGTCTTCTTTGTCAGCATTTGTAAAGAGCAGTTTGAAAGTTTCCTGAACCTGCACAATGATAGATAACAATTGAACACGCACACTAATCCGGTCTGAATGGCAGCAAGGCTTTTCATAACTAAACTACATTATGGAAGAAACTTAGATTTAGACTAGAATCAGCATAAGCTTGGAACTGACTTTCCGCTGCACCGCACAAACTATTCTATTGGTTGTTTGTCACACATCTGAAGTAAATTAATTTTCATCAGATCCAGGATTAAGACGTTGGAGTCAAATTGGGATTCGTGAAAACGCATGGTGCATAAGGAATGTGTTCCACCCCTCTGTCACTATGGGAACGAGAAGTTACTGCCTGCTGTTAATATTAGAACACAGCCGCTCGCACTGCGCAATAGAAAGCACCAAATTCAAAGAGGCAAATGGTGCAGCTCCAGATCAAGGCTAGGTACTAGCAGCTAGTGGTATCATCCCCTGGGTCACACATGCCAGTGATTGCTGTGCATGGTCTGCTAGACCAGTACTTTGGAATGAAGGGTGTGCAGAAGAAAAACAACAGCCACCTTGGCACCAAATGTGCTGCAGCTTCTCTCCTAATAAAATCCAATGTGTTCTGTGTAAATTATGGCTTTTTGCTCTTCCATGTGCTAAAGTGAACCTCAGAAAAATGCAAAAGGAACTATGGATTTTTTAAGCTGTGAACTTTCATTTGTTTCATGTGTTCAAGGGAGACTATAGAACACATTGGGCTTTTTTTTTTGTTGAAAGAAGGTTCCCAAGAAAATGAATGTGTTAATCTTAAATCAACCGATAAACTATAAACCTGAGTTACAGTTAACATTATATAAAGAATGTTAACTTTCCTGTTCCGAGGAGTAAAAACCGAAGGACTTTCATGATTTGTTACAAGGCTATTTCAACCTTTATTTCATATTGTCCGACCAGAGGAATCATCTGGTTACAATCCTCATTCATTCACTAGCAGTTCAATATTCTGTCCAAACAAGCGGTCATCGGCCTGCATCGATTAACACGATCACATTCTAACATGTAATAAATCTCATATCTCACAAGACCACGTTGATCCCTTCATGAGGTGAAAGTCACTGTTTTTTGGACCAATGCAGTCACCGAATGAACTAGACTGGCGTTGTTCTGCAGACAGCAGCACGTACCTGTAACTGTGTTCTTTTTATGTTTAACAGACGGGGCTACGACCAATGAATGCAAGGCCCTAATGTCAGAGCTGAAAATCCTGATTCACATTGGCCATCACCTGAATGTAGTGAACCTGCTGGGAGCATGTACCAAGCCAGGGGGTAAGAGAGCACCTGCAGAGTCTGCAAGGCAGCAAAATGAACCAGGACTGCATAGCAGCACACTAACCCCTAGTGGATCCCTAAGCTCCAGTGTTACTGCTCGATGATGAATTGAGCAATGCTTTACCCATACCCGCTTCTGTTTTATTATATTATCAGGTGCTCTGATGGTGATCGTGGAATTCTGCAAGTATGGAAACCTGTCTAACTATCTGAGAAGCAAGAGAAGTGATTTTGTTGTGTACAAGGTGAGTCAAACAAGCAATCTCATACCATGTAGTGGCCTTGTACTGGAGAGTAGTGAGCCCAGCAGTCAGTCAGCCTCTATTTAGTTTCACACACGGTTGATAAGAGCATGTGTAAAAGTAAACTGGTAAAGTCAGGGCTTAATGTTCGAAGCAATTTTGAGATCGCAATTGTACTGCACAATGGTAATTCTTCTTGAATTTCTAGCTTTAAACTCAGATTTCCATGTGTTATAATGCTTTAACCCCACTGTAACTGCTATAACCCTCGCCAGTCTTGATGAGAAGGGCCGTGGCAGTAGTTACAGAATCACCTCACACACAAGCAGAGCCCGGTTTCCGGAGCTGCCTTCTGTTTCGTTGCTGCTGCTACTTGGAGATCTCTTTCCCACACTCTAGAGCCAGGAGGGTTCCGGAGGGGAGTCGAGTCCTGACCTGAAAGAGCTGATCAAGAGGAGGCTGGAGAGCGTGGCGAGCACTGGGAGCTCAGCCAGCTCGGGGTTCATAGAAGATAAGAGCTACTGTGATTCAGAGGAAGAGGAGGAAGGTAACGGCAGGGTCTTCCTTCCAGAATACCTACCATGAGCCTGACTGGAAACTCGGATTAGCAGACAGGCGGACCTGCTCTCGTGTTCACAACGTTTACACCAGTGTTAACTTTCATTATTTATTTATTTTGGCTGGGGACAAATATGTATTAATGCTATTGTTTTTAGAAAAGTGCTAACACTATACATTAAGTGTCTCTAATTACTGTGTATTTACATGGTAGTTACTTAGTAAATACATGTGTACTTACACGTCATTAGAATGTTATTATGCATAGTTACAATGTATTTAATGTGTGAATCATTTTGCATGATATATGTAAGCACACAATTGTATTACAAAAGGGTTTGGATTAGGTTAGGGCTATATTGTGCAAAAAGATTTACACATTAAGTACACTGTATCTATGCATATAACGTTGTAATTATGTATAAGTACACAAGAATTTACAAAGTAACTACAATGTAAATACACAGTAATTAAAGACACAAGTGTTACCAAAAACATTTATTTTAAATTAGCCGGGTTAGCTGCGGTCCTGCTTTCTGTAACGGATGTAAAATCATGACAAGCTGTTGAGAATAAGGTTGTGCACTGCATGAGGACCAGAGATTCCCCTAAGGAGGTAACTGCATTGTGTGCAGCGCTAAAGTGAAATGAACCTAGAAATGTCATTGTGTGGTTAGAGTGGTTGGAACCTCCTCTTTCGTTAAAAAAAAAAGAAAAAACACACATTTCAAAATCAAACACGAAAAGAAAGGCAGGAAAAATAAAGATTAAAGAAAACACGGCACAATACAATTTGTTAATTGCTGCAATTGAAGTTACTCGCGGCTCTGAATTTACAGAGCTTCGTGATTCTGGTACACTGAGGAACCTTCAATAGCAATATGCCCAGCCCCTTTGATGTGGTGGTCAGGTTTGAAGATTTCTCCTGTGCCTTTCTGTAGATGCTGATGATTTATACAAGCGAGCTCTGACCATGGAAGACCTGATCTGTTACAGCTTTCAAGTAGCGAAAGGCATGGAATTTCTGGCGTCACGGAAAGTAAGTACCTTTTAATTCTAAGTGTTTTGACTCTGCAGGTCCCTCATTAATTCTAAGTGTTTTGACTCTGCAGGTCCCTCATTAATTCTAAGTGTTTTGACTCTACAGTGCAGGTCCTGAGTTTGAGTTTAGCCCTAAAGAGAATAATAGGAAAGCTTCATGATCGCATAGATCCAGGTAGTGTAAGTCACCTTGTGTACAGCAGGTCCCTAGGGTGCATTAGTCACATTATGAGCTGTCTCAGTTTGGCTCTGCTTTAACTAAATTGCCTGTTTCTAATCAAGAGAAAAATGAACAGGCTAAGGGTGGAGGTGGAAAGGTCTGCTTACACAATGTTGAAAGCCCATTGTTACTGAGGCTGTAATAAAAATTACAGCCCAAGTCAGTGAGACAATTGAAAATACGTTTATCTAATTCTTACACACAGTTCTTGCTGTCGTCTTTGTCTGCATTTTTAGCCTTCTTAAAGAAGTAGTTTGTAATAGCAGTTCCTAACGCTCTTTTCATTGCATCAAGAGGAATCAGACAGGTGCGGGAGTCATGTGACTTAGCTTGCCTTTTATATACTACACCACTGCTGCCTATAGAAAATAGGGCGCGTTCGGCTTGTAATTCACTGCCCCCAAACAGGAAGTACACAAACACACACATGCATTTAAAAGAGCAGATACAAGCACACGCAGTGCAAAGCGTTTGTGTTTAAGATAATTGAAAAAACACTTCAATGGCTCTATATACTTATTCTGCTCAAGGTAGTACAGAGTGAATTGAACCAAACAGCATTTAGCTGTGCCATTTTGAAAGAAAGCCAAATGTACTTTAAAGGTGAACAGAGACACAGGAGAATAGCAGACACACCTACATAGAGGACAGTACAGCATGTTAGAAATGTCAGCCCTGTTGTGGGGCTGCTGTGTTTAGGAGTGTAAATGTCATGGCGAGAAGTCAGGCTCTTTTTATAATAATGCACTGTTTTTATTTTCCATCCTTCCTTCAGTGTATCCACCGTGACTTGGCAGCCAGAAATATCCTTTTGTCTGAAAACAATGTTGTGAAGATATGTGACTTTGGGCTGGCCAGGGACATTTACAAAGACCCAGATTATGTGCGCAAAGGAGATGTAAGAATTTTGCAACATGCATTTTGCACAACTGTTGTTACTGCATCTAAAGCTAACCACAACAGGCACTATGATTTTATGCATTTGCTTGCTTTATAGAGAAATAAGTCTGAGCTGAATACAAGAGTCATGCACAGTAACAATTAATTCATAGATAACTATTTTCATGATACTCTAGTGCTCTGGTAAATGCATACTGTATATGCAAATAATGGCATGCGCGACATTATTTTAATTCTGGCGAGCTATCCATATATGAGCTCATATAACAAAAAGTGATAATTGCAAAAGAGACTTACCATTGCTGAATTTTATGTTAAAAATTAAACAGATGTTCAGTGATTTATATGTATTTTTTTAAATTTTATTTACAGGCCAGACTTCCCCTCAAATGGATGGCACCTGAAGCTATTTTTGACAAGATCTACTCAACGCAGAGCGATGTGTGGTCATTCGGTGTGCTCATGTGGGAGATATTTTCTCTCGGTAAGTACAAAAGCATTTACTCTGCAAAGGGTTCATCAAGCCAAAATAATGCCTGCTTTCCTGAGCAAATGAAGCCTCTGCTTTATCCTGGAGCTTTTAACAGTGTGACAGATTACACAGACTAGGCCCCCCCTGCTGGTGAGATGAGGTAAAACGACACAGGCTCTTTAAATAGTCCCTCAAACTGATCTAGCCATTTAGCGCAATTGCTAAGATGCGTCTTCGTGGTGAATGAGCTGCCATTCAACCTCTTGCAGCTTTCATCCTTTAGGAACAGGACAAGTTTGAGATCTGCTTAACTGAATGCATGTTCCCTGAAGTTCCCAGTGTACGATACCGCTCAACAGGAACTGTTGTTCAATCTATGGTTTAAGGCAGGGGTGGCCAAAGCTGGCACTTCCACTCCTGGTCTTTGTTCCAACCTTGTTATAAATTGTTTAATTGATCCAAATGAAACCTCATCCAGACCCTGAAGTAGTTAATGATGTCATTTTACCTGTAAAACCTGGTGTGGATTGGCTTCCCAGGACCGGGACTGGTTTAAGGATTAAGGCACATGAAACAGAGAAATCAGTGATTTTTTGTACAGCTATAAGTGATGTTCTTGATAATGGAACTGAATCCTAGACACTGTGCTTCCGTCGTGGCGAGTGTCCCATAATTGGAGGAAACAAGAATTTGATAATGAGCTGCTAGCTGTGCTTTTATACAACTTGTGTAGACCGTCGCCCAGTGTAACTAAACTGTGGTTTTGTTGACATGAAATTGAGCTTGACCCAGCTGTGTGGTATTTCGAATACTCACCACTAGTTTCCAAACAGAGATGGCAATTAGTGTTTCTGTAACTGCTTGATTGTCCTTCTGGAACGAGCTTGTCTAAAACCATCCGCTGTTTTGTCTGCGTTTGGAAAACAATTAGTTTGCTGCAAATTATCGTTGCACTCTGACCTAGATTCTGACTGGGATAAGAGCTGTAAAACAGGCAAGCGCCACCACAGTGTAAGCCTTTTTACAAAACTATTGTGTGCCTTTGGGTGTGTTACTAATGACTCTTCTATAGAAATTAGTATACATTAAGAATTACACCCATTAACAATACTAGCACTTAAACAAAAACCAGATACTGCACTCAGGTCAAAAGTGCACCCTGAAGACGATATGCACACATAGGCACATTACAGTCATGACATCACGTCAACGCCTGCGTTTCAATCTGGATCTCGCTGGCTGACTTCCTGAATGTGTTAGTTTAGGTGCAACGACTGAAAATACACCTTGTTTTCATATCAGCCCTCCAAATACGAGGCAATCAATAAAGATATTGAATTACACTAAAATAAACCTCACATGACTTAGACTGGAGAAGTTAAATAGCTTTTAGGTGATGTCACCCTCACCCATCACAGGTTTTTTTTTTCTTTTTGCTAATCTGCCAACACATACCAGATATGCATTTCTTCTGAATTGTCTCTAATTAAGATAAATAAAATATTATACACACACACACACACACACACACACACACACACACACACACACGCACACACACACGCACACACACACACACACACACACACACACAAGTACGCATGCACACGCACACACGCATGCACGCACGCACACAGACATACACGCGCACACACACGCACACAGACACACATTCACACACGCACAGACACACACACGCACGCACACACACACACATACATATATATTATTCAGTGGTGGATAGTGGACAAAAAAAATGGGGAGGCACGTCTTCTTCTTCATTTATTTATTTGGTGTTACAGGGCAGTACTGTACAGGGTCACCAATGCAAGATTAACATTTAAATACAGTATAGTTTACAATAAGTACAAATAATACTACTGAAATACAATATGAGCTAGGATGCAACAAGTTAGGATTACGACAAGCTGTATCTACAATGACATATTAGCAGTGCAATAGTGCAAGGATAGCGCATCAGCTGAGGATCCAGTAACGTGGTGCTGAGGTCAGGCAAGTCCAATGCAACAGGGTAGATCAAGAGCTCTACAAGTGCAGTCTAAACAGATTTTACCCCAATTCAGCTGATAAATGCATTTGATCTCTAGCCAAGAGAGAAAAGCAAACAGCAGCCCATCATAGTTTATTCTAATATAATTAGCTGTTACACACTGCCAGCGTATGTTTAATAAGGCACTGTATACAACATTGATATTTTGATTTCAAGACCACGTCACTAACATACTTTGCATACAATATTTTCCAAACAAAGTTGTTAAGGCAGGAGAAAGGCAACAATTTAGCACATCCTTGATTTGCCAAACTAAAATAAATGACCAACAAAATAATGACATACCCTACAGGTGAAAAGAGAGTGACCAAACACTGCTGGGGAAGAGCTAAAATAATATAAATACGACTTCCAACAAACACTACCAGAGAAAAAAAAAAAAAAAACCAACAACTGGGTTTGTTCCCAGAGAAAGGAAGTGGTGTCATATTATGAAACTTTGAAAATATATCTCACGTTACTGACACTACCGTTGTCACAATGCAACAAGCATACGGGCTCACCCCCCTGGCTAGCACTGTCTACAGACCCCCCCCCCCCCTTCGCTCTCTTCCTCTGATCTGCAGGTTTGCTTTGTGAACAGTTCCTCAGTAAAACTCCACAGCTATCCAAAGCACATGCACTGAAAGCTGCCAGCATCTCTATTTGGGAATGACAATGCGAATCTGAGTTGCGCTGCAGCGAGGGTCAGGACATGCTGCTGCTCATTTTCACTGGCTTTGTTACTGAATGCTCCAGTGTTGTCCCTCCAGGTGCCTCCCCCTACCCTGGTCTACACATTGATGAGGAGTTCTGCTGCCGCCTAAAGGAAGGGACACGGATGAGAGCTCCTGAGTACGCCTCCTCTGAAATGTAAGCATTCTCTCAAAGAGACCTTTTAACAATGTGCCTTTAACTGAGGAACACTTTACTTTAATTAATAGTAATTACTTAGTAAATACATGTGTACTTACATACAACTACAATGTTAGTATGCAGAGTTACAACGTACTTTATGTGTAAATAGTAAAATGAATATACACAAATGAGATACTATGAGCTTTAGAAAAAATTAAGAATACAAGCAAAACCTACAGTAAAGCTTGCATTCCACCCATCTCATAGTGGTTGAATTCAGTAGACATTTATCGGATTTGAATAAGCAGAGAGCTTCCCACATTATTAAGTAATAAACATCATATTTCCCTGCTGGGGATTTCAAAGCAAATTCCAGTATTTCTCTTGCGTGTTTGTTTGAAAAGCAAACTGAAGCTTGTGATTGACAGAGAGTGGTCGGGATTTATTGCTCACTGACAGTAATGCGCTGGTAACCTTAACCTCCCTGGAAAGAACTTGGTACCTGACAACCAAGGCCTTGACAGAACTCTGGCAGACTGCAGGGCAAGCAGGACATTCAGATACTCCCTCCGTGGGTCGCGGGTTCGAACGTTCACGAGCTGGGTGCCAGTGAAAGCTATTGAAACAGAAGGCTTTCTCTTACAGTGTCAGACTGAAAAGGAACCATTTATATGTTACTGTTTTTTTGAGGAGACCCTAGCCCTCCACCGGACACAAGGTCTCTTGTCATGGTCACCTCTGCTACCGAGACGTCTGGTTTAAAGTTTTCATCGACTGGTAGTAATTATTTCTAGCAGCACATACTGTAGCATTCAGTACCCTCAGCAAATCCCAGCTTCCTACAAACTCAAGCTGAGGAAACACAAAACCACTTTGTGTACGGCACACCAGGGGGGGCTTGGGGTTTGATACAGCAAAGTTGCCTCAAACTAGATCTCCCGTTCTCCTGGAACCAGGTTTCAAGCCACTGTCCCTGAAAAAAGTGGCTGTGTTCCCTCAGCATTAGCATTTGCTCTAAACATGTCTATGAGTAATAAAGCATAAATATTTTGCAATTCAGATTTACAAAAGCTATTGTGTTTCTGTTCTACTCTTCCCTTAACCAATGACAATAGGCAGGATTTTAATAATGCACCTACAGGACTTCAAGGAGATGCGTCTTGACTGCTTTCGTTGCACTGTTATTTATATCAGAAACAGATGGCCCAACCAGGTGCTTTAATCCTTTCTCCATAAGAAACTGCTGCAAACGTTTCCTACAGAAACAGAAGCAACTGACAGCTGTTAACTAGCAGTCGCATAACAGGAAAGAAGTGGCTGGACGCTCACATTGTGAGCTGCCTTGTAGAGCAGTCAGGTGTCTTAGCTGTTTGTTGATTTGTAGGCAATCAAAAGCAAACCCATTGGTTGCTTCCTGACTGACAATATCAACAGGATTTCCTTCAACTGATCTCTGTCTTCTAAACCCAAGTAAATCCCCAAAGTCCAATCCACTGGCTTCCTCAGATTGCAAGAAAAGATGTGAATGTGCATTGTCTTAGCAATGAAACAGAACCAGCCAGGCTGCATGTTTATGTGCCCCTCTGTAATATATACCTGGAACTTGAATGATAGATACAGTTTTGTTAAAGAAGGTGAGGTTATGCTTCCTGTAGTTTAATGGCTTGTTCCTCTTGGTCCTCCAGCTATCAGACGATGTTAGACTGCTGGGAAGGGGAACCTACTGAAAGACCAAACTTCACAGAGCTGGTGGAGCGACTGGGAGACCTGTTACAGGCCAAAGTCCAGCAGGTATGAGGAACAGCAGGCAAAGATAAAGTAATACGTGCATCATGGTTCATTAGGGAGCGTTCACACATGGCATTTAGAACATAAGCAACGTTTGGGACTGAGAAAAAGTCATTGGACCCATCATGGCTTGCCCCTTGTTAGCATACCCTTCACCCCTACTGGGAGGTCCCTTTTAAAAGCACAGAATCTAGTCTTTTACAAACAGCAACCAGCTTTCTCAGGACCAAAACCAATTCACTTTTAGCTGGATTTTTGGAAAACACTAATGCCATTAACATAGCTCTTGTGGATCCATATCTGTTTTTTTAATCAAAGAACAACTACACTGTATCCACCTTTGCTATGTTTATTGCAAGATTTTATATCTTTCCTAAAACAGTTCTTTTTCCACTTGAGAATGAATTGCACTGGGATGTCAGTAAGGGGAATGCTACGGAGCCCCTGAGCTCCACTGGAAGAGGAAGATGGATCCAGCTGTATTCTTCCCTTGAAGAGACTGAAGAAAAGTAACCATGGCTGCATATGCAAGCCTGGCCATTATAATTCCAAGCCTCGTTCCCATCAGAATTTTTTTTTTTTCTGTTTGTTTCTACGATGTGAGTCCCACTTGTGCAAATAATAGTAAAGTACATGTTGGTAATGATAACTTCACTATAGGTTTTTCAGCTTAACTTTTTACATACTGAATCTCTTTTTTAGGAGTTTAGAGCCCAGTGTGAAACAATCAGGAAGGGCTATGTCTTTAAACCTCAAAGCCCCGGATAATTGGGATCATGACGAGCTTGAAATTGATCTTTGAATTGCCGTTGCTTTTTAAAAACTAACAAAAAGGAATTACAGCACAACAGTATAAATCCTGCTCTGAGAAGGGTGCAGAAAGCTTCCCAGCACTGTGGGAATTACAAGAGATTAGGGAGCTGATCCTGGCCAGCCTGTAATATCTGTTGTGTATTACTATTGTGACTCTATGCCGTTTGTATTTTATTTCTGCTCGTATTTATACTGCATATTTTATAGGTCTGTTGGAGAAGTTGCAAAGGCAAGGTCAGACTACACTTCCAGCAGAAACCGTCAGGCTTCACACAAAGCATCATATCCAGTGTGCAACACTTGTTCTCTCTCTGTCCAAGTGAGCTGAACTATACCAGTCACTCTGGAACAACGTAACAGGGCAGAGCTTACAAAGTGACATTTATTAAAAGCAGGTGCGCCAGACAGCCCTCAAGGGGTTATTACATATTCTACACCTACTAATTCACCTTATCCTTGCGTTGTGCAGGGCTAATAATTACACTGATAACATTTCAGGCACGTTACCAGGTTATTTTTTAGCCAACTTGCGACTGCTAGATTTCCAGTATCTTTACTCAAACACACCTCAAGAGCTTTGACACGTTTTATTTTGTTTGTTTAAAAATGTGCCTGGCGCGAGCAGTGGCTGCATCGTTACAGACACATTGCTCCAAGTCTGTGAGCACTTCAGATTAACACTTTGTCCTGGCTGTGTTTCCGACACTCCCTTATGGACTGGTTCCATGTGCGTTCTCCTTTGTTTTTTTCCTCCAGGATGGCAAGGATTACATTCCAATAAACACAATGCTGGCCGAGGGACAGGAGACCTCCAGCACCTCTACAGCAGAGGAGACCTCAAGCACATTTGTGAATCAGAGACACTCAGGGGGAACATGGTACTGCAAAGCTTTCAGTGCACAGAGTGAGACCATAGCCTGCAGCTTCCTAGCTAGACAGTTAAGGGACGGGACCTTTCAAATCTGTATAGAATTCATGTTTTCACCTTGGGCAGCACCTTCAAGTAGAAAAGTTGACTATGATGGTTAGTTTGTGAGCAAGGGAGTAAATTGGCTCTAGCAGAGTGTGAAGGAAAGGAGAACACTGTGTTTCGTGACACCAGTAACCACAGCCCCAAAATGGATATTGCCAGAAAGTGAATAAATGTCGGTCCAAACATATGTACCTGATATCCTGCCTATACCAGCTAAAATTATACCACTATTAAATGCACATCTTCAACCTAATTATGCAGGTTTTTTTTACATTGTTGTATATAGTCAGCAGTGATATTAATATGGTGCTCCCAGCGAAGCTACAAAAAAATCACTAAACCACTGTTTAATGAAGCACAATTGGCAGTCTAATTGAAAGTAACCTTGGTATTGCATTGTAGATTTAAGATAAACTCAAAGTTCGAGTTATATCTAAGATATATTTGATGAATAGGATTAGTGCACGTGTGTATTTCATTATTTTAATTTCTTTTTCCAATTTATTTTACAGGAACATAAAAATACGTCCCGTCAGTGTGAAGACCTTTGATAAGGTCCCTGTAGACAACAAAACAAACGGACCGCAGGAGGTATGTTAGCATGCAGGTGCCGGGTTGTGCATGAAGACCAGTTCACTGTACAGCATGACCAGGACCTCCAGCTATCCAGATTGGTTCCACATGTGAAGAACCTCAAGCTTGTCTTAGGAGGCCTACTGGAACAATAAATATACAGTCTCTCTCTCTCTCTCTCTCTCTCTCTCTCTCTCTCTCTCTCTCTCTCTCTCTCTCTCTCTCTCTCTCTATATATATATATATATGCATACACATACATTTATCTTAGTAAAAGAATACAGCATAGTGAAAGAATGTTAAAGCATAGTTAAGTAATATAAACTATGTTAAATGCATAGCATAACCGTGGGAAAGCGTGGGGAAACTACTGTGCAAATGCACTAAGGTGCAGACTGCACACCTGCACCTGTATGAACGCACACACAGTGACAGCAGGGTGCAAGGAGTCCTCTCTACTCACAGAGATCAGGGTCTCTTAACTATCGAAATGGTGGCGGATCTTGATAACGACAGCCTTAAACTCCTACCCCTGGTCCACCTAGTCTTGTTTGCACCGTACTGTTCAGTGTGCAGGGATGCAGCCAGTGATTGCACGCTGGTGACTCCCTGTCCGTGTCTGCTCTGTGCAGGAGGGCGAGTCGGACAGCGGGATGGTGCTGGCCTCTGAAGAGATGAAGAGTGTGAAGAGACTGGAAACGCGAGCCAAGCCGTTAAGCAGAATGCCTTTAGCGTGAGTACATATAACCAGAGTTTCACCGACGGCTTCAAGAACCACGGGAAGAGCTGTTGTTCGCCCGTTCTGGAAATGCAGATGTGCGGAGTTAAGCGTGGGTTTCACTCCTGCGTTTCCCACTCTTTCTCTTTAGCTTCCCCTCGGACAAAACTCGAATTGTAGAGACTTACAGGACAGATCCGTCCTTCTCTTGTATCGAGACGTTTCTTCTTTGTCCTGTGTGCTTTCGCCTTCAGAAGTGTTACAAAATACTACCCTGTGTTTTCATTTCAATTCATTCATTTTTTTTAATGCTTCTAGTCATTCAGCCCACTGGGACTGTGCTTTCACCATTCATCCTGTAAGTCTAGCAGAAAAGTAGCAGAACAGGGGTATAAAAATTGCATTTTGAATTGTACATTATTTGAGACTATGCTTTATTTATTATACGCAGTGTATTTATGAAGTAAGAGGATTTGAATGTATTGCATGCATTTTATTGCCACAGAAGGTCACTGGGAATCTGGTGTTGCATGAAGTGGGTTGGTAACGGTAAGTCTGTTGTCCCTAACAGATCTGTTTCAGTTATTTCTGTGAACACAATGACATGACTGGTGTGACCTCTGGGATCAATGCTTGTTCTGAAATGACTGGTTTACTGCTTCATTTATTTTTCTCCAAGGACATAGCCCTCATAATATGTGAACTTTATTGCAATTCACTAACCCTGCTATCCCTTATAGTTCCCCTTAGAAGTGCTCTTAATTTAGCTGAATTAAACCCCGCCTCAGACCAATAAAAGTCAAGCCGGGACGTGAAGTTGGTCTTTCTAGTGGAAATGTTGAATTAAATTGCATTAGCAGTTTAACAAGTGTCTGTGTTGATTCAGTAGTGATATATATATATATATATATATATATATATATATATATATATAATATATATATTATATATATATATATATCAAACATATAAAAATATTGAAAGAGAACTTCTATAAAAGCGTGTGTGTGTGCGTGTGTGTGTTATTGCTAGTTCTATTCCTCAAATTGCTACTTTTAGAAAACTCTGTTAAAAACAGGGCCCGGGTCATTCTGCACCTCTAGTTTAAATCAGGGCACACAAGCTAATAGAGATGTTTTTGCAAAGCTTGCTCCTCTGTGCACCTGCATGACACCAACTGACTCATCAGATGGAAATGAAGGCTTGCAGCATTGAACAGCTCAGCCTACTCGACACACATAATGGGGACTGCTGAAATATCTGTCTCATCAGGCTAGCAACGCTTGTTATGGAACAAAGATCATGACGCATGTTGCAAATGAGACAGGCATCTTCATTCCGATGTTTAAAATCCAACCTTCCTTCCTGAGCCCACGCATGCATCATTTATTGTCCGTGTTGCAGATTTATTCGATGCACGGTGCCAAAGTTCAAGGTCAAGTGAGGTTTGCTTTGAATAGCATCATTTTTAACAAGGTGTAACTTCAATGCTTAAGAATATATTTGCCTGCTGGTATTTGTAACATTCAGTTCCCTGCAGAAAGATCGCAACCCTTGTGTGTCTATAGCTGCACTTTTCCTCTTCGGATTGCATGGTGTTGCAGTTTTATTTTACTCCTCGGTTGTTATTTAGATGTAATGCACGAAAAAAAAAGTTTGATGTTAGGGAACAGAATGAAATTAATACTGTAAATCCTGAGAGATTGCTAGCACTTAAAATCAAAGCTGGCTACTCAGAGTATATGTATGAACTATGCTAGGCATCTCCACTATTCCCTAACCTGAAGGGCCATTCATCCATTGCTGCAAATTGGTAGTTCACACACACTACGCATTATTTATCCATATTATATCTCCAAGATCACTCGGATCATGGCGAAGGCAGTCTGAACTCAGTACTCTAGATGTGAATAGTGGTGTATCCATTTCATACAGGAATATTGCTACCCCACCAGGATACATTGACGTTCTTCTTGGTTTACCCTCTCAGAGACTGTGTGAAGGCATTCTGAGAAATGAAAACAGGACTCACAGAAATTTAACAGCAGTATGCTTGCTTTGCAGTTCTGTTACGTAAGCAAAGCCCGGAGATCAACACACTTCAAAGCTCTTCCATTTTATCTGACTTTGTCAGTTTTAAAAATAAAACCCAACACATCATAAGTATCATTTATTTTTCGAATATCATATGTTGGTCCTGTCCATCAAAAACAAAGATAGGAACTAGCATAATAAAAGCACACCACAGCGGGTCAACACACTGTGCAAAAAAAAAAAAAAAAAAAAAAAAAAAAACCTTCACTGAGTTAGCTGGATGGCATGTGGTATTTAAAGCTTGACAGCATAAGAGTTTAGAGCTGATGTTATGACAGCCTCATCTAGGCAATTTCTTTGGCTTAATCCGTGATTATCTGTATTTATTGAAATCCGAAACGTCACTTTTGATTGAGTGCGCTGTGAAGACAGGGTTAATCTCCTAGGTTATCCCTGGATACATTCATCATTCAGTTGACTCGAGAACACCCCATTACAAATATTACATATAACTTCAAACATCAGAGTCGTTTAGGTGATGGACAGCCGCTCTTGAGACACTTTGCAGCCCCGGGAACAGAACCCATTTGTAACCCTTACTAAGAGCCTGTGAGACTCTGTGTGGTCAAACAAGGTCCTAATAATGCTGCTGTCATCTCACACTCCAGTCACTTGGGGGGCCGCCAAGTTACACTGATACTTTAGGGTTCTTTTCCTTGAATCTCTTGACAACTTTAATACCCTCAAATTAAAAACACAAAACTGCAACAACAAGAAAAAAAATAATAAAAGAGACAAAAAATGTGGCCAACAAGAGTGAACAGCTCTTTGAAGGAATGTGAGATTACAACAGGGGAAAGGGAGGCCAGTGTCAGCATTTTCCACACAAGCAGATGCAGTTTAAGCAGAATGTGATGTTAAGCGTTCTAATAACAGCACACAAGTTTACAAAGGATTTTACAATGAAATGATACAATGGATTTTGTTTCGAAAATATCAGAAAATGAAATTCATTTTTCACTCCACTATTTGATCGAACACTATCGCAGAATATACATTAGCCCTGATTTTTTTTTTTGCAATACAGACGGCCAACAGAGTGCTTGGGTATACAGCCAGCAGAGTGTAGAGCACAAATCCAAGAGGCTGTGATGACAAGGTTATATAAACACCCTTTAAAACTCTCACCTCATGTCATAGGCCTGAACTCAGATGGGAAGAATAATATTACTGGCATTGCTTGAGACTTGCAGCTGCCCATGGACGTTTCCATGGGGAAAGCAATAAACTCTACAGTTCTGTAAAACAATCATTGCATGCGGGAGGCTGCATAGCCACTGCAGGGCTCTCCAAACACTGGCACCTAAGACCTGCAGACGCTGCAGAGCAATCTGGATGGTACTGCCGTTAGCCACATCATCCAACTTCAACTGGGCTCTCCAGTACTGTGCTTTGTACTCAGTAGAATAACACATCATTTGGAAGTTTTTGCAATCCAAAAAGGGTTTGGAATTCTAGTATTGATTGCTGTGCATTTGTGTTCCCTCTTGCAGAATGAAAGCAGTGAGCAAAAGTAAAGAATCAGTGTTGTCCGATGGGGAGAAGGAGACAAAGTACCTGCAGGAGCCCCTCGATTTCAGCCTGGAGCACTCCGTTCTCCTCCGCATGGACCCCAACCTGGAGTGCCACAGCCCCCCGCCAGACTACAACTATGTCGTCCGCTACTCTGCACCACCAGTGTAGTGCGGTGCCACCACACTCAGTGAAGTCTGTTTGTAATGTACGGCATTGCTTCTTACCTCAACAATGCAAATGTAACTTTGTGATTGGATCAAGCAGGCGGGCACATTTCTAGGCCACGCTTTACTAGAATTGGCAGTCTATAGGAATACGGGTCAGTAAAGGGCTGTTCTTGTAATTAAGCGTGGACTTGATCATGAACTCATTATTAGAGGAATCATAAGGAAACAATATTTGAGTTTATGTGTAACAAGTTTTTTTTTATTTTTTATTTGTTTGTCTGTTTTTTTAAATACCTTCCAAGTGCTGAAAACGAATTTCAAAGTCAGAAAACTTTCTCTTTTTATTTATAATGTATATGGGTATCAAACAAAAGCAGCTTTTCATTGGTCAGGATATTTCCATTTTCTTATGGTTCAAAATAAGTAGGCTGCTAATCTATCTAGAAATTCCTTTCTAGAAACCTTGGGTGCATTTTCTACTCAGGTTCGCAAGAAGCAGTAAGTTCACAAAAAAAAGAAGACGTGCATTTCTCAGGTAAACCTGTTTATTGTGAACAGTTCTTATGGTTATTCGCTTGCACTCCATGTGCATTAGGACAGTTTGGGACAGTTTCAGACTTTTCAACGCACAACCACAATGCATTCTGGTAAGTGTAGTCCTGCTGTGAAAGGTGCCTGAACGCACTGCAATGTGAGTTGAAAAGCCTGAAGTGTCCCAAACGTTCCTAGTGTACATGGAGTCATACGGTAACCCCAGGTGCGCCAATGTAAGCAAATACACGCACAAACACATAGTTGGTGTAAAAAGGATTCTGGGAAGTGTAGTTTATTGTAATTTATGCTAAAGGAAAAATAAACTACCACTTTCAGAAAGCTGTCAACAGAATAAATAATGAAACGAGGAGGTGTTTTTTTTTTTTCAGTTGCATGCTTTCTTTTTGTTTTGCTTAATATATACATTTAACTGGAATGTTTTTTAATTACATTGTGTCAATTTTATGAAGACTGCTAAAAGCACACCAAAACTAATGTCACTGACTGTTGGACTGTATCAGAAATACTTTACAGACAAAAAAAAAAAAAAAAGACAAAAATAATGTGTACGACCCTCTTCATTTCCCTGCCCTGTGATTGCATTCTTTCATTCACTGTACCTGCAACACACCCTTACATCAGCAAACATGCTAAGCTGTGGAGAGAACAAACACAACAGCCCTTAATTCAACACAGATACTGTGTATACTAATACAGGTCAGGAAGTTATTATGGATGTTTTGGTTTTTTTTTTTTGCTTTTTTATTGAATCATCTCCCCTGTTAGTGGGCCAAAGACTTTATCAAAAACACCAAGGTCATTCCCTTCCTGAAATACTGCAGCTGAGCAATTGTAAAGCAAAAAGACAACGGTCTCAAAGCTGCGTGTCAGTCCGAATGCAGTGCCTTCTTTTGACAAAATAAAAAGCCAATCAGAATATGTCACCAGCTTTTCATAATGCATGGTTTGCCCGGGAGAGTAACCTGGGCACCAGGAATGTTAGACAATGGCATTTTGTTCTAAAAATAGCCAAAGCTAATTCTTTACACAAGGAGAACAAAGATCGTCTTCGTGATACAGGAAAAAAAAGCAACCCACTCCATTTGTCAGGAAATGAATGTTCTAGTTCAGAACAGAAAAAAAACCCACAAACAGCCAATTTGTACATGATAAGGGTCATTAAGACCAATATCATTTCCAATTGTGTTTGCAATTCACTTTACCCTGTTGCCTTAAATATGATTCTAAATTCTAAATCCATTCTAAATTAATACCATTCCAAATTCTAAATGGGGTTTGTTAACCCTACAGTACCCTCTAAGTACTGCACTAAAAGTCGTGTTTCTTGCCTGTATGAAAAAAAACAAATGGCAATACAGAGTCTGTATCAGCAAGGTTTGAATGCAGCAATGCAGAATGCAGCTGTACTGCTGTGACACCTGTATGTTGCCTATTAAAATACTAACACGTTCAATATTTCTCATGGGGAATATATATATATATATATATATATATATATATATATATATACATTTTATAATGTATATGCTGTTGTACACAATATTCTGTAGGAACCATACAGTAATTGTTTATTGTTTACAAGAATGTTTATAATTAAAGTGCCTCTGTCGCATTGTTATGTTCTAAAGATGTTACTAATGCTTGCAGGACAGGCTAGAGTTTGTATATACTGCATCACATACAGTTAGCTTTCTGGTATGTTAGCCTGGGTTTTATTAAAGGGCTGGTCATTAATATGGTATGAACAGCAGTAAAGGGACTTTAACATGACTGTTTTAAGGAAAATGACATGCTTCAACTGTTGAACGATTTCTGACTTTCAGCTTCACCACCGCGAGTGGCAAACTTGTTAAAATATATATTTTTTATAGTCATGCCAGTTATGAAAGCTCTACTCCTAACCTGTTATGCACAACAAGCCTCTGTATTTAATATTCATTCTTGTTTTTCCACTTGACATTATTCTCAATTCAGAAAATCAAGCTAAATAAAGGTGGCCAGCCCTGTCAATGGTAACCTCTAGTCGTCAGGCAGCAGTGCCCTCATTCAGGGTGAAGCAGTGTACTGCCATGTGTTGTTGTGTGAATTCAAGTGGAAGGCTAAAGGCCTTTTTGTATGATAATGTAAGCACTGATGTCGTCTGTCTTTCATATGTACTCCAAAAGTATATTTGTATTAACCTCCCAAAAAAAAAAAAAAAACACAAAATAAAGATTTCTATATTTATACATTAAAATGTTGTTGCTGTTTTTCCAGATTGCACGCATTACGTCTTCTTTTTCATCGATGCAACTGCAAGTTACGGTAATAATAATTCACTCCCCATGTTAATAAACCGGGAAACAAACGACTTGACAGCGTGTTTAAATGTGAAGTGCATTACTGAACAAACCTAGAACCAAACAACTCAGTCAGCAGGTGTTTTCAAAGAGCTCCTCCCAGAGTAAGTGCTGGCCCCTCCCTCAGTTCAGTTTTTGGCTGCTATTGAGGCCCTCTGATGTGTCTTATTTAAGAGTGGAGATCCCAAGGGCCCATGCACTGTGTTTACTTTGCCTGGGCCCCAGACATTTGCACCTTGCAACACGCTTCCTGCATGGCGCAGTGTCGACAGACTGGCTGTCACTGTAAACTAGGGTATCCTTTGAAACAATGCACAGGAAATACTTTGAATCCTACGTATCACATCCCGAGGGGTCATTGACTCTTAGACTCATCGCCAGCAATGGGGTCAATTCCAAATCCAATTACAGCAGAATTATTTGAAATTATTTGAAAACTTTTACACACTGCAGACCCACCATGGGACAACGCAGCTCTGGGCAGCTTACAGGTGAGACCACAGGCTCCCGGTCAAACTACAGGGGTTGCTGGTGCGTAGTGAGCTGAGGACACCCTGGCTGACCTAACCCCCCCGTTATCTCCATGCACCCTCGCTGCCCCCTGAAGTCACCGCCTCATTATAAGAAAGTGGTATGAATGATCTCTGTCACAGCTTGTCACATACCGGCGCAGCTTTGGTAAAACAGTACGTGTTTCGTAAGAAAATGTAGGATCTTCTTGTACTGCAGATTCCACCATCGCCAGTTTACACAAAGCAGAGCGTGCTTTTCGTTTTACAGGTAACCCTGCCTAGACACACCTACAGCATGAGAGTTACTTAATCATGCAGCAAATTAGCAACCCATCTTTGGAATATAAAGAGACAGTTTGTATCTCAAATGACATTTAGCCCCAAGGCATTGCGTGTTAATTACAACAGATTATACAATTTCTTTGACAGCATCTTTCTGCAACAAGCAGACATGTACGCTTTCAAATAAAGGACTCTAACTGTTCACGATAAATACATCTGAAATCATTATTATATAAGTAGATTCTCTCTCACATGCGGAAGGCTGTTCAGTCCAGGCACAAAATCTCAAATGAAGCTCTAAGCCAGATAAAGGGAGATTTGGAGAAAAATGACAATAACTCAACATGCTTGCTCATGTACTTGCACAGTGTCAGTGCTTACCCTTCTTGTGTATCATAGGTTCCCATAGCAACACACTAAGATTCTCATCTGTCACTTTGGTCTTTGACAAGCAGCCACTGTTCCAAAAATAGTGGAACCACTAACAAAACACAAGCAAGAAAAAACACGAGACAGCACTTGAGAGCTGACTGCGTTACAGGACTTGTACAGTATGGACTGCCAGTAAACCAGGACTTGTTGGCACTCGAAGTGCTCTCTGAACAAACTTGGTAAAAAGTGTTAAAATGTGTCACGCAGAGTCAGCATATAGTGCATTTAGAAATAACAAAATGAGACAGTCAGCAAGGCATGTGTTCTGCAGAATGTGTTCTTTCAAAAGTGTGTTATACCACATGGTGTGATATGATCTTTAAAACACATTAACTAACTTGAATGCTGTACGGTATAAGCCGTTCTCCGCTCACAAGCGTTTGTTCTGATGTCTTTAGAGAAGACGTGTTTTGAGGACAGTTGACTGCATTGAATTTTCTAGATTATGGATACATCCCATAGACACAGTTTCCAAAGAGACAGGGTGCAACTACTTCCCTTCCTCTCCTTTCAAAATCCGCTCAGCTCTATCGAAGTGCATCAAACTGATGAAACTGAAGCACCGGCTGATGTAATTAAAGCATACGTTTGTTCCTTCAACAATTGTACTTGATTTAAATTCCCACTTCCCCATGACCTTCCCAAGACAAACAAGCCTCGGGGGGGGGGGGGGGCAGGCTGCGACAATCACTTGAGCAGGGGTCGGCTTGGAGAATTGTCTGAAAACTTGCCAGAATGTTTTTTTTTTTTTTTTTGTTTAAATGCAAGGATAAATTAATGACAGTGGCCGTATTATTTCAGCGGTCCACGCCAAGCAAGAACGTGCAGCCTGGCCTTCTTCACACAATGGGCCGGACGTACATTAGCGGGCTGTGTCTGGGCTTTGATTGCTCCTACGGTACCTCGCAATTAAACAATGGGCAGGATGTCGCCCCAAATGGAAAGGTGAATCAGTGCTTTGGGTCCAGTGCAGTTGTCTTTTTTCCTTTTCTTTTTGTTTTCATAAAAAGGAAAAAATAGGAAGTTCACAAATCTGGGTCTATTTGGTAGCAGCCAAGAGGATATAAGTGGCTAAGGCTTCATCAATCTAATCTTTTTACGTGACCCAACACTGATATCCCATTTTCCTGTTGAAACGTTTATTCCAGTATCCATTGGTACAGTTTTAGCACGAAGAAGCCCTGAGCGCTTTAAAACATTTCCTCAGTTGAGTTTTCAGGGGTATCTCTCTCATATCTCATTTTGCCTCAGTGGCAATGTTAGACAGTCGGATTACTGAAACATATACAGTGTTTTGAATTCCTTCAAAAAAGGAGGATCTGGGGGAGTCTGTAGCATGGTATCACACTTCTTAACTAACTGGTTCTGTCATCATGACACAGCCTGAGGACCACATGCTGCCCTGGGGACCCAAGAACTGCCCCTGCTATATACAGGTAAACTGTACCACTAAACCTAGCCTACAAAACTCAACTATTACATTGTGTCTCAAACTATTTTTTAGGGAGCCCCACTGCATTACAAACTTGTGTAAAACTAGGCATGTGAAAGAAAGAGGGGGCCATTCAATTCTTAAAAAACCCAACAGGAAGCTTTATAATGTGTACTCAATGTATTTTTTATAAAATGAGTGAAATGTAACCCACTGGCATCCATTGACTGGGTTTGGACCTGACCCAGATCACTTTCACAGTGTTTTACGTATGCCCGCCTCTATATAATTGTGCAATCACAGAGACGTGCGGATCAGTGAAGATCCTGTGAACCCACACAACCCTCCCGGGGAACAACACTTTGCTTATTATTATTATTATTATTATTATTATTATTACAACCTGAGGAAGTGAAGTCTGAAAATAGCAAGTAAAGAACAAGCAGAACTCAATAAAATTCCACCAATAAGCCAGAGAATGTCATACAGCCTGTACTTGGTGATGGGACTCACCGCAAACATATGTTTGTGTTTATAAATAGCTGGGCGGCATTAGGCTTGATAAAGACAGCATGGTGCCTGAATATTTTCCCATGCAAAGCGAATGTTTATATCATGTTTTTTTGTTCTCATTCCAGGAAGTCTTGTTGGGACAGAGGAATGTTTTGTATGTAGTTTTATAGAGTTCTGTAGCATCTGTACTGCTCAGTAGCTCAGTTTGAAGGGTTAAATCCCATTGCAATACAACACATGTGATAATAATAATAATAATAATAATAATAATAATAATAATACCAGTATATCTTTTATATAGAAAAGAAAACAACGAAGAAATGACAGGCCTGCCCGCCAGTAAAATCATTTTTTAAATAAATAGATGGATGGATTTTGTTTTGTCCGGTCTATGTTAATGATCTGAACAACAGCAGATATCAGTCCTTTAATCCAGCTTGTGTTTACCCAAAGGCTGGTTATTAATGTTGCTAAACAGATTCATAACACAATTAAATGCGGTTCATGAGAAACCAGGCTTAGAAACGCAGCAGTTTATAGCTAACAAGAGCCCATAAGATTTCTCAGCAAAGCACATCTCTTCCTTTTGTCTGTCCATAACCAATCAGCTGTTTCCCCTGTTGACTGACATGCTTTCAGCCAGTAAAATGCTTTGACTCAGAAGACACTGCTAAGGTAAAATGGCCCAGGGAGTACAACAGCAAATAGATAACCCAAGAAATGGGCACAGAAACTTAGGGCATAGTTTCCTGTACCCTAAAGTAGTGCCAGATGTTTTCAAATTAGTTTACGTGTGTTCCTTTGAAAACATCACTTTTTGAGACATATGTAGTTAATAAAGTTGCAAAATATCTGAGATGAATCAGATTATTGTGTTAGCTACAATTACTTTAAAATAATCCACAGTGACCGAGATGCAAAAGAAAATATTGCAGGATACATTTTGGTCATTGCTGGGCATTTGCTTTGGTTTGGTTTTGTCAGGTTATGTCAATCATGTGCTTGAGATTCCATGTTCCTCCGTACAGTTCCATTAGGAACAACATGCAAAAAAGTGTTGGCAAACACTGCAGTGGTAAAAAATTGTTAACATGTTATTTATACACTGGGTAATATATTAGAACCGTTCCATATATTTGTTGCTTTTAAACAGTACACTTTATCCAAAATTGGAAAATGAGTTTCATATGTTATATTATGCTGACTTATCTACGGGCACAGAGTTCAAGATCGGTCAAGTAAAATATCTTGCAGCATTTACAGCGTGCTTTCACTAAACCTGAATCAGTCCACAGTTGTACAGTAATTAACGACTAGCTTGCCAGTAGAGGCCATTGATATGCCATGTAGAGTATGCGTGTGTGTGGGGGAAGGATATTAAATCAGAATGCCAAACTTCAAGGACACTGTAATTAAAATCACTGAGAGCCAGTGGAAGCAACTTTGGCAGCAAGATTTTTTCACAACTCTGTTTCCACATGGTGTCCCATTCCATCATCTCTGACAACTATCAAAAGAGAGGCCCTAAACTGCTTGCTTATCATTAGGAACTAGGCTGCAGGGTGAAAAGGACACCATTCGCCTTTCCAGCATTATAGCAACGCTATGGACAAGAATCCACCCCTGCTATTGAGTCCTTAACTCCCAACCAAGAGCTCTTGTGTACAGAAGACAACTGCTGTGGATCACTCCTAAACAAATATCTCCTGGCTGCTTTTCATTCGCTGTCTGCTCTTCCATAAGGGCTGACTTGAGGAATGCATCACCCTGTAGCATCAGCTCAGCACTTTGTAAAAAAGTAGCTTGGTAAAGAGCAATGCACCAAACTAATCCAGCTGTGGATCAGTCTCTGGTGGGCAGTCCACATTCCAGAAGCACTACGCTCCACCCGGACTAGAGCGGGCGCTTCATTTGCAAGAATGTTGTCTAGTTGTTGGTATCAAGGCAGATCTCTCAAGCAGGACATACCATTACAGCAAATCAATTGAAATGTCTGACACAATGGCACTGAAGGTTTTAAGCATAGCATTAAAAAACACTTCAAATATGAATCTTAAACGAGACTTTGCACAAACTGTGTACAAAGCAATTCATACATTGTTTCCCGTTGTACATTTCCGTGCAGAACCCACCCCCCCCGGTTTGGAAACAATGCAATGCTTGCAAGCAAGATCTTAAGATCTTCATTAAAAAAAAACACAACACTTATCCTTGCACCCACAAACATCCCTTCCTGTTATCCCGAGAACAAAACAAAAAAAAAAAACAACAAGAATACTTTTTGAACCTGGTTCAAACTTCCAGCATCCTGTTTTAAGTTTAGAAGCATGCGAAGAAGTTGTTTCCTTCAACGACATAAAAGGACATTTCCAGGGCCCTGTAAAACATACTAAGACACTTGCTTATATTAAATCATACCCCCCCCCCCCCACTGTCGTGAGGAGCACACAGTGTTACTGTAGCTCTTTTTATTACTGTATGTAAATAACACTTTCTTGATATTACAGAACTCTGTGGCTCGGTGGTCAAAATACTTATGTCGCTCTGAAACATCTAGCATAGCACTTTATAAGTTATTGTCTATAGAGAAATGTTTTTTCCCAATTGCACTAGACAGGAATGTCTCATCTGAAGGTCTGCATCTGCTGCAGCACAGCGCCCCCTAACACCAGGCTGGAGAACTGCTGGAGTTCTAGCTCAAAGGGAAGAGTGCCCCCTAATGGTCAACCAACACCATAACACTACCTGGTAGCCAAATCTAAGTAAAAACTCCTATTACATAGCACGTTCCCCAATTCCAGGTTTTACAACATGCCTGATTAGTCATGCTCAGGTGCTTTATTAAAACTCTTGCGTGAAACCAGGCATGCATCAAACTGCTATGCAGTGGGGGTCTTACTTCCAAAGCAGCAGCCCCAACCTTGCAAGAGATCAGGCTGCATGACGTGAAGAAAGCAAGCCATCAGTGGAACAGCTGGAGCTCTCTAGAGTCTGTGCTGTTAAGGTGTTTCAATATACAAATGTACAGTCAACCTCTGTTTATAATTAATACCACACTGACATGGCTCAATGGAAGCCGATCCTGACTGCAACCCTGTGGTTATTATCAAATGCATATCCCATCCCATTTCTCACATGCACAACTGATTAACACAAAAATAAAAACCCGTTGGGCAATAAAAGCCTGACAGAGGGTTTGCAAGCGAGTTCGTGTGAAGTAGTTAAACGTTCTCAATATAATGAAGTGAAGCACAGCACTACCCTTACAAATGTTTCAAGCTGCTTTTTAAAACTATTGCTGTCCATTTACTGTGTAATAGACTGCGTATTGAGGATGTATTTTGTATTAATGCATGTTTTTTGTTTTTTGTTGTTCTATTATATGCCACCTTCTTGACCGAGTCTCCCTTGGAAAAAGAGATTTTAATCCTAGTGGGATTTTCCTGGATCAATAAAGGTTAAATAAAAATGTATGAAATGAATCAAATTCCACAGCTGAACAAGCATATTACTTGCTCGACGCGTGCTGTGTGTCTTAATCGTTATTTTGCCTTCCTGGTGAAGTCAACTCTCCTTACCGTTCCCATATTAGCTCAGTCTCTTTCAAGTGGTGTTATGGGTTTGGCAGTATATACCAAATAAATAAAACGTATTTTATTACAATAACAAAAAAGAAATGAATGAATGAGTAAGTAATAAACAAACTGCAGCTGCGGCACTTCTGAAACAATGTTCTGAAAGTCATTGTGTTTGCGTAGGTGAACAGTGCCCTCTAGTGGGGGTTTCACACCTAATCTCAAACCAATAGACTTGTTTTTTTAACCAAATATGTTGCTAGGTTACACGAAGTAAATGGCACGGCGCTCCTGAAAAGCTACTCCCTAATGTTACACATTGCCATCTCACACACCTCAAAGTGGTTTCTTATTGTATGCCCCAAGATTATTTGTTTGTGTTTTTTTTGTTTTTTTTTTTATAGTTGGAAGATTTAAAAAGCAGGCTGAACAAAAACTAGCCAAGACCATTTGAGAATATTTAAATAAGCGGTGAGAGGTGTATCGAACACAAAATCAATAACAAACTTTACACAATTCACTTCAACTTTGTGTAGTTTTGTAGCGCTTCCATTTGTATCTGTACAGTTTATTTATGTGTTTATTTTCACACAAGTTGTGTAGGTTTTAGAATATTAACTAGAAATGTGAGTTTGTGTATCCAAAACAAAGCACGGCCATCGTCATAAACTAAGGGAAAGCATGTCACATCACATCAGATAGAGCAGTTTGTAAACATGAAGGATAATGGAAATATGTGAAAGACTAGGCGGTACTATATGGAACTAATCAAAGAACGCAGCTGTGCACCAAACAACAACGCAACAACTCAAAACATTCACTGTGAAGCCTGTATCCCCAGGCGTTAGGTCTTCACCTCTAGTCTAGATAGAAAGCAAAAACGTTAAAGACCCCGACTGTAAGTCCGAGGGTGCCGTTAGATTTTGCCCGAGGAGTTTTCATGACGCTAAATGCATGACGTTGCAAGCGGTTTCTATATCTTTGCTTGTATACCCGATGGATGTTAGGGTTATCATTTGTAGATGCACCGGTGGCGGAGCTGCAAATTCAAACAAGCTCCCTCACATGACCTCCAGGCAGCGCTTTACAGCTATCGCCAATATATTATTTAACAATTACGTTTTCGTTGTGGGCGTTTGAAATCACCGTACAATTAGACCCAAGTAGTGTTGCTTTAACACACAACAAAAATAAAAAATAAAAAAACCCTTTAAATTCAATGGTTAGGTGTTCCAACATGCATCTCCAGGAAGTGTCTCATCAAATCGACAGGTAACGTTTCTAGGTTTGAAGGAGGCCCATGTATGTTCCACCTATGCCACCAGGGGGCAGTCGTACCCCATCCATAACATTTGTCAATTCTTTTCATTGACTACTATTGATTAATGTGAGTTGCAGTAAATCAAGGACAGCCTTGTACTTGACTTGATTCATGAACCTTTCACCAAGACAAATCTGTCCGATTCCAGCCTTGCTGAAGCACCCCCAGATGAGTCCAATTTTCAGCTTTGCCCAACACCTGGTCGTCTAATGGTTAGATGGAGACCTGGAGAGGCCTACAAGCCACAGTGTCTCGCACCCACTGTGAAATGCGGTGGAGGATTGGTGATGATCTGGGGGTGCTTCAGCAGGGCTGGAATCAGGCAGCTTTGGCATGAATCAAGCCAAGTACAAGGTTGTCCTGGAAGAAAACTTGCTTCCTTCTGCTCTGACAATGTTCCCCAACTCTGAGGATTGGTTTTTCCAGCAGGACAATGCTCCATGCCACACAGCCAGGTTAATTAAGGTCCACCAGATCAAGACCCTGTCATGGCCAGCTCAATCTCCAGACCTGAACCCCATTGAAAACCTCTGGATTGTGATCAAGTGGAAGATGGATGGTCACAAGTCATCAAACAAAGCCGAGCTGCTTGAATTTTTGCGCCAGGAGTGGCATAAAGTCACCCAACATCAATGTGAAAGACTGGTGGAGAGCATGCCAAGACGCATGAAAGCTGTAATTGAAAATCAGGGTTATTCCACCAAATATTGATTTCTGAACTCTTCCTAGGTTAAAACATTGGTATTGTGTTGTTTAAAAATGAATCTGAACTTATTTTCTTTGCATTATTTGAGGTCTGACAACACTGCATCTTTTTTGTTATTTTGACCAGTTGTCATTTTCTGTAAATAAATGCTCTAAATAACAATATTTTTATTTGGAATTTGGGAGAAATGTTGTCAGTAGTTTATAGAATAAAACAAAAATGTTCATTTTACCCCCCCCCCCCCCCCCCCCACACACACACACACACACTCACACACTTGTATTCCTATACTTGTGGGGACTTCTCATTGACTCTCATTATATTTTTATTTACTATTCCTAACTTCACTCAGACAAAACTCCACACAGAGTGAAAGTCGACAACAAACTAAATATTTTGGCACTTTTAGTTTTTTTTTTTTTTTTTTTTTTAAGGCATATTTAGTTCTTAAAAGGTGTTTTACAGAGCGGGGACGTCCCCACAGCGTCCTTTTTCCAGGAGTTACTGTCTTTGTGGGGACATTTTCTTAAATTATGTCCACACGTTGATAATAATACCTGCCCACACGCACACAGTATATAGGATATGTGTTGTAGCTGGTAATTTGTGGAGCAGTAAAATGAAATCCTTATTAAGTGGAAAAGGGGGTTCATTTTATCAACTGCTAGACAGAATTGACTCTCTTGCTGGTCAAGAACATATCACTTCTTGCAGTAGCATTGCGGTCCTTTGTGATAATTTACGACTTCAGTGTGTGGGTGTTTTGCAATGCCGGCACACGAGGTCAGGTAATGGCTGTCTTGGTGGGGTGATGATGGTTATGGTGGTTTGAGAAAGGCTTGACTTGTAATTATTATTATACGCTTAACGTTTTAAATGCAGATTGCTTTTGTAGGCCAGTGCTAGTTTCAAGTTGTTTTGCTTTTTAACACACAACGCGATACCGCTGGTCCACAACCCTCGTGGAGTGTAATGTTCGTGCGTGACTGTCACGTGCACGTGTCACAGTGTAAATGTTTATATTCGATTATGTGATGACGAACAACACTACGTATACACTACAAAAAAAGAGTTACCGCATCCACCTGCGCTTGCCCAAAGTCAAACTGCATTTGGAATACAAGTAAAAAGCGTTACAGAAAACAAGCGCAGCTTTATACAAAGAAGAAGAAGAAGAAGAAGTGGATGTAAATCTTTTTTATATAAACAACAATATATTTTAAAGTATTTTCCGTAACAAAACTTTATATATTTATATATTGTCTATGTATGGTTATAATTATAATAATATTTTCTACTTGATCCACAGGTTTAATCGAGGCGGATAATTCGTTTGATAGGGTGTATATTGTGCTTGACATTCATAAATATTATGAAACGCTTCCATGTTCTCGTTAAATAATAAGGCTCTTCAGCATCCCCCGAATGACAGTATTCTAACAAGAACCCAGGCAGCTTGGTCGTTGAGTCCAAAGGCCCACTGCAGTGTCCTCGTGTTTTCCAGCTTTATACTGTCACGCATCGATATGGTTTTATATGTGAAATTCCAATAACTTTGCTTAGCCTCTTGCATTTAAGGCGTGGTGTAAGTAGGAGCTTATACTGTAACGCATTACCTGAGTTTTTGCCTTTTGATCATAACATCAGTTGCACAACACCTACAGGGCAATGATTTAAACCTTGCAAAAACGTATCAGAATTCTCTTAGTAACTATATAATGCAAACGCAAAAAACATGCATTATTTTGTGGTTTACTTATCCTCGTTAATAAAGACACAAGAGCACGAGCTATTGTTTGGGTTCGAAATTAAAATGCAGTTACTGTTTTAACTTCTGCCAAGTACAAATTGCTCCATTCCATTGCGTCATGACTTGAAACGGCTCAGGTAAACCTGCAGGTTCCGCCGGAATTAGCTACAGAGTGTGAGTTTGAAGTGTCGGGGTGTGAACTGCGCAGAATGTGAAAACTTTCGCCTTGCAACAGGGAAAAGGCTCATTATACTTTGCACGTCTTTTGCAGAAATATTTTTTAGCAAATAGCTGCCTGCTGCCCGGAGCACACCGAGGCTTGAGAAAGTGTCCAGCTGTCACCTTCCCGCATTAACAGGTTTTATGTACTCGAGGCTCCTCCGAACAATGCAATTGTGTTAAATGTTAAACAAAAGCAAAGGGGGTTGTGGGATTAGCACAGGGTAACTAAGAGTACTATAAATTACTCAACGCCCTTATAAATAAAATTAGTAATCTCTCAAATTAAATCTTATTTGCAGATTCGTTTATATGATAATAAAAAGTATGTAAATGGTCATCAATTATTAGAATGCATATAATCTGATGCCAAAATAAACATTAATTTAAACCAATATATAAATAATCATTTGCAATAATTGAGAGAAAAAATCAATGAAATCCATACATTCTGAAACAGAGGCTCATAAACTATAAACGAAACCAACAAGACACGCTGAACCACGTGTCCTGGGGATTAACTACATGTTATGTAACGGATTGCAAACTAATTTTGAATTTTTACTTGAATTGTTTCGACTATACTTTAGACTCGCACAATTTACCAAAAAACACATTTTGTTAAGTATATAAGAGTTAAGTATATAAATCCTAAAATGTGTCTCTAATCTGTTGCGTAAATTTTATGCTCAATTCTTGAATTTTATTAATGCATAACCAAACCGTTTGTCTGCCTGACTGTGTGTGCGTGTGCGTGCGTATGTGTGTGTGTGTGTGTGTGTGTGTGTGTGTGTGTGTGTGTGTGTGTGTGTGTGTGTGTGTGTGTGTGTGTGTGTGTGTTTATAGATACATATTCTATGTGGCTTTGATTTAGTCTCTGCATTTACATATTATTGATGGATCAATATTACAAATAATCTTCATAAATGATATTTCATTTTTCTTTTCAACTGCTTCACTTATAGTCTAAGTAACAGCTGCTAGTTATTTGTGCACAGATCTGTAAGGGGGGTGTGACTGCATAAATAAATTGAAAAAACGGAGCTTCCTGACTATAACAGTAAGCTGGAGTTGGTAGGGCTGTCGTGTCTTCTTTGGAATGCAAATCTCTCGGGGCTGGGGACTGATCTGACGTCAGGAAGCTCTTGGTATACCGTTTCCACCAGCACCTTGTAAACAGTTGTTAATCGCGTGTGATTGAAGCACATGAGGAAGTACAGTGCAGGGCCCCGCAGCCTCGAGAGTTGACTTGGACTACACACCACAGAGCAAAGATTAGTGGAGGGAGCAAGCGAGAGAATTCTAGCAGCGAACCCTTTGCGACATTATGTTGCCTTAGCGAGCCGGTCCTTTTCTAATCATGTACGTGGGATACCTTCTGGATAAAGAAGCCGGCATGTACCACCAAGGACCTGTAAGACGCCCCGGCATCAACCTGCCAGCACAGAACTTTGTATCAACTGCACAGTACTCTGAGTATACAGGATATCATCATGTGCCCAATATGGACAGTCACGCACAATCTCCGGGGTCTTGGGGCTGTCCATATGCGACGCAGAGGGAAGACTGGAATGCCTATGGTCTAGGACCTTCAAACGCGGTACCTACCCCCATGAGTAGCTCATCGCCCGGACAAGTGTCTTACTGCTCCCCTGATTATAACTCAATGCACCCGGCAGCATCTGGAGTCTTACCGCCACCCCAGGAAAATGTTACAGTGGGACCACCGTCCCCTGACAGTGAGCGGCGTCATTCGTATGACTGGATGAAGAAAACTGTACAGTCATCTTCAACCGGTAAAGTATCACGGGAAATAGCAACAAAAAAAGGCGCACATTTCGAAGATTCCTATTTATGAATTTGTATATCTGTATCTTTAAGGAAAATAATTCCATTGTCATAGGAATGCAAATAACTGTCAATTCCATTTTGCTATTGTAAACATATTTGTTTTTACATCCATAAATTAACTTATTGAAATTATTAGTTAAACTTACTGATGCGATTCCAGAGTCTCTCCTTTACGATTTGAGCTTCACAAATTGTGGATTACTGGTAGCCTGGCAGTGTAAAAAAAACAAAACATTATTTCATTAGATAATCACATTTTCTGTAAATGAAAGAAAGAAAGAAAGAAAGAAAGAAAGAAAGAAAGAAAGAAAGAAAGAAAGAAAAAGAAAGAAAGAAAATGTTTAAATAAAAAACTGCGTTATTATAACGCGTAAAGGTTGTCAAATGCGTCTGTTTAGCCAATTATAATTGAATGTCTCATTAATATTTCGTTTAATTTTATTTAAATGTATCCTACTCGGTAGTATAATGTACAGGAAATTTACACAATTGCATTATATTAATTATAGGCTATATGGCGATGTATATTGATCACTTAAACACATTTGCGAAGTCTACTGTATTTCACGTTTTCTCGAAACAATATTTATAGGCTAGTTCAATAAATGCGTGTCATCGCAGCCTTATTGTTCGTAGGTTTGCACTGCAAATCGAGTGTTTCAATACGGTATATTGTAATATTTATTGTGCTTCGAGTACATTCTCAAACAATTCAAATAAACCCCAAGTTGTGTTTAAAATCTGTTGTTTCATTCTTAAGCATTTGCTTTACACTTTATTTAAATTGGTGAAAAATAACAAATATGTCCCGGTTGTTGATAACTGACAATGAAATTCGTATTAAAATGAGAAATTTACAATTGTCATATATAAGTCGTTTAAATTAAGCCAATAATCTGTGGTATTATAATCGTGAATAGTCAAATGGCTGAGATTTAACCATGGTGTTGGAAATACCGTACAGCCAATGTGAAAAATAAAACCCCCACCTTGGTGAGATTCAATATGGGGAGACATGGACAGCACTTTGATGTACAGTACCGTGGTCCAATATAACCGTTTGCATGGACGGGGAAAGGGTATGTGGTTTTCATGCAAGTGGTAACGCCGGTGTCGGGAGCAGGCGCCAGCTGCAGTTGTAATGCTAATTTTTCCACTGCTGTAAACGAGTTGTGAGGTCTACTTTTTTTACTGGGCCACATTGTCTGCGGGTTTTGAGGTCTATCTGTCATATTCAGGCGGCGGTGCCTTTCAACACTCAGCTGGCTTTGATATGCACAGGGTCTCTTCCTCGTTCATTCTTCAGGAGTTATATTGCCGGAAAGGGTGATGATTTTCACAGCAAATAAAGAGCCCTTGTCCCTGCCGCATTGTCTAAGGGGCAATGTCCTCTAAATTTTATGACCAAAGTGAATAGGATGAGTGCCTGAGAGCTGTGCTCATATTTATAAAGGTGGTTGAAATTTAACCCAGTTTTTGGACATAAAAATAATTATCAAGCCTGTTCAAATGCAAATCATTAATTTATTTCTTAGTGATATCATATCAGTTTAAACTGGCTAAGGTCACCAAAAAATGTGTAGAATTTAGTACAATTGTTAACGTGTATTTTTGTACAAGATCGTCATTCTATTTGTTAAAATAAGAAATGTTTCGAAATGTATGTTAAAAGTAAACGTGGAACGTGTACCATTACACTGACAATTTAAAACGCTTAGTTATTTACAATCAATTCTATAGTATTATTATTATTATTATTATTATTATTATTATTATTATTATTATTATTATTATTAAACTGTAATTCCCCGCTTTCCCTGGGTCTAAATTCCTTTTGGCAGTTGATGAAAGGTCGCCGACATTTGTTTAGTGGTTTGCAAATCAAACACGCTTGTCCTGGGATCTCCAAGCGGAGAGGGGCTTCGATAAGATCGTCTTGTACCTCTTTGTGTGTCGTGTGTTCCCTCTTAACACATCAATGGACTTCAGTGAACTTCTCCAAGTGTCTTTGTTCTACAGTTTGTTCCAAAACTCACATCAAAAACAGCCCGGGAAGATTAGACAGAACATTTACATATAGGGTCTATACAGCCATATTGATTAAATCGGGGCACCAAAAATAAATATAATATAATATAATATAATACAGTACAGTATAATATAATATAATATAATATAGTATAATATAATATAATACAGTATAGTATAATATAATACAGTATAATATAATATAATATAATATAATACAGTACAGTATAATATAATATTATATAATACAGTATAATATAATATAATACAGTATAGTGTAATATATAATATAGCACAGTATAGTATAATATAATACAGTATAGTGTAATATAATATAATATAGTACAGTGTAATATAATGTAATATAGCACAGTATAGTATTATATAATATTGGACAGTAGAGTATAATATAATATAATACAGTACAGTACAGTATAATATAATATAATACAGTATCGTGTAATATAATATAGTATAGAATTATATTATATTATATTATAAATGCAGACCTTGTAATAGCAATGATTCTGTTAGTTTAGAAAAGTATTTTATAACGGTTTATTTGTATTTATTTATGTAGTAATCTTTATCAAATATTTATTTTGTCAGTACAATTGTAATGGTGTTTAGTCCTTCCGAGTGGTTAAATGCATTGATTGCATATAATTGTTTCTGTACAGCCTGTAGAAATGAAAGCGTTGATGTTTTAAATGTATATGGGTTCATGGGTCAATAGAAAAGCAATTAAAATACACACTACAATGCGTTTCTAAGGCGTTCCGCAGTAGATCTATTTCATGCGTTTTCTCATGTGCAAGGTAAGCATGTTTCTATATTTGTTTTTTTTTAACAGGTAAAACAAGAACGAAAGAGAAATACAGGGTTGTGTATACGGATCACCAGCGGCTCGAACTCGAGAAAGAATTCCATTACAACAGATACATCACAATCAGAAGAAAATCCGAACTGGCGGCGAACCTCGGGCTTTCCGAGAGACAGGTATGATTGAGGCCGTCACTCCGTGTGTAACTCAGCACCGAGGCTTGATAGAACCAGCTGTGCGAGAGGGACCTTCTCAGAAGACTTCGTTTAAAAACTCTCAACATTGTATATTAATTCTGCATCGATTTTTATCAGTTGGCCATGCTTCCAATAGTGCTCTATTCCAAATATAACATCCTTAAAAGATGCATCAATAAATATTCATTTTAAGAAAACGAATCCACAGATTTCAACCAAAAAGTGATTCGTGACCTTTTGTTGCTGTTGCTTCAGGAGGAATATATCGTTTGAATTAGGACACGCGCAGGCCATTAAATTGACGGAATCTCGTTTTCTTGTATATTGTTAATGGATGCCATTTTCTTTTTGAATTGCAGGTGAAAATCTGGTTTCAAAATCGCCGAGCCAAAGAGAGGAAGATTATTAAAAAGAAGATGGGTCTTTCTGACGGCAGCGGGGGCTCCGTGCACAGTGACCCGGGGTCGGTGAGCCCTCTCCCGCTACCAGGCTCTCTCAGTCCCAGTATCAACGCCCATATATTTCCTACTCCTGGAATGAACACTTTACTGCCAATTGAAAATTTACAACAAGTTACAGTTACTCAATAAACAGCACCAGGACTTTGGATAAGTAGCGATACGAGCACTCCCTATCTTCAAAGAAGGATGGTTTTACTGCGCATCTTGAATGTCTTTTTATTTCCAATCAAGGGTTTGCTATTTTTAAAATCCATTAAAAAAAAAAAAATAATAATACTTGAAATGCCTTATGGAATACGAGGATTCGACCCAGGTTTTATTGAATTGCAAATAGCTGGATGCTCTTCTAAATAATATTGTTGTTGTTGTTTTTGTTAATATTGTATTTAGTTTAGGGCTTAGCTTTGTTTGTGCCCGACACTAGAAATGGATTCCTCGTGGACTGACAGCCTACATCGTGCTTTTGTAGGAATGAATAGAGAAAAACAAATCTTGTAAATTGCAACGAATTGTTATTCGAGAATACACACTGTAACCGGCTTGGCTGCAGTTTCAGATCGATCACCTCTCATGAAGACACGTTATAACCACTGTGTGGAGCAGGATATTTTATACGACGATTCTTACAGATACTAATTCTGGACGCCTAATGCGCCATTTCAGGACTTTTCCACAAACACAAGAACTCATTAAGACCTTTCATAATTGTATTGTTCTGTCTGCTGCATGTTTGAGATGAAGTCACGCGTTTTGTTGACTTGAAACAAACCGGTATAATTATTTCTCTACTGAAAATATTATTAACTGTGAATTATGGGTACATTTTATTAAAAATAAATAAATAAATCAATCAATTTGTAAATAAAAGTTTTTTGGGGTTTTTTTTGGAAACTGTACGGAGTGATTGAAGTGTTTGTTTTGACATCCACTACACATTTGAAAGATGTAAACCACCAGCGTGCATTTTAATGCAGCAAAACACCCGTGCCACTCTGAAGTGGATAAACAAAGTACTGAGTGGGGCAGTTACAATCGTCACTGGTAGGAACCAGAGTTTGTATTCGTTTATTAAATGTTGTTTTGAAAACCATAACCCACTGTTACAAACACGTTTATAAATGATCGCCCCTTTGTATAATTCGTTTAAACGGGCGCGTTGGCTGCCTTTCAAAAGTAAGATCACGTGTAATTATTTTAGGTGTATTACTTTTGCGTTCAATGCAGGTGAAAGTTGAAACAAAACTGAGCTGCAGGGAAGACGTCATATCCCATCGCCCACACACATTTGTTATATTTAGCGTGGCAGTAGTTCTCCCTTTGTTTTTATTGTTTTGTATTTTTATATTGTTTTTTTTGTTTGTTTGTTTGTTTGTTTGTTTTTTTTAATATCAGTGTCACTAATTGTACACAAGCTGTGTTCAGAATGTAGGCCAGGCCTGCCAACCTACAATTCAGAGGCAGAAAGTCAAACAAAACGTTCAAAGAATGGACCCAGATCACTCTGGTTGGTGTGCAGACTGAATTCTACATTTAACATCAACTTATATCCAATATTTAACTAATAGCTCCTTTTTTATATGGTGTGTGGCAATATATTTAGGAAACAATCCTATTGTGCAAGTTGTCTTTCTTATGAGTCGGTTAAAGAAAGGGGGCTGGATACAGTAGCTGCACAAATCAGTTCAAAGGTTATATTTTATTGGCAGTATTGCGGGTCTATAAAATTGGCTGAGGTCTTGTGGACTATTAAGCCCCACAGCTTGAAAGAGATCCATTTATGTTTTTAATAAAGCTGCAGTATTCAATAGTTTTTTAGAATGTATCCCAGCTCTATATTAAACACCACAGTATCATACACACACACCAATGGTACTACGTGTAATAGGATTGTCACTGCAGCGCAGACGAGTAACCCAGCAAGGTGTTAGAGAAATGAAATTAAGTCATTGGAGTGCAAGCTCATGATAGATCAGATTATGTTGGAAGGAACAGGACTACATTTTCATGCAGCAACCCTTTCTGAGCAGCACTGTCAGGGCGAGCACCTGGTGTAGTATACTCAGCTAAGAGAGCTGATCCAGCCAGCGTGCATCTGAATAATCAATCATAGCTATTATTAATGTATGATTGCAAGACGTCGGTCGACTTCAAAAAAAGCTTCATCCTAATACCAAATCATAATAGGCTACTTGGACAGAACCTTGTTTGCACCATTTTTAAGTATATCTTGAACACTATATTTTAGCTTTAATGTGTTAAAATTATTATTATTATTATTATTATTATTATTATTATTATTATTATTATTATTATTAAGACCGTTTACTACAAAACAAGTTTGTGCTACATCTGTCTCTCCGCTCGGTACCTTCAAGTTCGCTGCTGAGCCTGTCACCGCGCAGGTAGAAACTGCGCAGACGCGCAGCCGCTGTGTATGCAGCCCTGACGTCATGAGCGTCCTGCTGCCCAACATGGCGGATTTCGACACCATCTATGAACTGGACGAAGAGGATGAGAGGGTGGTCAGCGAGGAGCAGTTCGTGAGATTCTCCCCGGAGCCGGTTATCATGCGGGGAGCCGGACACATCACGGTGTAAGCATCGGGGTCCAAATTATTCAGTTACAAGCGTTGGCTTGCGTGGTAGGCCGGGAGTGGAAGCCGGGGTCTTTGTTAGCAAATTGCATCCACCTCAGACGGCAAGGCGCTCTCAAGTGGCTGCAGTTCAAGCCCTATTCTGTTGCCTGCCTGTTCTGCTGCAGAACAAGACGTGACGGTTTCTTTTTTTTTTTTTTTTTTTTTTTTTATGACATTGATATTCGGGTTTTGCACGGCAGGTGCAAGGTGTAATGTTACACTTTGCGGTTATGAAATTAACGACCATAGTTTGCGTAATGAGTGTTGACTTGTTTAAACGCTTCTGCGCTACATGTCAAAAAAGATATGCACACATGCCCTATTGGTTATTCACGTACACCTGTGGATAATCAGTTCCTGTCTGGGGGTACACTAGTTCATTTTTCACAGGTCTAATCTTCAATTCTCTTTACCCACTAAATCTGGTCCAAGAAATGACAGCGTGTGCCCATAAATACATTCGAGAATGATTGAATGTTCTTTAGAAAAAATACAAATGTGATTAAATGCACAGTTCTTGGTATTAGTGAAAAGATTACATTTCACTGCGCAGTTCACCCACCTTAGTTAATGGCACCAGCTGGTTTGGAAATTCACATTGGGTTGTTTTTAAAAAAAAAAAAAAAAAAAAAAAAAAAAAAAAAAAGAATGAAACCAGAAGTTTGTGAGAGAACTGTATGAAGAAAAAGAATCTTCATATAATAATAATAATAATAATAATAATAATAATAATAATAATAAACCATTACGAAAATTGATTAAATAACATGATACAGATTGTACAGTATTCTGGTATTTGACTAGTGTTTCTATTTATAGGGTACTCTGTATTCATACAATGAAATTACATGATTTAGACAGCCCTTTTTTATTTATTCTGTATTTATTTTCAGATTTGGTCTGAGCAACAAATTTGAGACAGAATGTCCTTCAGTTCTCACTGGAAAGGTACGTCTCTTTTTACAGTTAGGGATGGAAGCATTTGGCCAAACTGTGTACTACAAACGCTTGGTATGTGAATGCTTGCAACACCTTGTGATTCAACTGTTTCAATCGTGTTTAAACTCTGTGTTAATCCAAAAGGTGACTAGATAAATGCCGTCAAGTTAAACAGCTTTCCTGGAAATCAGTGGCCTGCTGTCACTTTCTGGCATGTTCTTTTTTAACAAGCTATAAACTTTATGGTTTCTATTACATAAATCAAAGCATATGTAGACTTACCCTTTTTCAACTTCTCTTTAATTATTTATGGTGCTATACTACAGTGCTGTTGTAGTCAAGACCCCAGTTTGTTTTTCTGTCTGCCGCTTTGTTTATGTAATCCTATTTTGTATACTGTTTTGGGTAAAGGGCTGCTCAGTGGATGAAAGATTAAATGTGTCCAGTGCAATCAGAACTGTAAAGCGCCTGGCCTCCATGCAACACCTAGTTCTAGGGTGCTTTTCCTATGACATCAATCAATATACAGCGTGATCTTTGGATTAAAACAGTTAACTAGTAATTCATACTAGGCTATGTTAATCCTGTTTTAATTTGCTGGAGGGAATGCAAGGACTTGGTGCATCTTTGAGAAGAATCTTAAGCGGCACCCTGTCAATGAATAAGCTGTGCTAGGCGGAAATGTGTGTGTGTTTGTGAAAGACTGCAATGCTCGTGCATACAGCTCCAGGTGACAAAATAATGACAGAAAACTAAACCATACAGAAGAAAGAAAAGCTTCCTGACTTGGAATCTAGAACAAAAAGAGGCCTGTGGGGAGACGATTGGGCATCGGGAAACGTAGGGTAATAAAATGTACCCCTTGCATTGTGACCCAGGGTGACATGTGATGGATGTGGTCGCGATTATTATGATTGAAGGGTGCAGATCAGAGCTGCTGGGCTTTATGCTCCCTGTTTGCAAAGAGACCTTCCTATCCTGTCATAAAAGATTACGACCCCTGTTTTATGGCGTACAGACCCTGAAAGGAATTGGCATCCATTCACATAGGGTGGACTGTGCAGCCATGGGCTGTATGCTTATCTCCCTTTGTGTCCCCCTTTGGCGCAAAAAAGACAAAAGCTTGCCAGGCAACTTAAGAACACACAGTTAAAAGATTTCATCAGAAAATCTGGACAACATCTGCAAACCTGTTACCTGTTTTATCTTTTTTTACTTTACCTTTGATCTGCAAAACCTCAGAGTAAGATGTTATTTTTGCTTTGGTAGGGACTAGTTTGTGAAAAAGTATTCCGTGTCTTATGATATTTATTTAACATTACTGTTTTGTTTTGAATGTCTAATGCCCTGTGCATGTACCAGCAGTCCGAATCTGGCATTAGGCAACCACATTTTCCTTTAATGTTTGGGGAAGGTCAGTATCTTGTCCATCCCCACAAATAAAAACAACTTCACTCTGCATGTATTAATTTGTTCAGTGTAAGCCATGTTTTATTTAATTGAGGCGCGTCATTATAATGCCGTTGGCTGTGCAGCGGCTCACGTGTGTTTTCTGTTTTGTTTTCTGCTGGGCTAGGTTGCTTCAGAAGAATTCAAGCTGAGTATAGGTCGGGTCAATGCCTGCTTGAAGAAGAATCTCCCTGTAAATGTGAAATGGTTGCTCTGTGGCTGCCTTTGTTGCTGTTGCACACTGGGCTGCAGTCTGTGGCCTGTTATTTGTATTAACAAAAGAGTAAGTATTCTTGTGAGCTGATGGCCTTTCTCTGTACATGATCGTTCTGTATAACTGTGTTGGAACCCAATATTTCACTAGTTGTGTTGAGGCTAATTTTAATGGGTAGCCTATATTGCCGCTCTGGGAGATAATAGGCAGTATGCTGTTAAGGCATATTCATTTACTGATGTAGGGCATATTCATTTACTGTTTTACACCGCTGAGCCTCTGTTTAAACAGGAATGTGTAAAAGGAGGAGATTGTGTTGAATTTGAATGATGGTAAAATGAACATTACAAGCTGGTAAATTAGTAGTTGTCTCCATAAATGTTTATAATCACGTATCCTTTACATTGTTTCTGCATTTGAGGTCAGCTGACTGCCTTTAATTAATTGAATTTAATTTGTGAGTTAAGTATCGCAGTATACTAAAATTATTCTGCAGTGTGCTTTTAAACCAGGTGCCTAGAACCCAGGCAAATTTTAATGAATTAATTTTCTGTTCATGTAATTGTCTACTGCACAAGTTCAGGAATGCTATCAAGGTCAATGAAAGCAATAGAACTGTACACTACACAACCATGTACGTATTTAACTTGTATTGGGGTTCATCTAAATATATATTTTCTTTTCTTTTAGACGAGAAGATCAATTCAGAAGTTGTTAGAATGGGAAAATAACAGATTGTACCATAAGGTAAACAGCAATCTGTAAGATTTTTTTAAGAAGATTTTATTTGTGTTTTTTTTTTTATTGCAGGCTAGGATTGGCACATGGGAGATGTTTGCATTTAAATAGGGACTCCCAAAACTACAGTTTGGTTCTTGGGGGGGGGGGGGGGGGGATATAAAGGGTAGGTAGAATATTTAAACAAGTTACTGATAGTAGAAGTAAAGAAAAGGGCTAGCGGTAACAATCACACACATCATCAGTCCTTCAGGTAAGACAAGCCTCACTCTGAAGATGATATGTTATTAAATCACCTGCAATCAGTTTTAAGGGACACAGCTCCAGCTTTAGTTTTTCTGCATGCTGCACCTGGTATTCTTATCTTGTCAGACCTCAGGAGCTGCTGTAGGCAGACTTGGGTGTGGTTAGGATGGGAAACCTCCAAGAAACACTCAGGTACACAGTAACACCGATGAAGGCATTAGCCAAGACGCTTATAATATAATCTACTTTCTGATCGTTTTACAGTAAGGGACATCTCCTATGCAGCATTCTGTCCCAACAGTGTGCTATTGAAAGGTGCCTTCTTTTAACTGAGATTTTAGAAAGAATCAAATTACATGTGGTGTCAGAATTTAAACTACTTGCTCTCCTCAAACCAAGTTAGCCTTTTAGGAGTATGTCTGAAATACAGCTCGTTTGTAGCAAGGATTATTAACTGGTTTTTGTATCTAATTATCTAGCTTGGGCTGCACTGGAAGTTAAGTAAAAGGAAATGTGAAAGCAGTAACATGATGGAATATGTAAGTATTTGTTTTATTTTTTGTATTGTGATCACCATTCAAAATGAACACCTGTTTCTTTAAATTTCCACTTACTTTTCAGGTCTTGAAAGCTAGTTAATCTGTGAAACAATATCTTAAAATATTTTATATCTTATAAAAAAAAAATCACCTTGTTTTTCAGCTTCTTTTATTGTGATAGTTGTGATTAAAATTGTCTTTTTTTTTTTTTTTTTTTTTTAGGTAATTCTTATAGAATTCTTGCCCAAATATCCTATATTTCGACCTGACTGAAGAAATGTATGAGGCCTCCTGCTATGTGATCTTTCATTTCTACCTTAGTGCCTTGTAGATAGGTTGGACAGATGACTGTCTACGCTGCTCTGTTGTTATAACTTTCCTTAGTACTTTGTACAGTAGAATCGCAACACCGTCACTTTCCTGTAGCGCAAACTTTGCACTTTCATTTCATTACTTCAAGCGATGCTCCTCTGTTGCACTCAGAACCTTGTTGTGAACCACACAAGGTAATTGCCATAGAGGACCTTAATATTGATGCTGTCTAAAATGTGCAAAGAAAGAGGCGCACACGCATGTACACGTGTGCCGCAGATCGGTTATGAGATAGCTAACTTCAGACGTGGCCTATTCCAGCAAGGTTACCAAGTTTACAGAACGAAAGACTTTATTGATATTTTTGTTTGCTGGGTAGGCTACCAAGTTAAAATTGCTTTACAAATTCACCACCCTTCTCTTTTGCTGCACTGCTGTAGTGGCAGCCTGTATGCCTTGTATACCAATCACTAACCTTTATATTATAAAATATAATCGTATTTAAAAATCATAGCTTTGATTTGGGTGACATTAAGACAAAGCGACACCCTTTGCATTAAACATACTTATTTGGGAGCATATTTAAGACAGCATCATTTCTTTTGCACTTTGGAAATTACTTTTTGCTGGAAAGATAAGAAACAAGCATGGAAATAGTCCTTCAGTACAGAATGTACAGTGTGGTATGCCATTGTTTACAGAATGTAATATAGCTCTTATATTGTATCGCCAAGAATGTAATGTAGATTTGTTACGAATGAGATTTCTAGGCAACTTTCCAATTTGTATAGACCTGTTTAACCTAGTAAGCCATATTGATTATGTACATAATGCCAGATTAAGGACTGCATATTGCACTTCAGCAAGCTGAGAAGGAATCTGGAACGTAACTCTGGGTTCATTTAAAGAGGTAGCGACTAATGTCTTCACTCTCATTAGTGTAACCGCATTCTCAGTCCCTTATTGTTTTAGTGTTTGGTGTTGATATGTGTGCGTCTTAAATGATTCCCCCGTTTTTACTGAACACAACACTTGAGTTCACCTCCTACAGGTAGCAGGACCCTACCTGTGGCTTGCACTTGTGTTACAAGCTGTAAGAATTAGGTGGGGCACTATTACCTGTAACACTGCAAGTGGTTGTTATGCTCGGTTAAATTTCCTTTTTTTATATATTTTTTTTTACTTTTAACTTATTTGAGATGTATGTGAACATGCAAAGGATATTCATTTATATCGATATTACCGTATTTGACACTAAACTGTAGTCTTGCTGCTGCATCGACTCCGAGGCCAGCACCTGTATTTGGCTTGCGTATTTTTGAAGATGGGTAAGTGTAAATGAACTAAGCGTTTTAACACTCGCCGACAAGTTAACACCCCAGAGCAGGGAACTTTCATCAGACTTGTAGTGCAATGGCACTTCAAGTGGGCTTCACTTAAGTTAAAGTGAAAATACAATGGGCAAAACAATAAGAGACTTGTGATTGTGTTAAACTTACGAGATGTAAGAAGAAAAAAAAAATATTGGCTATTGCACCTTAAAACTTTTTTTGTTATTGAGTCCAAGACAATTCCTTTGTCATGTTTAGCAGTTGATTTGATCAACCTGTACCGAGCCAGGATAAGCCAATGACGTTTAAGCACTGTGTAGCACCAGGGAATTGCTATGTGTTGAGTCAACCACTAACAACAATTGATGGCTGCAATCCAGGGACGGGTTCCTTGGTGCTGTGTGCTAAAAGAATCCAGATGCCACTCCTCGTGACAGAGGTACAGGTTAATCAAATCAATCTCTTCCAGTGATACCGAGGGGTGTAAAAAGCAAATTAAGTTAAACATGCTTTTGGCCAATTAAAAGAGAACACTTACTTGTAACTCTTGTTTATGTCTCCTGGTATTAATGTTTCGGTGCCAGGCATGCTCTTCATAGTGGTTCATTCATGATTGCCTGTGTGTTAATTACAATTCTGATTACAACCCATCCACTTCTTTCGGGTCTGGTGCTTGTGTGCTAGTGGTTACTTTGTACTAAAAATGCCTGCTTGGACAGTCTAGGTAGGACGTACTCTTTAGCATTGCAACACAACAGCAGGTGAGACTTATTTGCTTTGTAACTTAAAACCATGTCAGGCATTTTCTTCAAATATGATTCCCAAAAAAGTCGACCTAAAATTGGAAAACAAAGTCTTTTTGCATCATTGCGTGTACTCTTCATTTTGAGATTGAAAATAATAATAATAATGAAAAAGAATGTAATGCGTGTGATTTTTGCCATTTATTAGTTATTCTTTTTAATAATCCAGTCAATATCTGGTAACCTTGAGCAAAATTCTGTTAAACTATTCAACAGATTACAACACACGCCTACATATAACAAAAATGTCCGCAACATTTCAAGTTGAAAAAAAAAATTAAAAGAGAACTCCTGATGTGCCCCATATTAATTGAATTATGTACAGTATTTTATTTTAAGTAAAAGAATATACTCCTGTTTCATACTTTTATGCTGTTAAAAAGAAAATCTGTATTTTATGTTTGATCTAAAGTTTTAAAAGTGTGCTGATATTGAGTAATATATGTACAGTGGCTCTCAAAAGTATTCACCCCTCTTGGACTTTTCCACATTGTGTTACAACATGGAATCAAAACAGATTTAATAAATAAGATATTAATAATAAGATTTGAGTTTTTGCCACTGATCAACACAAAAAAAAGTCCATAATGTCAAAGTGAAAAATAAAATCTACAAATTGTTCTAAATTAATTATAAATATAAACCAGAAAATAATTGATTCCATAAATATTCACCCCCTTGAGTCAATATTTGGTAGAGGCACCTTTGGCAGCAATTACAGCCATGAGTCTATTTGGATAAGTCTCTACCAGCTTTGCACATCTGGACACTGCAATTTTTGCCCATTCTTCTTTGCAAAATTGCTCAAGCTCTGTCAAGCTGGATGGGGACCTTTGGTGAACAGCAATTTTCAACTCTTTCCACATATTCTCAATTGGATTGAGGTCCGGGCTTTGACCTTTTTGTTTTTAAGCCACTCCAGTGTGCCTTTGGCTGTATGTTTGGGGTCATTGTCCTGCTGGAAGATGAATCTTCTCCCAAGTCCCAGGTCTCTTGTAGCCTTCAGCAGGTGTTCCTCCAGGATTTCTCTGTACTTAGCATTAATGTTGCCCTCTATGATGCATGATGCATCCTCACCACCATGCTTTACGGCAGGGATGATGTTCTTAGGATGATATGCGATGTTAGGCTTGCACCAAATATAGCGCTTAGCGTTGAGGCCAAAAAGCTCTTATTTTGGTCTCATCAGACCATAGAATCTTCTTCCACTTGGTCTCAGAGGCTCCCACATGCTTTCTGGCAAACTCTAGCCGAGATTTGATGTGAGTTTTTTGCAACAATTGCTTTCTTTTTGCCACTCTCCCAAAAAGGCCAGTTTTGTGAAGCACCCAGGCTATTGTTGCCGTATGCACAGTGTCTCCCAGCTCAGCCAGGGAAGACTGTAACTCCTTTAGAGTTGCCATAGAACTCTTGGCCTTCCTGACTAGTACCCTTCTCGCCCGGATACTCAGTTTTTGAAGACAGATTCATGGTTGTGCCATATTCTGTCCATTTCTTAATAATGTACTTTACTGTGCTCCGGGGGATATTTAATGCCTTGGAAATGTTCTTATGTCCTAGTCCTGATTAGTGCTTTTGAAGAACGTTATTCCGGATTTGCTTTGAATGTTCCTTTGTCTAGTTTTTGTTAGGAAATGACAGCTGTATTTAACCTGAAATCATGTGAAACACCTTTATTGCATACAGGTGGACTCCATTTAACTAATTATGTGAATTCTAAAGACAATTGGTTGCACCAGAGCTCATTTAGGTGTGTCATAGCAAAGGGGGTGAATACTAATGCAATCAATTATTTTCTGTTTTATATTTGTAATTAATTTAGAACAATTTGTAGATTTTATTTTTCACTTTGACATTATGGACTTTTTTGTGTTGATCAGTGGCAAAAACTCCTAATTAAATCCAGATGGATTCCATGTTGTAACACAATAAAATGTGGAAAAGTCCAAGGGGGGGTGAATACTTTTGTGTGCCACTGTATATGCATTCAGGAGTATTCATTACATCACCAGTCTTTCAGGGAAAATTGTATATGGTGTCCTAACAGTAACATATATTTGCTGTTTTTGAAACTCATTTATTTTTTAAGTTGGGGGAGGGGGGCTCTGTTATAAGTTAATCTGTGTGATACTCATTTTTACTGCATATTCATTTGCATGGTGGTTTGTCTCACTGGCTAAAATTAATGGAATTCCTTGAGTTAGAAGCAGATGGGCTGTGAGCACAGACAATCGTTATATGTACAGATCCTAAAGGCTATTTACTGTGGGGGAATCAAAGACTGGTCACCACACCTGGAACCTTAAACAAATGTATCACTACCTATCAGCCACAAACTGCTATCTGAAGCTTGCTGAATGGAAGGACACTATTGCTGGGGATGTGCCAAATGTAAATGACTAGTGTACCTGTGGGAATTTGTCAATGCCACTTTTGTTATTAGTTTGTTAGTGAAATAGAAGAGCCACATCTCAGAATTGCAATGCTCGAATAAAACTAACAGGACTTCCAACGCTGTCTGTGTGTGATCACGTGAACCTCAGAGAAGCACTGCTGTAGATGCTGTCTGCTCTTCCCGAGTCTGGATCATTAACCTGGTTTAACAGCTACTTCAAGACAAAGGGATGGTTTTCAAAGGGGTTTTTAGTTTTGTTTTGTTGTTTTTTTTTGTTTTTTTTTTAATGCTAATTGTAAATTACTCCAATTAAAAAAGGCTTCATCTTTTTAAAAAAAAAAAAATGGTAAAAGTATTTTATTTCAAATTTTTGGCTAGTGTAAATTCTTGGCTGCTGAATCCAAAAACAAAATAGCCTAATGCCAACTCTCCAACAGTGATGTTATTTTCAAATTAAACTGTAACAAAACAAAATGTATTCAAATCCACATTCTTGCAACAATTATGCAACAACTTGCATAATTAGTGTTGCCAAAGTTCAAGATGAATGAACTTCCCTCTGCCAGTTCTTTTAACCATTGTATTTATTATTTAACTGAATGCATTTTGCATCGTAGTACTTTGTTCTGCAAAAAATTCTAAAATCTATTCTTCATATGGTTGAAGTTTTATTGTAGAGACCTTTTCATGAAACACGTTCTGATGTCCAGCATGCCTTTCAAAAGGTAGTTTTCCAGCCTACATACCCACCCTCTCAGAAAAGGAGAAAGACCAGGACCGGGACAGAATATTTGAATGTTTAAGGAGGTCCCCGGTTCAAATCCCAGCTGAGCCACTTTGTGCTCAATCTTTGGGATGAGACGTTGTAAGTAAGTCTGAGGCTGATGCATAGTTCACAGACCCTGGGCTTGTATCTTGTAAAGTGCTTTTTGATTGTCACCCCGTTCCATGAGTAATGTCAAAGTAATGTAGCCCAGTTCCACTGCTGCTCTCGTTCATTGGGTTTTCAGCGTATTGTGATGAGCCCAGTAAATAAACAGCCACTGTAACTGGAAATGAGTTGTCATTAGTTCCCAGTATGTTTTTCCCCCAGTCGTCACGTGGTCCCTCTTCATTGCAGGCTGCCCAGAGCGGTGAGGATCTTGATGAAGAGGACAGCGGCAAAAACAGTGATGGTGATGACGTTAAGGTCCCCATTGGCAACATTTGTGCCATCATACATGTATGTTTGGAGTGACTAAGCGGAGCTAACGCTAGAGGGCAGTGTTTAGCAAAATGTACAGTAAACAGTTATTGCATATGAACTTGTTGAACATTACCTGTTCATAACAGCAAAAAAATAAATAAAACATTTGCATATTATGTGCTGGTTTAAATGCTGTACAATCTTGTGCACAATTGGTCATGGTTTGCAGTGTGGTTGCGTGGCTGGTACTGTATCACTGATGACTCAGTAAAACTACAAAATTGTGATCTATATAATTGCACCGCTGTATAATACAGATTGACAAATAGACTGACGCATCATCAGGTGATACAGCGCTTCCTAAGGGAAATGAGCAAACTATGTTTTGTTTGATTAGCAGCATCATGGACAGCAATAAAGTAGCCACACTTCTCTAAGTGTCCCCTAAACAATAAGATTTTTGAAAAGTACTATTAGCCATTGCTCACACTCCACTTAATCTGCATCCAGACAGAGGGCTTCAGTGTTTTCAGTCTATCATTGAGTTTGACTATGTCTTACACTCCCCACCCCTGCACACGATGGCACACACTGATCTCACTGGAGTGCAGCCATGCCCCTTTCAATGAGCACATCCTAATACCAAGCTCCAGGGTTTCAAATATTGTGAGCTCTTTGGGGTTAAGACAGTAGGGCATGTACAATGAAATTGCCTAAATCATACAGATGCCATTTAAATAATGGATTTAGTTCAATTCCCACTACAATGCTGTGCTAAGATCTCATTAAGGCACAACAGTTCCACTGAGGTCCCCTTCATTGGTTCACAGTTCATTGAATGCTTTGTATGTCTCCAGCTAGGGAATGAAGACCTTAGCTACTTCCCGTCACCGGCCAGCACAGCCTTCAAGGAAAGAACACTTTGTTGTGTCAGTGTAAAGATCTGCTCTGAGGAGGGGTGACTGTTAGCCCAGGGTGGGAAGTGTGACACAGTGGAGAAGTGAGATCAAGGGAGGTGTTGGACTTATGTGATCTAGCGTGGGGTTTTTATTGCAGATCAACCTTTTGCAGTTTGAAGTTTGCAGAAAATACACAGCAAAAACAAAAATCCCATTTCAATTTGATGGAAAATTCTCAGCTAAAAAGTATTATCTTTTCAAGGTGTAGTAGGCGCTGTCAGAGCCAGTCGTATTATATTCCCTTCTCATGCACACGGAACGCTCAGGGGCAATCCCAGGCAACACTCCGCACGCTCCTGGCAGATCAGTGGTGAGGGCTGTGCAGCTGAGCCTATCCCACGTTTCCCTCTGTACTATTACGTTTCTTGTTTTAGATTTAAAGAATTGTATGACATACTCGTTTGAACAGAATTTATTTGGTGCTTAGTGAACTTACAGCATTTCCTTTGAGAATGAAAGGATCAGTTAGCTATTAATCATTTCCAGCACACAAGACTTCTCCACAACATACAGTCAGTGTTGGGAAATGTGTAACAGCGCAGTTCTCCACTCTGCTGTAAAGACAAGGCAGAACTTACTCAGTTTAGTTGTATTTGTTTCTGTAATGCACAGATCTTCAGGGACACAAATTCAAATACTGTTTTTTTACATTTTGGTTTTTTGTATGGATTGTGCTGACTGTCCAATAATACCTCAATGACTGTATCAGTCCATAATCACAACAACAAAAACTGATCTTAAAATGCAAGTATTTTTTATTTTCTTACAAACTGAAACAGAGCAATCCCTACTAGATGTATGGTGCTTACAGACTTGTCTCTCTTGCACAACAAAAACCAAGAGCAAAATAAAGCACTTTTTTTTTCCTGCAATACTTGTGTGCTGAAATCATTAAATCTTTCAAAAGCACTGTGTACACGTCTAGATCTTCTTTCAGGTATGGCGCCCCAGTCTCCATGCAAAACTGTATACCAGGGAACCTGATAATCACATGCAAATGAGGAGGTGGGGAGCCCATTAAAATGTCCTTCTTCACCTCACAGGAACTGACCCCTGCAAGGAAACACCTTGTGTGTTTCTGGTGTGGATTGAAAGCTCAAAGGTCTCTCAGGTAGTTAGGATTTTGAAAGGTACATTTTCGTTGCTAGCAACAAGTCCACCTGCACCAACCCATGTGCATCCATACAGAAGAACAGCACTGTACAACACAAACTGCTTACTATCTTAAAAGAGCTGAAGTGGATTGAAACCCAGTGTCAGAATCAAGCAAAGCCTCTGTACAGCTACACAGAAATTGAGGCTCAAATTGAAGAACTTACATTTTACATAAATGCATAACATACAAACAGGATCAAAAGCTTAAGAAATGCAAAGTTTGTACAAGTTTTTAGAATAATTTCTGTGTAGGTTCCCGTGTCGCAAATTAAGTTCATTTAGCCTAGTAGGCAAAGGAACATGTGATTCTTTTAAAGCTGCAAATAGGGGTTTACATACAAAGTGACAATGGTTTGGGGTAAATACCATGGGGTATGCTTGAAGGCACAGTAGATTTGCACTGTTTCTGAAAATGAAACAGAGATCCCTGCAATCTGATTGTACTGGCCGTACAGGATAGGAAATTTCCACCAATGGGCTAGTAAAGGGTGCGGATAAACCTTCAGCATCAAGTATGCAGAGAATAAGGCACCTCTCTCTTGTTATTGCAAGTTGCGACATAAAAGCAAACTATCATTTCTGTTATTCAAGGCTTAAAACAGGGAACGGGCCATCAGCCGAGGTATGTTCTAAAACCCATCAATTTGAAACTCAAGTCATTTTGCTTATTACCACCAATGTAGTTTCAAATACTAAACTCGATAACCCACAAACATTTCAGTTTTCAAAAGAAATCTGTACTTTGCTGTTAAAATGAATCAAGTATAGGTCATCTACAGATCATTAAAACAGGGTTACCAAGTTTTTCCAGGATACCCCTTCATTCTTATGCCCCAGTTACCCCTCACTTACCCCCTATCCTCAACACTACAAACTGTATTTTTATTTTTCACTGGCAGCAGTTCCAACAGGCTCCAATTCCATTAGTGGAAATGTCAAGCGCTGGCCAGGTGCCAGTTTCTACCCCTTATCTTGATTCCCTGTGTTTTGTTAAAAAAATAAATAAGCGCGGCCTGATACTTCTACGCAACGTTCATCGTCCTTCCTCAAAAATCCCCTTTGGACGCCATTATTGAGAGAAATAAGAGAGACACACGAATGTCACCAGATCAGCATTTGTATGCATGGAGCAACATGGACACAGTCTGGTTTATAAAATCAAACATGGGCAATGGTCCTTGGTGTATACAATGGTTTACTGAACAATGAATACATGTTTGATAAGGGCAGAGCTGGATTATAAGACCTCCCAGTGTTGACTATGGAGATTTCTATTGGTGGGTTTCAAACACCTAGCAGTGTTTACATGAAACCCATTCCTTTACCTTTTCCGTATACCGTCAATGTCCTGGATACAATAGGATGGCATGAGGAGAGATTCTCCATCTCCTGACTAGTGCTCCACATTAAAATGTATGATGCATGAACAACAAGATCAACTAAATGTTGAAAAACGTATTGCCAGGAGGCTGTGTGGTCCAATGGTTAAAGCAAAGGGCTTCTAGGTCCCTGGTTCGAATCCCGGCTCACTCGCTGAATCACGGCGTGACTTAACCTCCTTGTGCTCCGTCTTTCGAGCGAGACGCTGTTGTAAGTGACTCTGCAGCTGATGCACACAGCCTAGTCTCTGTCAGTCATCTTGGATAAAGGAGTCTGCTAAATAAACAAATAATAGATGGTGCAGCAAAGGTAAAGGAATGCATTTCTGTTAAACACTGCACAGCGCTCTGTAACACCAGGACTAAAGTGCAGTACTAGTGTCACTACCACACAACTTGAAGGGTTTGATAGGAACACAACAGTTCAGATATGATCTTGCAGCGATTTGGTTTGGCTAGACCAGGCTCCCTGGCCAGGATACCACCGTGAGAGAGACTTTGTTCTTCTGCAGCTTCATCATCGGGATGAGAGAGGAGTTGTTCATTCCTCCTGTGGTGGCTCCATTCACTGCTACTATCTCATCACCGCACCTGGAAGGAAGAGGTGGATCAGTCACCTACTGCAAGCAGACAGCCTTGGTATTAAACCAATAACTGTGGTGCTGGGTTATAATTATCTATGTACAGGGTTAACTATTTGTTGCAGAATATTTGTGTTTTAATGTTGTAATTCACCCCAGTTAAATCCATTCCATCTAGCCTTCACTCCCTGCTTTACAATGAAAGGAGATTGTAAATCAGTGAGGGTTTATCAGCCTGTCTCAAGCTTGCTGGATTTACTGTACAACACAGACACGCGGAAACAGCCTCCTGACAGATGAGGAGCCACTCCGCTGAAGCCTGACCGCACACAGACAGAGACAGACTGGACTCACTTCAGCCGTGCGTCAAAGTAAGCTGGCGTTCCAGGAACAATGGTCTTGATAAAAAAGGGCTGGTGTCCCTGGCTTTCCTCAAACCCGCCCACGATACTGAAGCCCCAGCTCTCATTGGTGGTCTTCTGCAGGTCGATTTCACGGCACCAGTGGAGATAGCTGGAATTCACAAGCAGGAAGTCAGATGTGCGCCACACTGATCTTTACCTGCATAACCCACAGTTCACTTTATAGTGTGTGACCATGTTTTTAAGTTTCCATTTCAAAAGCTTTCTGGCAATCACCACCTTTAAATTAACTGCTAAATTATTGGGACTCACAGGTACATTAACAACGCTGTACTTCACACTATGCACAGATCATTATATAAATAGATGTCTCATGTGCAGCAGAACCCACCTGTATTTTGATACATTTCTAATGTATCTGTGCTTACCTAGGTAACCCCAGCCACATGGTCCACAGCGGGGACCAGTTCCCATCCTCCTCCCTGCCTGCCTCCGCCTCCCCCTGCTCCTCTTCCATCTCCTCCGCAGGCTGCTCCGTCGAGGTCTCCAGCACCCGGAGCTGCACTGCAGACTGGGCAGCGTGGGTCTTCAGCGCCGAGACCGCTTCTCCGTAGGTCAGCTGGGTCAGATCCACCCCATTAATGCTCAGCAGCACGTCCCCTGTGCAGGAGAAACAACAGGGGTCAAATCACACCTCTAACACAGGCCAGGCGTCGCAGAGAGCTTCCCGGCAGGGGTCGCGAAACATCACAAGCAGCCAAACTCACTTCTGTATTTCCTGATAATACAATAAAAAGCTACCTATTAAATGTATTTCTATAATATACAAGTAATGGACTTTCTCCCCCCAATTCATTTCAAAAGAGGGAGAAGTTTGTAAACTACTGTTCCAATACACACATAAAATCATGTTAGTTGCCCAATTCAAGGTCACTTAGTGCTTCTTGAGCAGGAATTGGCGTGAGGAGTTACCTGCTTTGATCCTGCCATCGCGGTACAGGCAGCCCACAGGCTGCACGCTGGTGATGTGGACAGGCAGCCTGTTCCTGCTGTCCCGCCCCCCTGCGATCGTGATGCCCAGAGACATGCGAGGCTCCTTCTTCAAAGAAACCACCTTCTCCTGACTGGAGAAACCAGCCGGCGGGTCCTGAGGGAGCGCACACACGCACACACGCACATTAACATGTAGCATAACCGAACCCCGGAACACTAAGGAACTTGGGTGACAAACAACTCCATTTTCTTTTCATAAATGTTAAAGGAATGTCACATTCATGCCCTCCCACGTTACACTGGTAAAACTCCACCTTTATCAAGGCTGGATTAAAAACAGCAAATGACATAGCAAATAAGTATATTTAAAAACATCAATTGTTTATTTAACCAAAAATCCACATTTGTAAACTGGTCTGTAGTTGTATATGTTGAAGTCCTTGTAATGGAGCTGCACATGTTGAAATGCACAGTGCTCTCTGAAGTGAGACTCCCAGGGGCCTGGCTGCTGCCTGAGCTTCTCCAGGCCTGAGCCTCTCCCAGCAGAAGAGTTCCTCCGCTCTCAGACAGGGTGAAGGAATGAACTCAGCAGCTCAAGACAAACTGTCAGCACCTTTGACCCCCCGCCACTGTAACCAACAACAACAACAACAACAACAACAAAAACAACAACAAAGCTCCCTTTGATCAGGAGAGCAGCAACAACAAGGAGGATGTTATTTACCGTCTATTCTGAAGCTCAACAAGTGACAGCCGTGACATCTTAAGGTGCTGGTCATTTACCTATCATCTTGTGTCTACGCGCCTCTAGCACGCTGTGAAGACGAAACTGGGATTTACAGTGGTCTGCAAGTCAGATCCTGCTTGACTTATTTAAAGGAAAAAAAAAGGAGGCAAAACCTCAGGTACCCCTAAACAGAAACACCAGCACACCATGCTAAAAATGAACATGCACCGACTGGCTGGGACTAGAAAGAATGGCAAACTTCTGCAGTACCAGCTTCTCCCAGCAGGTGTCCCTTCAGACAAGCACTGTGGTGTGTCCTCACTATCATGAAACTAATGCTCTGGGATTGAAATTTCATTAATACAGCCACTGGCTTAAACTCTGTGGCTTATCATAAAAACAGGCAAAAACTATTTCCAAGGATTTATAGCAATGCCTGTTGGAATGAAAAGGGGCGATTTAGAAAAACGTCACTACAAGAGGGTTAGATTCATCACTGGCACAATTTTGTTTTTTTTTGCACCTAATAAACGTTACCAACCCAGAAATGAACAACTCAGACATTTAATGTATGTGCTTGTGAGTCATCCAAAGTTGTTTCTTATTCATTTTAGAATTATAATAGCTATTTTTTGCATAATGACAAGTAAAGAGATTGCATTGCTCACTGGTTTCCCCCCCTGCTTTCCTGCGCTGTGAACAGCTGTGCAAGTCCTTACAGAGAGGCGACGACTGTTTCCTCACCTTCTGGAAGGCAGAGCGGCGACGGCAGTGCTGCAGCTCGGTTCTCCTCTGGGAGCGGTTGGGCCCCTCACCGCTCGATCCTCCCTCCTCAGGGGTCTCTCTCCCGGGCTCCTCCCCCTGTCTCATCACCACGAAGTTCACCATCGTCTCGCTGGACTGCACATAACAAAACACAGGATTTCCGTATTACATCACAGTCCTAATGAGGACGGCTGGTAGCTTGTTTCCATTAGATTGAATGCCAACCCGAGCTGATCCGGGTTCTCCTGAACCCCCACTTTACCAGAGTTTCCATGCAAAGCGAGTTTGACGCGTGTTGGCGGTTCTTTCCCCTACATCCCGGGTGTTCTAGTACCTGGATGATCTGTGCAGCGGTCTCAGGGGTCCCATGCCTCAGGTTGTTCCCGTTGATGGCCAGCACCTTGTCGTCGTCCCGAAGCTTGCCGTCCTTGGCAGCCAGGCCGCCTGGCAGCAAGTCCAGGATGAAGACCCCGGTCTCGGCAGGTTTGCGGACCAGCTTGATCCCCAGCGGCTCAGAGCTGTCCCTCTTGATCAGCGTCACCTGGATCACTCTTCCCTGGGGGGGAGTCTGCTCCGGCGGGGAGCTCCGGGGGGAAAAGCCCTTCTCCTGCATCACTGTCAGCCAGACCATGGGGCAGGGCTGCCGTAGCACTGCGATAGCCTGTCTGTGAGGCACGTTGGCCATGTTGATGTCATTCACCTGCAAAACAGGATGCATGCAGCGGATTAACATACCCAGTCAAAGACATACACATCACATAACATTTGAACAGCAAAGATTAGTTAACGCACTGGTTTCAAAGATAGCGTCAGCATCAGTACTGTGAAAAAACACCATTACTGCCACATGATGAGGAATAACCTTTTGCAGAGACATTTGGGACAAGGCTGCATCAAATTTGGGCAAACAGTTTCTCCATAACGTTACCTTCAAGAGCACAGACAATCAGACATCAGCAAACACACACCTGATCTCTTGCAGGTTTTTTTTTTTTTTTTTTTTAGGGAAATGGAAACATTATAAAATCAAGTAACCTTTCAGTTTGTTTTGTAACCAGCTGCATTGCAGTTTATCTAGCACAGGCACTACTGTATAATTTTACACACACCATACCAGCATTCCCAGATGTACGGTCCTTTTAAAGAAATGTCCAAATAAAAGGCCTGGCTTGCTCTGTGAATTTTAAATATCTGAACACCTGGATAAAACCAGTTCACATCTCATACCAACAAGCCCAAAGACTGAGGTCACTCACTGCTATTGGACTGGGTTCAAATACAGCTAATGCAGGCTTCCGACAAAACACAGGCAAGATTTTCCTGGACTAATCTGAATGTGCTGTCAGAGCTACTTTCCCATGCCAGTTAATCCAGCCCAGCAAGGGGTTAAAAAGAAGGGAAGGCAGAAGGTGAGTAGACTGGAAAGAGACTAAAAGGCGTATTGGCACACAGCCTTTTACCTTTCAAGAAGGTAAAAGGCTCTGTGCCAAATTCAAGAAGGTTGCCAAGCTTTTATCTCCTGGTTTCAAATACTAGCTTTGCAGATGTGTCATTTCTGTTTTGCTTCCAGGGTTTTACAAGGTGACTGTGGCAAGCCGGTTTCAATAGGCTTGCCTACCAGCTTGTCTGCTTTAAAAACTAAAATGTGGAGTGCATTGAAGTAAGCCGACATCAGGGACCCATGAGGTCTCACGAAACAGACACGTCTGCTTTAAGAGGCAGAGGGCAGTGAGAGTGAAACGCTGGAAGGAAACAAAGCTGCAAGAGAACTGCTCCAGGTTACACCTGGTCTCTTGAGTTACACAACCAAGTATTGAAGGAAAATACTGAAGGAAAACAAATAAGCCTTTACAAAGACACACAGGCGAAGGGGAGGCTGTAAAGGACAGAGATTCCTCTTCATTTTCTGTCACTGGATTGAAACACCCCTGGGTTACAAACAGATACCTTTCTTTTCATCGTGGCTCAAAACTACAACTTTAATCCCCATCTCAACTCGTCGGCAGACAGACGATTCCTACCCTGTTCAAAAAGGGATCAATTCCAAGAGCAAGGAGTCACGCAGATGCCTTTGTTTGTGTGTGTTTTCTGAGCTCTGTCATGCCGCAGGATTTAGCTGAGCATTTTCCAACGCAAGCCTTAACAAGCAAGCAGAAGCGAGGAAACAATAAACAGAACAAGCAGAACAAAAGCAGAACAATCATGCACCAAAATATACATCTAAAAAAAGCATTCATGTTGCGGGCAACAGTTCGCTGAACACAAAACTACAATAATAATAGAGCAACGGCTGGGCACACCAAGGGTACACACACACACACACACACACACACACACACATACACGGTGCATGCTTTGTAACTCACTATGGTTCAAGGGCTACAGAACTTTTTTTATTAACCATGCCTTGATTACTGCACTATGTTGAACCTGAAGCTGGTTGCCTAGTAGCAATCAGTCAATATATGATAGTTATGGTCCTGTGACACATGAACAGCCAGTAAACCGACTCAACCCTATGCATGCTTGATTCCAATGGTCACTTTCTCTTCTTCACTTAAACTACCAAAGCATTTAGCCTGCGAGGACAATGACACAGTACTATTGTACAGGGTACAAACACAGAAATGCAACAAGGCTTCTGGTAACTCAGAAACCTGAAGATACTCCTGACCCACCGCTGGTACAGAGATCACCCAGGAAGGCACACCGAACGATTGGAAGGGAAGTAGAATGTGGTCTTTACCTCCAGGATGTGATCTCCAGGGGCCAGTCTTCCGTCTCGGGCAGCCAGGGAGTCCCTCAGGATCTCCTGAATCACGACGTTCCCGAGAGGGGTGTCCTTCCCCCCCACGATCCGGATCCCCAGCCTCTCCTCTGGGTTATCCCGATGGAGCTCAATCACATTCGTTTCTGCCATAAGGCTCGACCGCTGGGGAGAGTCTGGAAGAAACAGGAACGAAACAGCATTCAAATAAATACATCTAAATAATAAGATTTGCACTAGACCAATGGCCGGTTGAAATCAGTTGGTCAAAACACTGCATAGCACCAGCTAAAGGATTCACTCAAGGGCACACAGACTGAAATGCAAATAAATAGTGCCAGTCATAAACACTGCGGCACAACATGAACACAAAAACAAACCTGCAAGCGTTTCCTTAGCGTCTCAGCCAACACCAGGGTCAGAAACACGCTCGCCTGTGGCAAATTAAATACAATGAGGACTAGCTGATGTCTGTGTCTTAGTAGTCCTCTGGGTGAGTTCTTAAAACAAATGCACACACATATTCTCACATTCAGTCTTGCATTAAAAAAATGCACGGAAGTCAGTTTTCTAACGGGGTGTAGCAATGGTCAATGAGTATTCACAAACAATGCTTAGAAAACAGCCACTCAGAAGTGAAACCTCCCTTCATCTCCCCTGCAATGCCAACCCCACTGACACTTTACATTTGTGCTCTCCCTCTGCGTGGGATGCAAAGTTTATCGTTTGAATTTACTGAAACATGTTGCATCTTTTGAAGTAAATGTAAAGTCATTTTACACAAATGTGGAGATTTATACTGTGTTTTGACCCTGACTGAAGATGTCATTAGCAAAGGGGGCCGGTTGTACTAAACGAGGTCAAACAATAGATCATGTTTTACTAAATATTTTAAAACTAATAAAAAAACAATTACCATAATGAACATTATCGTAGTATGTTGCTTAAAATATAATAACACAATATATTCATAATAAAGCTGACTTCTTATCTAGAAACAGTAACACATTTAAAGCTTGGGACTCGCTGTCTGTAGCTTGGTGTTATTGTTATTGCATTATTGTCAGCATATTTTAAGTGATTGAAAGCTGAAATTACTTTTTAAAAAACACACTTTTCTTATACCAATACAGTATTGGTGAGCGATAATCAGTTTGTTTGAAAACCAGGCTTTAATCACTGATAATAGGTGCACAGGCGGTGATTCTGCGAGTGCTCCAGGGCTCAAGCACTAATGGGGCAAAATAAGGTCCCGCACTGTGCAAATAAATCACCTGTTCTGTCAAATTATAGTGTGGATGCTTCACAATCAGAACTGTTATAAAATCCATTTATACAAAGACTCCCAGCTTCCTTGAAAAGATCTGTGTTTCCCTTGTTTTTCTTTTGTATTTGTTTTGCTCTCATCAGTATCTATGGTAGATACAGCGTCCATCAGTTCTGGCAGATTCTATTGTGCTGGCTGAAGCGGTTTTCTCCCACTGCTAATTCTAAAAAAAAAAAAAGCCATCTAACTCACAATTTCATCCCGTGGGCTACAGTGAAACGTACTGTCTTTAAACTGGGACTTCAGGTGAAGATCGCATGTGTACGAGAGCACATTAATTATTGTAGAGAGTAATTTATAGCCAGCCAGCATTTTTGTAAACAGCAAGACGGAGCTTCATGGTTGGGAAGGTGACCCAGCTGACAGAATCTGTTCCTCTGTCATCTCGTCTGGTGCAGTCAGTGTCTCAGCACACAGTACAGTAATCGCTCAGTAACGAGGTGCAAACAGGTGATTGATTGATCAGTATGAGTGTTTACGAAGGTGTTTTGTTAAAAGAAAATGTAAAATCTAAATTTATAACGATATTTGTTTTTTAGCAAAATAAAATCTAAGCTTATTTTTAGAGACCCCAACCGTTGTTGATTCCTAGCAAGTTTACATCAGGACTAGCAAGTTTCAAAAGGTACTAGTCCTTTGGACTAGAAGCACAATACTGTTAGTCTGTAACCCTGCAATACGCAGAGAAACACCTGCGTAAAGCAAGGATGGCTGGTCAGTGTAGCTCCTCCGAGAACCGAAGCCAGGAAAGTTACACAAACTTGACCTTGTGTAGTTCCACTGCAGTCACAGGCCATCAACGCCATGAAGTGTTTCATTAACCAACATCAAGGTTTAGGGCAAACATCATGGTGACGACATGGACAACACACCCCAATCGCACTGATCTGGACTACAGAAGTAGAAGCTAACCTTTAAATCAGAACCACACTGACGTAATGACGTGCACATCGATACCAGAAACCAAACCTCATAATCGCGATTCTATGAGAATTATTTTTCATTTGTATAAAAAGTAAAAATGGCAAGAGAATCAAACAAGACCAAAGACCAGACAAGGCATTTTTGGTGTGGCACTTCACAATTACTGTCAGTACTTAAAATCACTAAACCGCACAGGGTTCTCTCCCAAATGATTTGGATATGAGAGACGCAGATCTGACAACAGCCTTTTAAACCTTGACACAACACAAATACAGCAAGTCCATCAAACAAGAGTGGGTCGTGTGCGCTCTCAGTCTAGGCAGACGTAAGACTGAATCCTGCAGTGGCTTCAGGCAGGACCTGTTGTCAGCAAGACTAAGTGACATCACCCCTCACTTGTTTTGAATATTGTTCTCATGACCGGTGGCACAAGCCCATCCCTTCGCTTCCAATGTACCAGTGTTTGGATAATGGATTTACGGTGTGTGAAGAAAGAACAATAAACAAATGTGACCCCAGGCAAAATGCAGTCAGAAACTAAAAACTATGTACCAAACCTTAACGGTGCAGCATTACATTACAAAAGTGTTGTGTGTCAAAACAATGCCCTTTCTGCCTAGCAAAAAATAAAGGATTACAGTGTCTTCCACAACTGTAGGCAGTGACTGGTTTAAATGCCCTTAAAACAAGCGTACAATTTAAAAGCAGGAGGAGGTGTCAGGATTGCTTGCTTTCAAGTAGCTGTCTCAACAAACACGTATTGTTATCAGGATCTACAAAATCCCATCTCCCTTCCTCTGCAAAATTAAAGTCAGTCCGTTGTCAAACTCCCTGTAGCATGATTCCTCACTCCCTTGAAGTATTCGAGTTGTTCAGACACTCCTGGTGCCTCATAATACCCATATGGGTGTGGTTATTGTGTAATAATCAAGTCTCTTGTAAGCAATAAAGCCACATGAACACAATGAATCCGACATTTCATCTTGGTGCAGTACTACTATTGTAATACTCTCAATACACTAGAGCATATACAGTGTGAACATGGGGGACCGGCAGTCCACACGAGACCTTTAAAATAGCCTATAGCTGGCATATGGGCTTAAACAGCCAGTGGCTTTCCGGTACAGGATCAGTTTGCAGTGCTTACCGTCCTCGTTCTCCTCGAAAGCTGGGTTCACCAGTCCTGGCTGACGGGTGCCCCGGGACGCCCCTGGGGTGGCGCACCCAGCAGGCAGTGATGGAGCAGCCTCCGCGGACTGCTCCCCCCCGGCTCGGACCGGCTTCACCTCGGTCCAGTGGGGCCTCTTCCTCCTCTCTGCTTCGTCTCGCAGTTTCTTAAAGCCTGGGCACCTAAAATAAATAAATAAACAAATAAATAAATAAATTATGTTTGGGAGTTGTATGTGTCGCTGTGTTTAGTTGATAAAAAATTAAAAAATAATCAGGAATCCTGGTTTTGAAAAGACAATATACCAGGGATGGAAAGAAGTACCGAAACTTTTTCTGCCAAACCACCCATTTCCTAGAAGTCTTATCGTTGCTGTCTTGATGACGTGGATATATCTGTAATGCAACAGAACTTAAGACGTTTCCGTCTACATGCTTTTGTAATCCATGATAATAAATAAATTAAAAAACACACCACCAAAAGCATCTGATTTCACTTTCCACAGAAAGTAGAGACTGGATTTGTGCATGGGTGCAAACAGAACATGTTCTACTGCAGGAACACCTGCACAGGCTCTACAAATCTGCATTGCTAAACACTGTGCTTCACAAACAGTGAGGGCACTGCCTTGTACAGGCCTGATGTTCACACTCCTTTTGAACTTTGACTCTGTGTACAGAACAGTGTTTGAGTCCTTGCAAATGAATGATTAGCGAAAGCTCCCCTCCCTTTGCATCGTTCACATGGCTGCTTCCCAATGAGAAAAAACAAAACACCTCTATATAACTCAATGCAGCGTTCCACAAAACTCATGCACACTCGCATTCCTTTCATAGCTCAGCAACTTTCACACAGCAGACCTTCCTACTTCTAAATTCCCAATGAGTCAAAAACACCATTTACTCTAATAGCTGCATGTATTCAATAAGAAAACACAATAGGGATTAATGTAGAGAAAATATGCCAGTATATATATATATATCTGCTGTGGTTTAGATCATTAAAAGACGCTTACATTATAGAAATGTTTAAGCACCATGTTCAAAAGGGGTTTCCTGTACAGCCACAGCAACTCTTACTCCAGTCCGTTCTGGTTTTGCTGTCCCACCCCCTCATCTTAAACCTGCCTCACCTGTTCCGGAGGTGAGGCTCCAGCTCACACCGCTGCATCTTCTGCCCGCAGTCCTTCTGAAAGGGGCAGAGCACCACCAGCTTGTCCAGCAGGTTCCTGACCAGCAGGCTGGACCGCCGGCATTGCCGCAGGTAGAGCTTCTGCCGGTCCACGGGGCAAAAGTCCTGCTCCCTCAGGAAATTCTCCAAGCACTTGAAGCAGTACGTGTGCCCGCATGGAGTGTCCATGGGGCACAGCAAGGGCTGCAGGCAGATGAGGCAGGACAGCTCGTCATCCACCTCGTCCTGGTAATCATACAGGTGGTTCTCAGACGCCATGTGACTCTGGCCACACTCCGTACAGAGCTGGCTGAGAGTCTTCAGGGCCTGGCTCCTGTGCTCTGTCATGGTGGCTGTCATTAGTCCAGCTTCTCTCTTTCAGTGAAACACTGGAAATTCTTCTTTAAGCAGGATTCTTGGGTACCTCAGCATCCCAGGGCTTGTAGAAAGGTTAACAAAAAGGACTCATTGTGCATTTCTGGAAGGAGAGAGACAAACAAGGCACGTCAATTAGCGTGCAATGTTTCTTGAATTTTAGTCAGGCAAGATAAAACAAACAGTGATGGCTCAGCCAATCAGGTGTCAGCACCTTTAAAAAAAAAAAAAAAAAAAAAGAAGTCAACCTACATTCAAAGTACGTGGAGCAAGACACAATAGCTCAGCAAATAAGGTGTTGATGAAAATGAAAAATGTCCACTATGTAATAGCCATTTTACACTGCATTCTAACATTATCATTCCCTAAACCAGCACAGAGCAAGACATCTTATCTCTACAACACAATACTGTTTCCACACTGACAACCGTCTTTACTAAGAAACACTAATAGACATCCTACAAGATCATGCTATAGTGAGTTTGAAGCCAACAATGACAAATACAGAATTACTACCAAAGCTGCTGAACACAATCAGAGGAGCCCTGCTCTGTCACTCTGCTGAATCTGGAACTGTGTTTGCAGTCAGGTGTGCCGGAAACACAGCAAACCTGTTAAGTCAACCACAGGCATAAGCTGAATTTCTTTCCATGAAAGACAGGTGAAAGAACGCAAACAAAGCCTGTTACATAACTTCATCATGGCGTGAAACCACTTTAGGGGATTGTGACTTCTGATGTGCTCCGTTTTACATCAATTATAAAGTTCACCCACCAAGCCGCAATAGCAAACCAGCTTTTCATACCTACAAGGAAGAAATAAAGTGTACTCACCCCTTTTCAGCCTACCTAGCACATTGCCAGCGTTGCTATGTGCACAGTTGTTTCATGCAAACAAGTAACTCAATAGCTGGGTGCTGGCTGCTGCCTAGCTGAAACCAAACCCCTACACCTCAGACAGAAGCAATGGAGTGCAGGCTCCTGCATTATTCACACACACATGATCAGGTGGAGGGTGGGAAAGGATCGCTGCTGATTCTCCCAGCCTGAAGCCACACAAGCTGCATGACAGTGCAGCCCAGCTATTGGATCGCTCATGCAGAATGCAGATAGCCATACTTTTTTGTATTCCAATGCGAGCCTGTAATCCATTTCAAATTTCTCCTGCAATACTGAGCACCTGGTATTATGGGTACAGTTGTCGGATTGCTAACGCCTGGTGAATTAGTTATGGATCTCTCACAGCCAGTAGAGTAATGTGATGCTGCATCATGCTTACTGGAGTTTCCCTTCAATAAAAGGTGTTATTCACTTTCTGCAAATCAGATGTGGCATCCCTAGAACTGAGTCACACAGAATAATTAGGCAATAACGACACATGGGCACAGAGTGTAGAGTGATAACAGTCTTCAGAGAGGATAATATATGGGCAAAGGGGATTGTTTTCTCCTGCTACAATCGACAGGCCTCTTACACTGCTAGTACAAGAGAAGTGCTTTGGCCTTTCCTTGTTTTAAGCGTTTCTTTTTTTTTTTTTTTTTTTAAATCCAAAAAAATCAGTCAAGTGCCGTTTAATGGATGGAAATAAGACTCCTATTGCACAGCACTTTCCACGTTAAATATACACACATACACATCAATGCTGGAAGTTTGTCATCCTTTAGAGATATGGTGTGGATGGTGGGTGGCTACAACCTTTTTGTTCTATCACTGTGTGACCCTGAGCAAGTCACCTAACCTCCTTGTGCCCAGTCTTTCTGGCGAGAGGTTGTTGTGAGTGACTCTGCAGCTGATGCATAGTTCACACACCCTAGTCTCCAAGTAGCCTTGGATAAAGGTCTCTGCTAAAATAATAATAATAATAATAATAATAATAATAATAATAATAATTTATTGTACAGAAAGCATTATTAAGCACATAACAGAGAAATGGTTCATTTTCTCACTCTGGTCACAATGCTACCTGGGTGTGAATGCTTACATCCTGGTCTCCCAGAGTAAAACAACAACAATGCCTACCCCTCACTCAGTCACGTGCTGTTGGGGGTGAGGAGGGGCATTTCTGTAAATCATATCTTATGTATAGATAAATGCCAACTTCGCTGCCCACCAAACACAGACGATCATAACGGACGGGTAGAGGTTAAAGGGGGACTATTCTCTTCTAACAATGTGTTGAGATTAGAAATAAACACGTGCCAGGTACACAATTCAACACATGTTCCAATAAGGATACATTTACATAACTGCAATTAAAACACACACAGAAACAACGGATAACAAGATGTAAACAAAGAAACGCATTACTATACTTAAAAGCGAGCAAACTGGTTTCAAACTTCAAAAAGGATTGCTTTGTTCCAATAGGGCGGCAATTTAAATAATTTATATTTAAAGATTACCATGGACTCAACTGACAGACAGACAGACAGAGCGACTACACATCACAGCCACGTTAAAATAAAAGTACTACTCGCTGCGGATAATGAGTAAAACCAAGATACAATATACTTATTATTAACAGCCGCGGGACTTGCCTCACCTGCTTGACCGAAACTTACTCGAGCGTCTCTCCCAAACTTACAAAGAAACACAACATACAGATACTTCCAGGTCATTTCTAACTGATAACAATAAAGATCGACAGATGTAAAAATAAAATTTAAAAAAAAAACAAGATCTAATGTAAAAAATACTCTTACGTGTGTATCTACGCGCCGAGTTTCAGGTGTTACTGTATGTTCATTTTTCCCAGTTTCAGACCACAGAAAATAGGAACTGACGTTTCAGGAAGTCCACTCAGGTAATCTTTAAATTAAACAGATCCCTCCTACAATTTGCATGTTTGAAAATGGTTTAAATAGTTTCAGTCAGTTAGAAAAACGGCACCCTTAAACCGGTACACAGTGTGGTTCTTATTTTACAGCTGTTGAAATATAGAAACCATTCTTTTTATTTACCTTTCAAAATCGACAGTTTTAAATCTGAGGTACCTTGTGCTTGTTTTTGATTAATGGTGAAGTAATATTTCATGTTGCCTAATATTTGCACGCACCGTTGAGTGAAAGCGTCGTGCCAACCTGTGCTTGCATTTTCTGAGAAAATAATTACAGTGAAATGTTATTATAAAAGTACGATTTGAATAAACACCATGGTGGCCTTTTGTGAATTTTGATGAGCGTCAAATAAATAAAATTGTTTTGAAAATGCAGTACGTGTCAAATTTATTTTAATAAAAAAAATAAATAAACAACAGTTTAACTTAATAAACTTAAGTTCATTGAAAAAAAAAAGGGTTTCTTCTAGTATTATAATTAAATTATCAGAGAACATTGGGTCTCTTTCATTAGCCAACCTCCTTACAAAGAAACCCAGAACAGGAAAAAAAAAAAAAAAAGACCTGTTAATTTAACTTCAATTGACTAGACGACAGTGTAAGGGCTATAGGTGTATAATAGAAAATATGGACTCCTAAGTCACAAATGTGAATAAACACCATGGTAACCGTTTGTGAGGAGGGGTACCTACCAGAAAAACAATACCAATTATATTAATAGTTCTGGTAATAAGATAACCCTCCTGCATTCCTACATCTTTTAGGCGTTTGGACAACCAACAATTCAAATAATGTAAACATTTAAAGCAGGTAAAGGCTTTGCCCTTTTCTCCCCTAGTGTAGAGATACTGGTACTGTTAATCATTTTAATACATTGCTTTTTTTTTTTTTTTTACAAAGAACAGTGAAAGCCATTGGCATATTTAATTAAGACAAATGTGTTTGAAACAACCAAAGACCACATGAATATAATAGAAACAGTCAAAGCTGCGTCTGTTAGTTTCAGACTCTTTTGTCTATATATTATTTTGTGCATGACATGGTTAATCCGGGAGGAACTGTGACTGTTGAATTCCCATTAATTTATAAAAAGGAAGGTATTTTATGAGCGCGGTGAGGGAAAGGGGCTGTCACACTGGTGAGGAGCACAGTACTAATAACCAGCCCTGGAGTTTGGAGCTGAAAGTTCTTTGGACTGTTTAACAGTGTGACTGTCACACCCCCAGCAGTGGGGAAGGGAAGTGATGCCGCTCATAAAAGTGCTCTTTTGTTTTTGATCTCCTAGTTTTTTGTTAATTTATTGTTCAGCGGGAAAGATCCCCTGCAGGACAATGGCAGATCTGGATGTATTCCACACACATACTTTCTTCCTTATCTTGCATTGCTTCCTTTCTGTATTGTGCAGGCAGGGTTGCATTTAAATCACAGCATTCTAATGGCAGCTTTGAATAAGATTAACACAGCAACCAAAAGCTGTGGAAAAACAGATTTTTTTTTTTTTTAAAGTACATGTTAAAAGCCACTATATGGTTAGCACTGGTTAAGTACAATTGTTAACTGGTTAAATTAAACACAATTACCATTGAATAGGTAACTAAAAAAAAAAAATGGAATGCATTATATTGCATGCTTATGGGTTATTATCTATATGCTGTTGATGTGAATATTCTACTGCATTGTGCGATAAACTCAACAGCAGTCCCTTATGCGTAACCCAGTATAGACTAGACTAGCTTAGGTGTTAAAACCACGCTACAGGGTAGTGAAGCACAGTGAAGCCTGCATGCTCTGCAATGGAAATCCCAGAGAAGTGGAGTAATGCAATGTAAAGGCTGTAGGTGAATCATGTTAAAGCATAGCACTGTGAATACACAGCATAACAACCAGTACAGCATTGGGAACTGCAGAATTTCATTGGCTGCTTCTTCTGTCTTTTCTATTCCTTGTGAGTAACCAGTTGCTTTTGATAACTGTAGTGTATTGGGCTTATCGATTCTCCTGAAAACATTGCCTCTTAAAGACTAGTCTGTCATTGCTGTGTATTACACATGAAATGTCAGGGTTTTTTTGTTTGTTTGTTTGTTTTGGTTTGGCATCTTGGGTGTGTTTTTTTATTGCTGAAAAAAATGTGCCAATGACATTTTGGAGTAAAGGGCACTGAAAATATAATCCCATGGTACGATTTTAAACAGAGTAAATCACTAGTCATTATTGTAATTCAGAATCAGGCGTTGTCCTGTTACAAAGTAAAACAGGTTGATCTAAAGGAGCTAAATAAGGGGACCCCTACTGGCAATTGAGGGAACTACAGGCACAACATTTGAAATGCTTTTTGGTTGAGCATATTACTAAATAAATACATATGAGAAAAGGATCATTATACATTATCTGCATGGTATGATACATTCACAGGAGGCTTAAATTGATATATACTATTCACTCCATATTGAATTGATTAAAGGCACATAAAGTGGCTTTGGAAAATAACTATATTTGACCACTATATGTGTGTAAGTGTGTTTGTGTTTCAAATTAAGTTAAAATAATGTTATAAAATAAAAACGTTGAAAAAGTTAAGAAGGTGACATTTTATATATATATATATATATATATATATATATATATATATATATATATATATATATATATATATACTATATTGTGTGTTTTACTGTCCTTGCCTAGAATCCCTTACAAAAAACACTGCTCTGCTCATTCTGCTGTATTTTGAACCTCAAATACTGACATATAAATACTGAGGCAGTGGAACCACACAGAACAGCAAATAATTGCAGCAAATCATGAATCTCCAAATACAAGACATTTAAAGGGCATGTCAGATAACAGTAAAATGCACGCAGCGCTTCCTGCAATGAGTTTCCGGTAGGAGTATGACCAAGGTGAATGTGCCACAGAAAAGAGAGGGATGCTTTGTTTCAATTGGAACGAGTAGATCTGTTTAAATACAAACAAGCACTTGAATGACAAACGTGCACCATTAATGTTTTAACACTCTCATTGAACAGGGCTTTGATTTATTAGGAAGAGAGCTGATAATGAATCTCACAACATCGTAATCCTATTAATTAGATTGAAGTGCTTGCAGTGGCTTTGCTTCTTTCCAGGACTCTTCTAATATTGACTAGGATACTGTGTGGGACTGTGCTGGAGGCTTGCATACTGCCAGCCCCCTCGAAACCGTACAGCAAACTGAGTGGACACAAAAGAAGTGCTCTCCATTGTTCTTTCAGCGTTTAAAGAGCAAACAGCCGTTTCATTTCTTTTTGTCTTGCTGGCATTTTCTAAGTGTTTATCGGTTCATACCTAAAATGAGAAACATGAACTAAGGGCTATTATAACTAGTTAAAAAAACAAAAATCTTGTTGAATTTCCTTTCTGCTAGTAGCTGTTACTGTACTAGAAATGTAGGCTGTTGCTATTCTTGTAATGCATCAGCTCCACTGGTGCTTTTGTTGTACAGAAATTGTACAGTGAAACTAGGATGATGTTAAAGGACAGCTTCTGTATGTCGTGATTCATTAAAATGCTGTCTAATAATAAGATACCAGCTGAATGCTTTATTAATTTAGGAGGGCGTCTGAAGAAGCCAGCCATTCAGATTCAGATCTCCTCCCATTTAGCAAAGTCCCATATCAGGAACGTGATCGACGCCATTCTCTACTCCTATTGAAATGGCTATGCGTTTGATCCACATCAATTGCTTCAGCCGGCCACCTTGTCAAAGTATATTACCTGCACTTCCTGCTATGTGCCCTGTCCGCAAGCTGATTGGTGTAGAGCAGCCTTGGCACAGGTGCACTGCAGGTTGCTCCATTATTGGCCAGTTGTCAGGAGTCATAAACTGACATAAACCCCTCAGACTGCCCCCTCCCCAAGGGAGGAGCAGCCAGCCAAGCATCTGTCTCAGACCTGGGCCTGTGCTGAACGCCAGGGTCTGCTCTACAAAGGGAATGGCTGGAATCAACGCTGATGGAGATCTTTCACTCCTAAAGGACTGGGACTCCCTGAAGAGCCTTGAAATGTGACATGCAAGTGTCCTGTTAACAGCGCCCCAGTGTGGAACAAGGGCTTCTGGGTAATGTGGACACACTGACAGAAATATTGCCCTTTTCCTCTTTTGTGATCTTTTCTGTCATTCAAATTGATTAGACTGCTCTATAAAAAAATACTTACAATTGTATGTGCATCGAAAACAGCTGTTCTCCTTGACTTTAATAGGTGTTTTATAAAAGGGCAGTGTTCTAATAAATAGAAGAGAATGCAGATATATAAAAGCTAAATGTCTGGATTAAACGCTTTGGAATCTTCATAGGAAGAAACTGATCTGCTTCCTTCTTAAGATAAGTTTTCACCAAGGAATGTGCTTCAGGTACCATCAGTCTGTCACATGTGCCAACGAAAGTGAGCCGTTCTGTCCTTGATTTTGCCTGTCATGTTGCCTTGGATCTCCAATCTCACGACACTTTGTAATCTGTAATCAGTCTCTCAAAGATCAAAGACTGCTCCAGATCCCAATCAGTTAAGAGCCCCAGCAGAGGAGCCTCCCTCCATGGGGCTGAGCCTCGATCACAGCAGAACTGTGAACCAGCCAGAAAAGCAATCACAGCTTCAGTCGCTGTGGCCTCCCTGAGCTCCTTCCTTCAGTTATCAGGCACAGCCCTTGATTGCGATTGTCCTAATAACTGGCGGCCAATAAAAGATTACGATCCCAACACTGTTTCCCTGGAAGACAAGGGGCAATATGAAACTGAAATGAAAACTGCATCCGATTCAGTTTATTCATCTTTTTTTCAGCATTATTTTCAACGTGGTTTACACAGGAGGTGATTCGGGATATGAAGGGCACCACAGTCACTGCCAAACCAAAAAGGGAAATGTGATATTCAGAATATGAACCTGACTCTGATGTGCGAGTAGATCTTGTCTCAGTTCTTCTATATCAAACATTTACTAGAAACCCACAAGAAGGAATTAAAGACTGTTTGATCTCAAGAATATCTATAGATGTGGTATAAAAATCAAAACGGCTATGTACCAGTAGCAAAGATTTGGCCTCTGTCTATTTGCAATCAAAGCTGTGTTGCCGATCCCCTGCTCCATACAACTGAACATCAACCACCTTTGACATCAGTGAGTTAATGTTCTGTCCAGAACCTGCTAAAAACATCAGCACAGGGGCATCAAATTATACAAAATAACAGACTGGTGTCCAAAACCATGACCTTGCCCTGACCCTCCTGGATAGGAAGTGGCAGCACTAGAAGACAAAGCACTAAAGCAGTGAATGCATTGAAAGAGACGGAGGGGAAGGGCCGGCCGCTCTCTCACAATGGGGCCCGCGCACTCAGACTGCCGGCAAACAATCAGGAGAGGCTCTCTGCCCGGGCCATCTCCACCCAGCCCACAGTCAGTAATGGAGCAGGCTTTTCACACTGCTTCGTGAATCCTTCATATCAATCTGCTGTTTACCCCGACCTTTCAGATACAAGAGAGGTCAAAACGCTTCTCATGGGAGAACTAAATACCATTCCCATTGCTGCTGTCCTTTTTTCTCTCTCCTCCTTTTTCTACTTTCTGGAAAAGCCTCGGCGACATGAAGACCCATCTGTATTTTATAATAAAAACAGACTTTGCTAAAAAAAAAAAAAAAGTGTACGCATTCCACAAACTAATATACATTTCTGTCTTTCCTCCAGCCATAGAGCCGTGTCACTCAGGTTGGGATTCATTTGTATTTATGGCGCTGCTGTATTTATGGCGCCGCTGTAATCACGGCGCTGCTGTAGTTAGAATGGTTTTAAACAGTTGTTTGAAACCTAGCTACTGTATATGAAACAAGGGGACAAGGGGAGCTGAAACAATAGCAATGTTAGCGGTTTAAGTATAACATAATTGCAGTTCTCTTCATCAAGGTTTATAGCTCCATTATTGCAATTTAATGAGTGACACAGCTGTAGAATAGACAACCCAAAAAAACAAACCTCTGACAAGCAATGGGATCCCAGCCACAGTGGCTAAGTGGGTATTGATCACTTCAAGAGCTATTCATTTGTAGTCTTTAAACAGTAAATGGCTGTCATGCTTCAGAGTACATTTACGTCATTGATTTACATAAAAACAATACAATAGTACCAGCCAAGAAACTAAACTACTGGATAGTATTTTTCATACAGGATAGTCAGGACCTGCTGTTGTATTCTTGAGATGATAGATTCACAGACACATAAAGAATAATGTAACCTGGTCTGAGCAGAGAGCATGTTTGCTGTGTATATGGCTTTTGTCTACTATAGAGTTTGGTGTAATAGCTAAGGTTAAAGGTTTGCAGTATTTAAAAAAAAAAAACACTGCGTGCTGTGCAAGGTGATTCTCAGTTATACTGAAAAAAAAGAGTATATTTGCTGTTTCGACACCCTACATTATGCTACTAGAGCAATATGCAGTTTTGAGTGGAGCGATGTATACTGCTAGTGTGGTCTGCAGTTTGGAGTGGTTATCTTTCCTTTATTACGTTTCTGCTGTGTTGAAAGAGCTCAAACCCAGGCCTCCATGTAGCTAGCCACTCGAAACACCTTTGACAGCATATAAATCAGCCTGAAATTACAGTGAACTGAGGAGCTGCCTGTCAGGACCCCCTCGTGTCTGTTTGCTGGGAGGCGATTGTAACCAGCTGTTAACTCAAAGGAAAACGGCTATAGAGGAAACGATCACTTAGAAATGAGCTGCTCTTTACGATTTGCATTGCAGGGTATTTCATCTGAATATGAGGGGCTTCTGCAAAGCAATTATCACTGACACCCAGCACAGTACTCTTATCCAGGCTTTATTACTGCACAGCCTTACCAGAAAGCATCCCAAGAAGCTCCTGCTATCCAAACCAGCATTGGTAAACAGCCTTCTGAAATCAGCCATCTGTTTTTTAATGAAAACAGACTGTGGAATGATAGTGAACAGAGGCCTCTACATTTCTGAAGAGATAGGTGTACATGTTTTTTTTTTTTTTTGTATTGTTGCTTTTTTCCCTCTACATGTAAATGAATGTCTTTGTAAGAATGTGTTGGTCTGGCTTCCTGCACGGTGTATTGTAACAGGCCATCCTTTGCCTCTGGGTCTGTTCGACATTGACTTGCTTTGTAATGAAATGATTCCTGTCGGTACCTGGCTGGGTGTTCAGAAACTGTAATTCCAGCAAGGAAGACCTGCGATCATTTTTGTATTTATTCATGCAGTCATGAAGCAGCTGGAAACAAATGGGACTATATTAACATGGTCACAGGTTTTGTTCCATTGTGTATCACATTCCATTATAGAAGTGCTCCAACTCTGACAGCAATCTTTCAGTGTTTGAATTACATAGAAAGGGTTAGTATGCTTTAGCGTTTCATATGGAATATACTGAATTAACTCCTAGGCATTGAAGACACTTTGCTACAATGTGTGTGTTCTGCACCAGGGTTAGGGTTATGCTAAGGGTTAGGCTCAGTTTAATGGCAGACTTGTTCAACTCCCCACCCCTGGTCTGCAGCCTTTGCCTTTTTGATAACAGATAATGTACACCAGGCCCGTCTCTGAAAAGAGCTAGCCTAGCCCTCGCAGAGCCCCCGCAGGCCAAACCTGAGGGAAGCCCTGCTTGTTTTAGTAATCAGCCCCCTCCCCTTACTTGTTAGCAACACTGATCAGTGGGAAAAGATGAATATCAAACAGGTTTGCCCCTTTGAAGTGGAAGAAGACACAAACATTGTTTTTGCTTGTGTCTTAAGAGCCTGTTTGTCTCCTATAGTCATTCTCAGGCACTGCGTTGACTATCTGTATCTTCAAAGGCTTTCATTCAGGCTGGCAGTTACAGTAGCTGCAGAATCCAGGCTTCTTAAGGGAGCCTCCTGACCCTAAAGGTCAAGTGTCTAACCAATAGCCATCTGGCCTCGCGCTGATGCAGTCCAGATACAGCGATAAAAAACCAGCACAGAGAACGGTTCCCGTCACAATCTATTAAGCCTTACTTATTATTGCCTTTTACTAACACCAACTAGCAATTTAATATGCTGATGTCAGCCTACAAATCAGCTGGTAATTAAGCTTGATTGATCCAATAAAGAAAATTGCAAAGGCTGTGTGTTGTTGGCCTTTTCTTAGTTTTTTTTTATAGTGACACACAAGGTTCAGACTGCTGTTTTGCCGCAAGAGTTTCAGGAACGGTGAGGGAGTTACAGCTGATCAGATTTAACTTTTGTGTAACAGTTCCTGTTAAATTCTCTTAAAACTATGATCCGACCCACAATCCTCCGTTCCGATTTGCGCACGATTTGGGCCTTTCTTGTCACTCTTCTCTGATGTTCATTACCACGGCTGTGAGAATGATTTCGCTGTTTGGTCTGAGCAGTTTTAAAGAGAGACAAGCTTTGTGTGACCATGCTCCTCTCCACTGTAGAGAGGCAGTGTTTATGAGCAGACTCATTCTTCCTCTCTCATATCCCTGCCCTGTAATTAAGCACACCTCCTGAGAATGAGGAGAGAGTTTTATTGCTGCTGTATCTGTGTTTGCCACAAGCCATTGATGACTTGCAGAAGAGCCCAGCTGCCCTTATTCAGAATGGAGGCTGGCTTGATGATCTGTAAATGTAAAAGCAAAGGAATCCGAGCATTTGAATACAGTAAAAACTGCAAACGTTGACATTGTCATTGTTGAAGACCCTGTTAGCACAGGTACCAGGATATGAAGAGAGATTCACACATAGCCTCCCCTGAGGGGTTTGCTCTCAGACCTGTGTGAGATATTCATTAAATCGATTTAGTGATGGTCCTTTTGCACTGAAATACAGTACATGTACTGTCAACGTTGCCAAACTGGGATCCAATGACAAACCATGCTAATTTCCTCCCACTTTAAAAATTGAATTCCCAAACCCTTTCCCCACTTCCCCAACAGAGTTCAGTGTTTGATTGTTCTTTAGGTATATTATATACTATTTGATTCTAATATTCTTGCACGTGCCCATTAATGAATTATTAATTCCGAGAGCCTTGTACTTAATGGGTTCTTAGTACGATGTAATTAAGCACTATCTCAGCTGACCTCCCTTGTGCCTTTGGCATCTCAAAATAAATTGCCTTGGCATTCAGGGTTTAAATGATGAAATAAAACACGTCAAGCTCATCATGTTGCTGTCGATTGTCTAGACTGTGCAGCAAAGGGAGTTTTACGTTTCAGGTGTTGCAAACTGAACTGTCCCATACTGTCCTTGGATACCTGGAGTCATATGATAACCCTAGACCAGGACTGAATGGCCAGACTGACCCTGTTGTTGCTCTGTGGCACTGAGACAAGCACAGTTGCCATGGAAACAAAAGCTTGCCGCTCTGTGGAAGCAGCAGGACTATACAAGCCCATAGGCAAACAAGCAGCAAAGCAGGCAACATTAAAGCATTCCATTTTTAGGTGGCTCACTACTGGGTTGCCAATGCCTGCAGACCCTCAAGACCTCCATATAGGAACATCGTCCAGCTGTGAACCCCTCACCCTAGTTCAGGCATCCTCAATCCATTTAAGACACAAAATATAATATGAAACAGCCTTTCTCTCATCTATTAGCACATGCAGATAGATGCCTGCATCATCAGTCAGCCGGGCTGGCAGGTAGGCATGTAGCTGACCAGGATGTGAACCTGTGCAGTAATACGAGGAGGCCCGGCACTGGTGCACCTGAATGGAGCTAAAGGGAGTGTCTGTGACCTGGGGTCAGGCGTCCCTGAGCCAGTCTGGAGTCAATGGGTCCCCTCCTCTCCACTTCAAAGCCAGAGGAGAAAGGTAGGAAGATAAAGGACGCCCACCTAAAGCAGCATGCGCATGTATGTGCTGCTGCATGCCGTGAATGATAATGCCCCTGACAGCCAGCTTGTCTTCCCCCGCCACAGTTTCTACCTGTGCCACTGGCAATGACACCTCGGCAGCAGGATAGGGAGCGAGAGTGTAGCTCATTGAGTCACCACTGAACACGACCACCAAGGTCTTGAATGCATTGTAATAATGCAGTCCAGCCGTGTGTGCCACTGGCTGTCTGATGGCTCACTAACAAGAAAGTAGACAGCATGTATCAATGCTCACTGCAGACATCTAATACTGGATATACTGTATAAATATGCCTTAGTTACAGCCCTGCTGCCCAGATTGAAGCAGGGAATCAGGGGCTGGGCTGGGTTTCGAGCTCAGAATCCCCTGGCTCGCTGTGCTTTGCTCACATACAGTGCTGTACCTTTTGGAGTGTCTGAATAGCACATCAAACAATCTGAAGCCATTCAAGAAACCAGCAAGCTGCCCTGAGGCTGATGGTGTGCTAACAAGGGACCAGCTTTGATGGGACACGCAGTCTCTTCCCCTTCCCAGCATTTCTTCTGCTGTAACTGTCCCAGCCAGAGCGGAGAGACCCTCCTGCTGTGGGGACAGTCCAGAGACAAGTCTCAGTTCTGGACAGTCTGCAAACCCTAGACTGGAATCTTAAAGGCACAGCTTCAGACCTCAGGCTGGCACTTAAAACATTCAGATATTGGATGCTATTCACAAAGGAAAATAGTAAGGACTGTCCCAGCCTTAGATGACCTCCATTAGCCATCAACGCTTTTAGTGAAGTCTGTATTAGGTGTATTTACTCACCTGGGAGGCATGTTGTGTGTCTTTGTGTAGCCTGCTGAGTCTTGGCCCACACTCTAAGAATAGAAGGGTATCTGGCCATTCTTCAGTATATATAGAAGCATGTGGTTCCTCCACACTTTCTCTGGAACCCTTGTTTCATTTAGGTTCCATGAATAACTATTCTTCTGTACTGAACAACTGAGGGGTCCATGTGAAACAAAAGGGGTTCTAAGTAGAACTGTCAGAGTTTCATGCTTCATATTTGAATCTATTTGATTAAATCGTTCTATTCAGAACCATATGGTTCTAAATTGAACACTCTGGAACATTCTTTTCTCAGTGCAGGACTGGGGCATATTTTCAAAAAGTTTACTCCAGTCTTTAATTAACTCCTATTTCATCTCTGCAAAACTAATATGAACCATGTAAGTCGCACAGCTGAAGATCTCTTAAGCACTCTCAGGTAGTTTCTCAGATTTGTGCATTACTGCTGCAGTTCCATCTTTCAAAATGCATTAATAACTGGAGCGAATGCTTTGAAATAATGTATTAAAATGATATTGAATAATAAAATGATGCTTTGAGATGGTGTCTGTCTAGGATGGAGACAGCCGCCCCTCCTATCTGAAAGGTAGAAACGCAGAGCTCTCCTCTTTGAACAGACAGGGTCATTTCCTTGGAAGGGGCTCTGTTATTCCAGTAGCCTTTGTAAAGAAACCAAGTGGCTACACTTCAGACAGGGGATTGAGGCTTCACAGAGAGCTCAGGCTGTCATCTCAGCAGGAAGGGAGGCGCTCCTGCTGGGCTGACACAGGCTGAAAACAAACAGAGCCTCCCATAGGACAAGTGCTACAAGCCCCTGCTGGGAGAGAAAGGGACAGCTTTATTAATTACAATACAGGAGCTGGCTGCGTTACCTGTCTCACCACAGCGGCCTCACCGTGGTGTGAAAAACACGCTTGGAAGGCGGTAGCAACCCAAAGAGAGTCTGATGCGAGATGGCCAGCTTTCAGCCCAGGTTACTGATCTACTTTTTAATTTTCATCCAGTGTTAAACAAAGTTATCATGCCTACATCTTACACCTTGGTTTTTTACATTATTTAAAATACTACACTCTCTTGCATGTGCTTTTTATAATAGTGATGGAATCAGACACAAAGAACCCCTGGAAAGATTTCATTCAGGCGTTTATAACTGCGCAGGTAGCTAGACAGCCATCTATACCCATGTAGCTGCACTGCACCTCTGCTATTGAATTGGATAATGATCTATAATTGCAGGTTCAAAGCAGTACAGCACAGTTCTCATGTGCTTGACTCCAGTGGAACTGAAGAGTAATTGCAAATGGAGTTTAGGATTACTATGTAACCAAAGCACAAGCTGAATTTCACCCATTGTAAAAGACCATGATTCATGAAGGATTTACATAGTAATTCTCAAAGCGTCTTGTCTCACAATTTCAAATTACCACATCATGTATTGTGCTTTTCCATGATCTGCTACACCTGTGCATTGTACTGCTTGGCTAGGCTTCACCATGCTGTGCTCTGCCATATAGATTACTGCTTTGTTGTAACGAGATATACTCAAACAGCATTCTAGAAGCGAATTGCAATTGCGTGTAGCTTTGACAGACCCAGCTATAGATGTGAGCGTTCCCATTGTGCGGTGCAGTAGCGCAAGCACAATTGTTTTACAGAGTCAGTGCTAATCACTTAATGATTAGATCGTAGATTTAAAACACATAGGACTGAATTCTCAAATCTATTTACTCCAAATCATCATTTGCACCAATTGCAATTCTAAAGTAAATTTAAAACACAGTAAGACTGTTAGCGAGCTCCAGCATTACATGTACCAGTTGTTTGTTTCTGGTTTGTAACTGTATTAGGTGAAAATAAAACTCTAATGACTCGCTTGCACTTCAAATCAGAAACTGCTGCATTTGTAAGTAATGATAAAGGTGCTAATTTCATGAGAGGAAATGCATCAAAAAAAAAAGGCTGTGAATTTCTAGGAAGGAGGAAACTGGACACCCACCCCATTCTCTGCTTTCTTTCATCCTTGAATGAAACCTGCTTGTTCACATTTGCATTGCTAATCTTTGATCTGCTGTCCTTTCACCTGACCTGCGCTGACAGTGCGGTTTGGGTGCCCCCTGGTGGTGACTGCAACAGAACCGCACCAGCGCTGAAGATTTTAAAACGGGCTTTGAGCGCCGTCCTGTGGTCATTTTACAATTTCCGCAACATCAAAAAATAGATTTTTAAAATTTACTTCAAATAATCCTTTGGATGGCATTTTTTAATTAGAAGAAAGCTTGTGTGAAATATTTTGAGATTTTTTTTTTAATTTTTATTCGATAAAGACAACATCGATAAGGTATCAAAAATAAAACAATAAGGGAATGGTCTGTCTCATCGTGTTCGGTCTATCTCTGTCATGTCAGCTGGGATAGAAATGCAGATGTTGTTAGAAATTGTTGTTTGAATTGGGTGTCACTATAGACTGAAGAAAATGTGCCCCGTATTCAATTTGCGCTCAAGAACACGTTAATGTCTTTCCAGGTCGACTATCGTTGCGTGACAACGTCGTACTGGCTGCGTTGCACTGTCTTGGTGGGCAGGGTTTCGGAAGTTGGTATATTTTGTAATACTGTCGTCGTCGCTAGCATTCAAAATAGTTTCCGTTGCAATGGTAAGAACTTGTTTTTGGTTGCTCGATACGCAGCTGCTGTAAACCCGTGCAACTGTCAAAATAATTAACAACTAGTAATGAAGAGGGATAACCGAATGACCGCTTCGCAGATTAATTTCTGCAGGGATTACAGGCGTGTTTAGTGGAACGGTTACGTCTCCGCTGGACGTTGTTAAAATTGTAACGCAAGCGGGGACGTTTCACAGCAAAAGAGGATTTCTAAAAGCTTTCCACACAGTCTACCAGAAAGAAGGGCTCCGAGCTTTCTGGAAAGGGAACTCGGCGGCTTGTATTCGTCTAGTTCCTTACAGCGCTGTTCAGCTGGCAACTTACAACAGGTAAGAACAACCCGGCGTTTAAAATACAGCTTCCACAAAACTGTCAAGTAATAAAAAACAAAAGAACGCTATGATAATGGAAGATATAATTTGTGCATGCCAGGGTAACAGAAATGTATACAGTTGATCATTTCTTACGATCTTTGTGCACATGTTTACATACGTGTTCCATATATGGCTGTATGGTTGCATATGTAATCCGTGATTCCGTTCTTACTGGATCAGAAGGAATCAGAGTACAGTAGATTGCTGTAATTATGTTACGCAGATTATGTTTAAAATAAATCGTCATCATCTCTTAACTTTTGTGGTGGTTCTCGTTCCCCTCTAAAGTGCAGATCGGTTTATTTATGTATTTATTTATTTATTTCCTGAATTGGATTTGTTTTCATAATTAGATCTGGGTTAGTCCCGTTCCTTGCCATTCAGGGGCGCAAAACCACCCACCCGAGTTAGAATCACGCCTGCTATCGCTATCCAATCCGGCCAGGCAGAATCGCTCATGAGATTCCGACGTCACTTGATAGAGGACGCTTCGTCGTTGGAACGCGTTAACATTGATTTCCAGGAATCGGATTGTTCCAGGTTGTGATTCGTGGCATGTGGAAGATGCATGTCCCCATATAAATACTAGAGAGTTGCTGTTTTTGTATCCGTCCCCATGTGAGGTAGTCATTCATGAAAGTGTGGGGGTGTCTCATTACACTGCCTGCTGCAGCATCAGTGTCACTGAAATGATGTGTTGCTGTTTTTTTACTTCATGGATGATCTCGGTGGTGATCAGTTTAAAAGCACTGTTCTGTTGTCCCAGGCTGTTGTGCTTTTCTTTAATATGCCTTACTGTTCTTCACAGTGCTTACCTGTGCTTTACCACACTGTGCTTTATTACTCTTTGCTTTGCCTTTACTGTGCCAAATTTGTATAAGGGATATAACCCTAAAAGGAGCTTTTTAAAAAACTGCCAGTCTTAGTTCCACACAATTCTCTCATTGGCCCAAACTAAAGTTTAATATCTGAGCTGTCAACTTGTTTTCCCCACTGTGAGTGAGTGCGAGGGGATAACCATCTTCCCATCAGCTTGAAACACTTGAAGTTCTCTATTTGTAGCTCCATGAAATCCAAGCTTTTTTGCAAGCTATCCAGTAGATGGCGCTACACGACTGTGCGAATTGTGCTTTCGTTTTGTAGGCGCTATACCGTTTTCCTGTTGCTCGTTCTTGGTCTACGTGAACCTGGATAAACTCTGGGGTGAGCCCAGTGTCAGATTCACACCACTACAGAACTTCGTTAACAGCTGCCTGGCTGCAGGGGTGGCTCAAACACTCTCCTTCCCCTTCGAAACTGTGAAGAGGAAAATGCAGGTACCCCCTCCCTTACCTGAATCACCTTCCTGAACCATGTCATCAGACACCCTCATCGCTAGTTTAACCCTAACCCCTCCCTTACCTGAATCACCTTCCTGAACCATGTCATCAGACACCCTCATCGCTAGTTTAACCCTAACCCCTCCCTTACCTGAATCACCTTCCTGAACCATGTCATCAGACACCCTCATCGCTAGTTTAACCCTAACCCCTCCCTTACCTGAATCACCTTCCTGAACCATGTCATCAGACACCCTCATCGCTAGTTTAACCCTAACCCCTCCCTTACCTGAATCACCTTCCTGAACCATGTCATCAGACACCCTCATCGCTAGTTTAACCCTAACCCCTCCCTTACCTGAATCACCTTCCTGAACCATGTCATCAGACACCCTCATCGCTAGTTTAACCCTAACCCCTCCCTTACCTGAATCACCTTCCTGAACCATGTCATCAGACACCCTCATCGCTAGTTTAACCCTAACCCCTCCCTTACCTGAATCACCTTCCTGAACCATGTCATCAGACACCCTCATCGCTAGTTTAACCCTAACCCCTCCCTTACCTGAATCACCTTCCTGAACCATGTCATCAGACACCCTCATCGCTAGTTTAACCCTAACCCCTCCCTTACCTGAATCACCTTCCTGAACCATGTCATCAGACACCCTCATCGCTAGTTTAACCCTAACCCCTCCCTTACCTGAATCACCTTCCTGAACCATGTCATCAGACACCCTCATCGCTAGTTTAACCCTAACCCCTCCCTTACCTGAATCACCTTCCTGAACCATGTCATCAGACACTCTCATCGCTAGTTTAACCCTAACCCCTCCCTTACCTGAATCACCTTCCTGAACCATGTCATCAGACACTCTCATCGCTAGTTTAACCCTAACCCCTCCCTTACCTGAATCACCTTCCTGAACCATGTCATCAGACACCCTCATCGCTAGTTTAACCCTAACCCCTCCCTTACCTGAATCACCTTCCTGAACCATGTCATCAGACACCCTCATCGCTAGTTTAACCCTAACCCCTCCCTTACCTGAATCACCTTCCTGAACCATGTCATCAGACACTCTCATCGCTAGTTTAACCCTAACCCCTCCCTTACCTGAATCACCTTCCTGAACCATGTCATCAGACACCCTCATCGCTAGTTTAACCCTAACCCCTCCCTTACCTGAATCACCTTCCTGAACCATGTCATCAGACACTCTCATCGCTAGTTTAACCCTAACCCCTCCCTTACCTGAATCACCTTCCTGAACCATGTCATCAGACACCCTCATCGCTAGTTTAACCCTAACCCCTCCCTTACCTGAATCACCTTCCTGAACCATGTCATCAGACACCCTCATCGCTAGTTTAACCCTAACCCCTCCCTTACCTGAATCACCTTCCTGAACCATGTCATCAGACACCCTCATCGCTAGTTTAACCCTAACCCCTCCCTTACCTGAATCACCTTCCTGAACCATGTCATCAGACACCCTCATCGCTAGTTTAACCCTAACCCCTCCCTTACCTGAATCACCTTCCTGAACCATGTCATCAGACACCCTCATCGCTAGTTTAACCCTAACCCCTCCCTTACCTGAATCACCTTCCTGAACCATGTCATCAGACACCCTCATCGCTAGTTTAACCCTAACCCCTCCCTTACCTGAATCACCTTCCTGAACCATGTCATCAGACACCCTCATCGCTAGTTTAACCCTAACCCCTCCCTTACCTGAATCACCTTCCTGAACCATGTCATCAGACACCCTCATCGCTAGTTTAACCCTAACCCCTCCCTTACCTGAATCACCTTCCTGAACCATGTCATCAGACACCCTCATCGCTAGTTTAACCCTAACCCCTCCCTTACCTGAATCACCTTCCTGAACCATGTCATCAGACACCCTCATCGCTAGTTTAACCCTAACCCCTCCCTTACCTGAATCACCTTCCTGAACCATGTCATCAGACACCCTCATCGCTAGTTTAACCCTAACCCCTCCCTTACCTGAATCGCCTTCCTGAACCATGTCATCAGACACCCTCATCGCTAGTTTAACCCTAACCCCTCCCTTACCTGAATCGCCTTCCTGAACCATGTCATCAGACACCCTCATCGCTAGTTTAACCCTAACCCCTCCCTTACCTGAATCGCCTTCCTGAACCATGTCATCAGACACCCTCATCGCTAGTTTAACCCTAACCCCTCCCTTACCTGAATCACCTTCCTGAACCATGTCATCAGACACCCTCATCGCTAGTTTAACCCTAACCCCTCCCTTACCTGAATCACCTTCCTGAACCATGTCATCAGACACCCTCATCGCTAGTTTAACCCTAACCCCTCCCTTACCTGAATCACCTTCCTGAACCATGTCATCAGACACCCTCATCGCTAGTTTAACCCTAACCCCTCCCTTACCTGAATCACCTTCCTGAACCATGTCATCAGACACCCTCATCGCTAGTTTAACCCTAACCCCTCCCTTACCTGAATCACCTTCCTGAACCATGTCATCAGACACCCTCATCACCAGGCAGCTCACAGAGCACATACAACACAGAGTATGAAAACTTTGGTGGGAGCTACAATCGCTGAACTAATCTTCTCTGTTCATTAATAAACTCCGGCTACTGGCTCGGCTGTCGGTGGTTTTGACTTGCTTACTCGCTCTTCGGTATCCAAGCCTGGTTCTGGCTCTCTCTCTCTCTCTCTCACTCACACACACACAGGGTGCTGAAGAGCTTCATCATGACGGATATGTGACAGATTACTGTACTATAATAGTAAGTGGGAGAAAGATAGCTTGTTCAAGTGACAGAGGTGGATTGTCTTCCATTTAAAAACCTAACAAACAATGTAGATTGACTCAGTGGCGGGCTGTCATTAACAACCACTGTGAATCCTGCTTTATGCATTTACAAGCTCTAGCCACTAGAGAGCACCCTAGTATCTTAGCTACAGTTTGATACACAGTACCGTAAACTGTTTTCTTGCTAAATGTTTGAAGTACCGTAGGGTTATCCAGAAATACACAGGCATACCTTCTACAGTAGTCACATGCTTTGTAATTTGGGGAACGTACACATAACTTCTGCTTGTGCAACAGTGTTTCTTTATGTAGTGGTTTACCCATGTGAATGCAGACCATGCTAAACTGAAATGTGGGGTTGCCATTTCAAGATAGAATAGACAAAGCCCTCCAGTGCATACAGAACATAGAGGATCATTACTGGAGTCACTCCGCACCATTGCAATCCATTCACTATCGCATTACCTGCAGGCTTTCTAACCAATGGCATTCAAACAATACTTGTGGCTGCTCCATTGTGCAGGCTGCGGTACGTAAGGTGCTGTAACAGCCTCTCCACGGTCGTTCTGGGGTCATCTCTTTGAAAATCATGTTTTACTAATGACCTCTGAACACTTCAAGTTATTTGAAGGCTATAAATGAACCTGTAGCGCTGCACATCATGTTCACAGCTGTTGTAATCAGTAACCACTCAACGATCCTTATACAGCGATCACAGGTCAAAGACTGCTTTCTTCATGGCAGGCAGAAGGTACAAATCCATTGTCGCACTGTACAAATGAAATGCTGTTCTCTCGTACCCAGAGCGTTGGTGCTGTTGTGTGAAATCAGTGCACGTGAAATGTTTCTATAACCTGCTGTATGACACTCCAGTCCAGTTAAACGTACAGGATAGAAACATAGCAACAGTGAAGGAACATGGCGCCTGGAGTTCTACTCTCATCTTTGTGTTCCATTGGAATTCTGCTCAATTCAGAAATAGCCTCAAGCTTGAAAGTACAGAGCTTTCAGTGGCACGATAGACTCCCAGAAAAAGATTTCTGAGATACCATCTGTATCAAATTGAATAGGGGTTATTGCATCGTAGCTATATCATCTGCAATCTGCAGAAAGAAGCTGAAAATGTATTGTTACAAACCCTTTTTAGTATAAGCTTCTTTCTTTTTTTGCTGACAGGTGTCGTGCTAGTGGAGGTGTGATTTTCTGATGTGCTTGTCACTGTCTTTGAACGACCTTGCCTGCCCCCTTCATTTTCCTTGGTGTCCGAAACAAAACAAGCTTGTTTGTTTACATTCACCAAACGTAACTTTCATTCTATAACTAAAAACAGACCTAATGTTTATGGTAACAAGCTTCTTGTATATGTACAGAGTGTATATATAATAGTAGAGGGGCTTCATTGAGTTACAGGAAAATAATTCCATCGTGGGTTTCTGTGACGTCATAAATTACCAGACATAATTACTGTGACGTCATAAATTGGTTTATTTAAGAGTCGTGTTTCAAGGCTGTACAGACGTTCTGTGTCGTTATCAGTTAGTGCTTCAGCTTTATATGGATGATTGCCTTTACCTTGTTTTAATTTCCTGTTCCTCTCCATTTTCTCTGAGATATGATTGTACTAGCTTTACATCGTGAACATGTCTGTGCTGTGGGTGTTGTCGAGTGATTGAAAACGAGACATTTAGTGTTTTGAATTGAAAGCGATGGTCTCGAGGAGTCGAATAGGTCAAAGTTCAAGTATATTTTCCTCTAGAGGAATTATCACTTTTTGAAGTCACTACTGTGGTACAATACCTTTGGCAGCTGAGCCGTTGTGAAGCTTGGTGTTAAAGCTGAAACTTGTTTGAACAGGCATTTCCTGTACGCAGCATACTGAAGCCACAGAGCCTGTAAGACGGTGCTCCCAAGATTCTCTTGGGGAAGGGCGCAGCTGAAAACTGTTTTCCAGACTTTTACTGTATGAGTCAGTGAGCACTAATTCATGTTGTGATTGTGGGCAGAGACATGCTGTATGACAGGGGAAATGTACTATAGTGAAAATAGTGGCAAGAGTGGCTCGTCAGCTAGAAGACATCGAGATACCTTAATATCTCAATGTAAGTATCTTTCGGCTCTAATTCCCCATTGTGACTGAATCTGGCAACAGGGACATGCAGCTTGTGTATTACAGATTGCATGCAGTTCCTTTTGAAATGAACGCTGCCCATTCACACATGTGTAGAGCAGATGGTGCAGGTTTACAAATGTGGGTAAAAGCTTGAGAATCGCTAAAACAAATTTTCCAGGTGTTTTAAAGCATGTTTTTAATTTTAGGGGTCTTCCTAGTCGAATAAGCATCATTGCTGAGACGTGTTCCTCCCCAGGCTGAGAGCCCTGTCCTGCCCCACTATGGGGGTGTTGATGTTCACTTCACTGGCATGGTGGACTGTTTCAGACAGGTAGTGAAAGCGCAAGGATTCCTGGGGCTGTGGAACGGGCTGACTGCCAACCTTCTCAGGGTGAGTGCAGCTTTGCTTTACTTGCTGTGAAAAGCCTAGCTATTTGGAACAAATGTATACCACCCGCTTGTCATACACACAGTTGTAGTCTAGCTGTTACATAACTTACAGTAGGTCGCCCCTGAAACGTTTCTGAGACGCCCAGTTTGAGAACCTTTGCTAGACACACAGCGTGCCTAATTAGCCAGAACCAGGATGATTCCGATATCATTTACTTGTATTCACGCTAAAGCAACTCTTGCTGGCACAGCAAATCGTTGTTTCCGAATCTTTCTCAGTTTCTCCATTCCATTTATGTAAGTCATCAGGAACGGGACAAAAACAGCCCCACCCACTAAACCAAACAGGTTTTGTGGAGGCGTCGTGTGCAGTGCCCTCTGTTACCATGTGTCTTAAATAAAAAGGGATTTTTGGTAAGCAAAAAAAGCTTTATAAAATGACTTTTGCTAATCATGCAAAAAGAGTGAAACAGCAAATAAATAAGCACAGCATAATAAATTGTATCAGTTGCAGTTAGCCCCTGTGAGAGATTAACACCATTCCTAGAGAGCACATCTTTTAGTAGCAGATGTTTGTTAAAATGCTGCCAGGAACTCCGTGCTGTGCCAGCTCCATTCCCTGGACTGCTTTGAGAATGCACTGTGTGAAGCGTGATTTGTAGACCAGGGGGCTGGCTTGATCAACTTATAACTTGCCAGAGCAATGTAAAAATTATCCAATGAATTAGAATGAGATCAAATCAACCCCTTAGACAAATATGATGTTCCCACTCACTGTCACCAGCTGTAGTCTGCCTTACGCATGATCCTTCCTAAAGAACTTTCCCCTTTCATTCTGTACCACTTTCATTTCAAATGTAAGGCATGCTGAAGTGAGACTTTGGCTACAGCAAGTTTTTGTGTCATTTTTAAATATTTGAACATGTTTGTGTATTGTTAACATTTTTATTTTTTATTTTTTTCCAGGTTGTGCCAGTTTTGCAAGCGCGTTTGCCTCTAAGAACAGTTCCATCGTGTCTCCACTCAGTTACCAGCTGGCACCCAGAGTGGACCAGAGCCTCGGAACCCAAGAGCTGAGAGAACTGGGGAGGTTGCTGAGGAACAGAAGCTTCAAATCAGAGCAGTCGGCTGTAAGCAACAGGCGGTGAGGCTGAGCCTGGGAAAAGCAGCAGCGACTACAGCATTCGACCAGATGCAGTTTTTTATTTAACTCGAGATGAAGCTCATAATCAGATGCAGAAGATCAGGAAGACGAGTTATTCTATTTCTGAAAGACTTACTGCATTTTTCTGGAATCGCTGTTACCCCCTAGTCTCCAGAGACAGCAAAAAGTTTTTTTTTTTTTTTTATTTACATCCGGTTTGATCTGAAAATGATGCCAAAGCCTTTACTGTCATTCATGCTTTCTTTTGAAATGAATGCATTTTAACATTCGTGTGAAAGGAGAAATCAAACTGCACAAAACTAATAACAAAAAAAGTTACAGCATTCATTTAATAATGGTTATGTTCCGAGTTGTTTGTTTTGATTCCTGCGGTGTTAACACTTCTACTTTCTGACTCCACGGGGCGTCTAAGGTTTTTGGACTCAAAGAGTTATCAGTTACTCGATGCTCTGTTTTAAAATTCTGGAATCTACAAATTGAAAAGCAAATCATCCAAACCTGTAATGGCTAGGCTGACACTCCTCAACTGAATTCAGGTATGTTCTGCTTCAGCCACATCTAAAGCAGTGCTTTCATCTTCACATTTATTGCTAACTGTTGTTTAAATGGACCTTATTCACAAAGGTTTGAGTTGCAGTAGTCTAGAACAGATCATTTTAATACAAACCTTCATTTAAATCACCAAAATAGACATTACAAAAACTGTATTTAAATAACCCCTCGCAAACAGGGCCCAATGTCTCAATAGCGTGGATTTCTGATGTATTCACAGTGTATAATTTTATACTGTTCAGTGCTGTTTTATTGATGTTATGTACTGCTGAGTACAACTCTTTTAATACTGTATTTATATATAAAATCAGGTGTTTTTCTGGAACAAGCCATGTTGTGTATTTTAATTTTTTTTATTTAGACATGCTGTGAAGTTCATTGTAACTTGCTTACAGGCTGCTAAATCCAGGCACCAGGGTTGGACAAAATATTAGAAACACATTCAATTTAGCACTCGCCTTGGTTTGAATGAGCAGTCATATGACTGAATAGCTTGTTATGCACGTGTCTGTTGTAATGAACTGTATTAAAGCTACCTCCCTGTTGGTTTCAGTCACAAGGGCAAGGCAGAGTTAGACAGAGGTCTGGGGATCAGAGCTCGGTTGGTAGGGGGTTCCGTTGTCAAAAGTGACGGATCTGCAGAAAGACGTCCTTCAAGTTTCGTTCACTGTTTGAGGGTTGAGGGTTTAATTTATTCCAAATTGTTCAGTCAAATGCAGAGGCTGGCGCAGTAGCAGTAGTGACTTCCCCTGCTTCTTCATCAGCTGGTCTCACAGGCAAGGCTTGTCCGTAGGGGTACAGTTGGAGGACTAGAGTTCTACAGCAATTTTAACACCAAATGCAGACTACCCTGTCTGCTTATAGAGTCTGTACGCTCTATTTATAGTGTTGTCACAGGATCCTATGCAACATCTGCTAGGAGCTTATTGAAATGAAATGAATTTCTACACCCCAAGCTCCAAATCTACAGGCTGTGGAAAAAAATAAAACAAAAAAATGATAATAATTACAACGTCCAGCTAAAATGACAGCTCTTGATTACATGACTCTGAAGCAGTATCAAAGTGTGTCATTTATTAGCATTTTCATGTACATTTTATTCTTAACCTCAGGTGTTACAGCTGCTGTAACCGCATTACAGTGAAAGAGTTGAGCGAACACGAAGCTGGAGGTCACAATGAATGAAGGTCACTCTTGAAGGTCCAGCTAATGGCTCTATGTATTAAACGCAGCGGCAGTGTCTGTTTGTGAAATATGGGGAAAGGTTAAACTTTATTTTTTCTTTAATTTGCGTTGTCATTATTAATACAGGCCCATGGTAATTGTCTGTTACACCATTATGACTTTGGTGACACAGCTGAAGCATTATTTTAACAAACGTGTTCTGAAAACGTAAGCCGTGTTCAGTACTTTTATTTTTTTCTGCTCGTCTGACTTGTGATTGTGATATGATCTTGTTGAAAAGGTGGTATAACATGACGGTGAATTAATCACAGTTTAAGATTAGTTTTAAATCACTAGCTACACCCCCCACCCTCAATTCTGTTTTTGTTTTGATTTGTTTTGTTGTCCCGTTATGACGTGATTGTGCGAGAAAATCGATTGAGAAATACAATGTTTTTAGTTTTATTAAGATACACAATTTCGTACTCTTTTCCGAAGCGTTGTTATTCTGTTACTTAGCAACACCGTTTTGTCAACGTCACGATACGAGCCCACCGCGTCACTCCGCCCTAAAATGCCCAAGGGCCAATTGCATTGCCGTTCGCTGTATTCCCGTAGAGTCTCGCGATTATTTCCTATTTAAAGTCTTTCTGCCCTATAAAAATCGGCCATTTCCACAGAGCCGGTGTAGAGCTCAGGGCTGCAGGGTCGTCTTCTCTTCCTCCTCATACACCGCTGCTTGAACTAGTACATACGATGTCTGACGTCGCTTTGTCGTTCGCCAAGGACTTCTTGGCTGGTGGCATTGCCGCTGCCGTCTCCAAAACAGCGGTGGCGCCGATTGAGAGAGTGAAGCTGCTTCTGCAGGTAAGCGTGGCCTCTCATCGTTTCGCTGGGAGGCGAGGATTGAGAAGTGAGACCGGCTTCTGTACGAGGAGCCGCACTGGGTCATCTTCACAGAGATGGCAGCTGTTGATTTTCCCTGCCAGGACATACAGCGGAGCATCAGTTGTCAAGCCGAAAGCAGTCTTATATCTGTGATGTCGAAACTTTTCTTGTCATTGTTATTCATGTCTTTGTATATGCAGATTGTTATTTGGAATGAATAGTCGATGTTACAAATAAGACACCGCAGTGTTTGTTAAAATTTTTTTTTTTTTTTTAAAAAAAGAAACATGGGCTAAAGCCTTTAATGTAGCTGTATTGACTTTGAGTGTGAAAACGCACCCTTTCTTCTGCTGCTTATCTATTGTGTTGTATTATGCCGGTTCTGTTCCCTGCCGTGGTATTTAGCCGTAGTGAGGCAAGGGGTTTTCAGATTGGTTCCTGTGTCTTTATCCCAGACTACACCTTTACCCGAAAGTGTAGCACTTCATACCAGCAGTTCAAAAAAAAAAGACATGAAGGAAGGTCACCGTCGATTTCTGCTTCCAACCCAAGGTCGTGCAAAGGAGAGGCCCCAACCAGTAGAGCCTGTAGTGACAGGAAGTGAAGTTTTTATTGATGATTCGTTGGCATATTTTTTTAGAAATGCAAATTCCACAAACTGGTCTTTTTATTTGGACTAACAAGTGGGAATTAAATTATAAAATGTAACGACTTTGAGAACACGATTGTCGCATCCTGTAATACAGAGCCTTTGTCCTGTCAAGGTAGCTCTGTAAAGCACTAGGTTCCTGCAGCATATTGGCGAGTTTTACCTATGCCGCTCTTAAATTACCCCGCAACATTTTATAAAGGGGTGTTTTTTTTATTTATTTATTTAATTTTAATTCTATTTCCACTCGTGCCCTTGCCAATAGTGTCCAGCTGCTCCATTTTGAGTTAAAGTAGGGAGAGAGAGGGAAGCAGCAATGTTCACTTTGCTTCTCTTTTCCCTTCCTTAAATTTGGGAAAACGTAAAATTAATATTGTGATTACCTTTTCTAATACATTTTTAAAACTATAACAGTTGCGTATCTTTAACCCATTAGGTGCCGTTGTCCTAGTAAGACTAGTTTTGTAAAAAAAAGAGCTTTTAATAACTTTCTAATTGATACTGAGTCTATTTCAGATTACATAGACAGATTCAAGAGTAATATATATATATATATATATCTATATATATATATATATATATATTATTAAGTATAAGATGATATGTATACAAATATTATAATATGAACAAACCAATGTATGAAGGTTTGGTTAACAGGGAATATACAATGAATGCATCAGTTTTTGCAAACTGCATGTGTGTTTTGTTTTTCAGGTGCAACATGCAAGCAAACAGATCACAGCTGACAAACAGTACAAAGGTATTGTTGACTGTGTGGTCCGTATCCCCAAAGAGCAGGGCTTCCTGTCCTTCTGGCGTGGAAACCTGGCCAATGTCATCAGGTACTTCCCCACTCAGGCCCTCAACTTTGCTTTCAAAGACAAGTACAAGAAGGTCTTCCTGGGAGGTGTTGACCAGCGCACGCAGTTCTGGAGGTACTTCGCTGGTAACCTGGCCTCTGGTGGTGCCGCTGGTGCCACTTCCCTGTGCTTCGTCTACCCGCTCGACTTCGCCAGGACCCGTCTGGCCGCAGATGTTGGCAAAGCTGGTGCCACCCGCGAGTTCAACGGTCTGGGAGACTGCTTGACCAAGGTCTTCAAGTCTGATGGCCTCAAGGGTCTGTACCAGGGATTCAGCGTCTCTGTCCAGGGTATCATAATCTACAGAGCTGCTTACTTTGGCGTCTATGACACGGCTAAAGGTAAGTAGCCCACAGAGCCTCTGAACAGGAGGTAGATTTCTTTACATGACACTTTTATATTGTGCAGTATTATATTCTGTGGACTTTTAAATTGTCATCTGTGTAACTAAAGCAATGCCCTCACCCCCACCCCCCCAGGTATGCTGCCAGATCCCAAGAACGCTAGCATTCTTGTAAGCTGGATGATTGCTCAGAGTGTGACCGCCGTCGCCGGTCTCGCCTCCTATCCCTTCGATACCGTCCGTCGTCGTATGATGATGCAGTCCGGGCGTAAAGGAGGTAAGTTCAGGTCCAGACCGTGCACGCACCCAGAACAGCCCCTCCACCTTGTATGTAGTCTTAAGTTAGTGTCTTGTTTTGATAATTGGCGATCTCCATGTTAAATGGCCATACTGGCACTTTGTGGGTGGCAGACCTTGTTCTTTCATGACCATGCAAATATTCCTTTGAGTCCGTTAAACTGGAGCTTGCTGGCTTGAATCCTAGCGGTCCACCTCCATTGGTAAAATGCTATAATTCAACACAGAGTATTGTTTTTGTGCTTTCTTGTGTAGTGTCTTAGGTAGACCTACACCTATTAACCTGAGGGTGTAAATCGATTTCACAGTACAGCGCTTCCTGATAACTTGCATGAGGGTTGTAAACCAGGACCAGAAGCATCATATCTTTCTTGTGGAGTAAACTCTATTTCTTTTATTTCTAGCTGACATTATGTACAGCGGCACAATTGACTGCTGGAGGAAGATTCTTCGTGATGAAGGTGGCAGTGCCTTCTTCAAGGGAGCCTGGTCCAACGTTCTCAGAGGCATGGGTGGGGCCTTTGTGCTTGTCTTGTACGATGAGCTAAAGAAGGTCATCTAAATTAACTGATTTGTTGTAAAATGGTGTGTTTATATGTAACATATCTCTGTACATTTGGAAGGACATAAATTCCGCCTTATTTATAGGGACCAGCTAGTTTCGTACTAGTTGAACTGAGGGGGAAACAATCCCGCTCGCTTGATCTCTTTTACTTTACACCACTTTTTTTTATTTTTCATTCAATGTCATTCCCATTTAAAATGCCCTGACCCCAAGAGCTCTACCTCTACAATTTTATTCAGCCGGTCTGTTTTTAACCATAACCTTAACAAAAAATAAAACTCTTAAATTAACTTAATTTGCATTTTGTACTGTTGTGTTTTTATATATTATATATATATATATATATATATATATATATATATATATATATATATATATATATATATATATATATATATATATATATATATATATATATATATATATATATATATATTAGTGCTTGAGTATAAAGTGTTGCAGTGAAGATTCCAAAGAAGCAATGATCAGATTTAGGTAGTTTTATTTATGAACAGAGTAGTAAATACTGGCATCTTTGAACGGGTACTGCACCATGTTTTGGCTCTGGTTACTTGTTGAAAGCTCAGATGGATTTTGGAATGTAGTAAAGCCAATCTGCACTTAGTGCTTTATGTTGGCTTAATGCCAACAGCAGCTGTTTGTAACCTATGCCAAGTGTAATGAATTACAAGGCAGTCTACAATACAAGGTCCAGTATGAGTAGTTGAGGCAGGCATGCTGTCTGTGCCAGAATTACTCCTGTAGAGTAGTCTTAAGAGCCTCCATTTGATAATAAACTCCTGGCATGGGGGGGGGGGGGGGGGGGGATTGATCATGCTGACCTGGAGCTGGCTGCTTCTTCCCCAGGTAAGTAAAGTAACATGGCATTTGTGAAGGGGAAGAAGTCTTTGGAATTTCACAGGTTTATCTCTTCATATATGCTATGTCTAGTTATTCTGCTGTAAACTGTTTTGCTGAGAATCTCTTGTCCCTCCTTTTAATTGATGTACTCAGTACCAGCTCTATTGAGCACTGAATGTGAAAGCATTGTGGTGGTTTACCATGCTTTTGAGCATTTGCTCTGGATAAAGAATCTGTTGGATAATCTGCAGGATGTGCTATAGTCCTGGCTTCTAAAAATAGCATATTTTCTGTCCCCCTCCCCCACACAAGTGCATTCCAATGCAGTTTAAGTGGCCTTTTAACCTGCTGGAGTCATTTCCTCTCATGGCTGAATATACAGATCCCCTTACTCTGGGTCCTAGGTAGCCAGTTCATACAAGCCATAGATATACTGTCTGATTGCCAAGCAATGCATTGCAACTTTATCGAGATTTGAATGTAGCGTAGCAGATGCATATTTGCAGTGACAGATTAATCTGGTGTACAGAAGGTTCTAGGTGCATGGTAATAACAGTTGAGCTGTAAATATGGTTTTATATAATCAGAGACTATGAAAGTGGGGGAGGGTGGGGAGTGGAGCTACACTCATCTTGTGTCTTTCATTTTTATGTGCTTCTGGGTTGAGTGGCTTGTTCCCATGGTAACAAACCAAAAGTCAGTGGCCAAGAAATGACCTCTGAATCCCTGATCACTTGTCCTTATCCAGAGCACCCTGCATCATGCCTGCCGGGTTGAGTGGAAACCTGTTCGACAGTAAGCAGAGAATAGCGTGGCTGTATATGAGCAGTGAAGTTTGGCCTGCCTGTAAATAAATCATGAGAGAGCACTAACAATGTGGGAATGGACCTGGGAGTACAGACTTTAATTTAAAAACATGTATGAAGAATGATTGATTAATTTGCGAGGTGGTTCTTTTAAACTAATTATATCATTGTCTGTTTGCAATAGGGGCCTGTGTTGCTGTGTTAGAATAAACCAGGCTAAGCTGGTTGCAGCTGTGTCTGTGTTTCAGCTCTGTCGCTCCCTTCCATGAGACAGAGGAACTGGCTCCACACAGGCCTTGTTGTTTGTGTCAATCTGGTTCAGCCTTAAAATGGAATTCCACTCATTTCTCACTAACTTCAAGGTGCGTCGCACACATTTTCACATGGGAGTAAATCCTCATGCTCTGCTAAGAGTTATGACCATGGAAAGTGAACAGTGCAGTAATGCCATATTATAGGCAATACCCTAGGCAAATTTGCAATGCTAGTGTGGAGACTTAGGGCACTGACTTTAACATCTCCCAAGTTGTATTACATTGCTTGAGTCCCATCAACAGCAGGATCATGCAGCCTTCTCACAGAAATTATGGTTTCCATGGAAACAAACTGAGCATGTAACATGAGCCTAATATTTGTGTTTCTGCATAGCGACTCTCCATTCACACACCCCTATAACAAAAACTTAAAAGAATGTTTATATCATCATGATTTATCTCCTAAGCAAATTGTTTCTTAGTGGATGATTGCAGTGTGTTTTAGATTGGGTTTTGTAGATGATGAAAGCACATTTGCAAACACTGAGACATGTTCAGATTGCCATTAGCAATTGTGCTTAAAACCCAGAGGACATCGGTCTGCATCACCAGTCTCCTTGGGAGAGCTCTGTGACAGAAGGGTAGGGGTTTGTACAGGTCAGGACTGAGATGCGCTCACCTGCAGAAGATCTCAGGGTGCCTCCTAGCATTGTGCATTTAGGGAGCACTAAATTCACAAGCATCAAAATAAAGAGCAAGTGACTTTGATGCCGTAAAAAAAAAAAAAACAGTACATAATGGAGCATCAATCCAGCCTCTTGCAAGCCACATTGGCACAGGCACAACAGTTCTTGAAAGTTATGTTATGTTAAATGAGTGCTGACAGTGGTAAGCAAGGGTTTGGCTTTGCCTGGGAGTGTTGCACCTGTTTGAGATGCTTGCAACCTCACTCTGCTACTTGACAACACAGCTGAGAGTTTACTACAGGGAACAGCACAACAAATACGCAGCAAGGTTAAAAGTCTGCAAAGCTTTTGCAGCATTAAGATATTTGGTTAATTCCCTATTCACTGCTACCAAAACAGTGTCTTGCCATTCTGTTCAGTAGCTTGTTTCGTTCACACTCCTGTATAGAATTAGTTCATTCATGATAACAGCTTCAGAGAGGTTGTGTATTTTTCAATACTAAACTGTATATAATATTTTGAATGCTTGTTACAGACAAACTGGCACTGTGTGTGCACGAGTGTTTAAAATAGCAGCGCATTACAGTGGCGTGGTTTTGACTGATGAGAACCAGCTGTAAGAGAACGAATCCCGTTGAACGATCACCGCGGAGGGCTGCTGGCTGAGGGGAGAGAACATCTGAGGAAAATATTTAGACAATTTTGGTTCTAATTATATCGTTTTACATTCTTTAAAAGTAGTACAGATATCTAATATGGGAAAAATCTCTCAAATTAAAAAATGAGCTCTAGTGCTGACACACGTGATGTCCTCTTTAGGTCAGAGCAACAATAAGCGCGCATTAGGACAACTTGACAAAACGTCCTTCAGCTGTCCTTTGATGAAATCAGATACGTCCACGCGTTGTACCGTGCACGATGCATGTATCTGTGACAGTGTGGAGCCTCCTTTCATGTGACTGCATGTCATTATTTCATCCCACCCCAGGTGTGAGCCAGTCTCAGCCTCGGCAGGCATTGAATTAAAATCCCAGTGCATACATTTTGCAGCGGATGCAGAAGCAGCTTACCGGAGCCTTTGAGTTTGCAATAGGATACAGTGTATAGTTTTAATAACCTTTTCTCTTTTACGAGTCTTGAAAATACAGAGAAAGACTTCCAGTCCGTTTGTCGTAGAATTGTATACGTTTCTTTTAGTGTTTTAGTCTTACAATGTCGTACCGATTGTCCAGCACCCAGCTGCAGGTCCAGTCGAGTTATTGTTTCTGCCCAAACGACAGAGTTATTGATGCATTCTGGACACTGTATTTCTATACTGGCCCTTTAAATGCACAGACTAGCCCCGCTTGACTGCTGATGTCATCTCACAGAACATCAACGCGTCGGAACGCTGTAATTGCATAAGAGAATGTGGGAGGAGTACGGAACGCTACCATCTGGGTGTCATTTAGCAATATACCGGTATTCGTCCTAACGCTGCAGGTTACAGTCTGCCGGATTTCTCATTGCCTTGTCTTTATTTTGTCCAGTGATCAGAGCGCCGCAGTCAGCTGAATTTGAGCGCTGTATTGACTGGAGCTGGGACAGCACAGGCAGCATGCTCACCGTCTCCTTACCACTAACTGAACAGTTAAGCAATTAAATGTACACATGAGAACGAAATTACGCGTGAGCCGCGCATTCAAGCGTACTGCTTCAATGAGATTGCATACAGACAGCACCTCCCCCGCCCCTGCATTCACCCACAACTACACTAGCGTATAAAATAACTGCTAACATTGCACAGCGCTGTAATCGTCTGAGTGTTCCTTCAGTCAGAATCTCCTTACACTCACCTGATTGTGAGACACACCCTTATCTGTCTCTCACAACAGGGTAAGGACAATAAGGACAACCTCTCCCTTTAAAATAATACTATGTCTTGTTTTGCACTGGGTTTTATAGGGATTACTGTTCCCATAGTCTGTAGTTCTTTGAGCTAAATGCATTCAACTGATCTGCTGTCCACTTTTAGATTCAATAGATCGTTAAATTGATTACACTTTATCATAAATGCAGATTGGGGAGCGTTTTCTTTAATCAATTATAATTATATTTGAAAAGAAAAAATCGAGAGATTTTGTTCTGATGTCAGCCTTCTCTTAAATGAAAACGATGCACTGTTTTCAAGATGTATATTGTAACAATAAAATTCCAAATTAAAAAAAAAAACGCTTTTACTCACAAGGGCTCCATGAGTAATGGGAACTGTTAAAAACACATTTTGAACACATTTATTTATTTTAAAAAGTATAATACTGTTAAAATATTACTATATCAAACTTTCTCCACAACTGCAAGGGAACTCCATGACTGTTTGACGAGCAGGAATGCCTATCTGAAGGTTATCCCTTTGACGTACATGAGTATGTACAGAGCGCACAATGAGTGCTACCTTATATGGAGAGCAAATCCGCTTGGAGCCCGTTTAGCAGCTGCATTGGCTCATTATCACACTCCAGCTTGGGTCCGCGGGAGCCTACCGTTTACACAAATGTAAATGCAGCGCCACCTTGTGGGAAGAAGAAGAAATGGCTTTTCCAAATCCATCTTCAAGCTGCACAGATCTTGACAGCTACACGTGTTTTTAAATGCTGTGCTACTGGAATGCATTCTTTAAACGGCAACGATGACGCTATTCTCAGTGCTTTGTTGTTTTAATTCATGGGTTTGAAATGTCAGTCCGTTTTATTTCAGCTTTGAAGGGCGTAATGTTTTACCAGAGGCAGGCCCCTCGTGGTAATAATGTGCTACGATACATATATATTATATATATATATATATATATATATATATATATATTATATATATATATACACACACCAGAGGCAGGCCTCTCAGTCCTGGTTTAATAGGTATAATGAAATCAGACTGCTTTAGGACGTGCGTACAGGTTTAATTGATTTAACTAAACCCTTCAGAACATGAGTGGATCAAAGCCCTGGACTGGAAGGGTCCTCTGCCCGTCTTGCACTTAGTACTGCCGGAAATCTGCAGTCTCATAATTCAACAGTATATTCATTTCTAATACACTGCACCCACTCCTGCGTTTGAAAACTACTGGCTCTCCGTTTCCACTGAAGAAAGCTTCTCGGGTGACCACGTGGGTGTCACGGAACAGAGTGCATTCTGGTACTTGTAGTCCAGCCTGCTCTGAAGAAAAATGTATCAGTGTGAATAGGGATGTGAATGAAAAGAAGCCAGAACTCAACAGAAAAGAGACACGATTCGATCAGCATTAAGACGCATGCTGGTTAAGGTAAACCGATTTTCTTCAAAAGATCTCTCCCTGAGGCAGATTGAATGCCATCCATTGCTGGCATGCGCGTTTTATTACACCGTGTAACAATTTTTTTTTTTTTTTTTTTTTTGTTCCTGGGTAGTAAGTGTTATTTCCTAATTGCTTATGCCTCAAAAGTATAGAAAATGTCTATTATTCCCCACAAACTTTGCTTTTGTGACCAAGACAGGTACATTTCAAAATATCACTATTTCCAATGAGAAAACGGGCGCTTTTGTGTCTTTTCGTTCACATAAAGTCAGAAAAAAACAACATATGAATCCAAATTAACATGTATTTATACTAAAGTAATACAAAAATGACTACAAAAGATTTAGAAGTGAGTAGTTTTTCGAGATTTACGATTATACTGTAAATTTACAGTATAATTGTGTTACATAGTGTTATCCCACAGACAGCAGATACAAAACTAGCACCGGGTAAAGAGCAACTCGAGTTTCCACCTTTGAATTCTCATTATGACATTGCAAAGGAATCAATCTCCACATTCAATGCCAATATGAACGACTTCCGCAGAATGTACCTGTGCTTGATTTGGTCACCAACAAGGTCAAGGGTCAAATGGCCCCATTTCTTTTGCAAATAGTCCTTGTAAACATGCGATATGCGTCTAGTTTTTTCAATGGTATGATTGGACACCTCAAGACACTATCGTTGCACTTTGAACGTCGTGGTACCCTGGCAACACATCCCAGGCGTTATTGATCTGGGATACCAGGCTGGTTTCTGTATGAGGAAACCACCCATCTGGATGTGAGTATCAAGCAACCCCTCCCATCTCCTAGTGATTCTGCTTCATTCGAACGCTTTTATTTTCTACCATAGTTGGTGCAAAATTATTTCATGTACGCTTAGTAAGCAGCAGTGCTCGAGCCCTCTTTAGTTGCTGTCAATAATTAGGGACTCGATCACCTTGACAGGTAATCGTGCACCAGCTCACAACACCTTGACAGACACGTAACAGTACTTGCGTGCGAACCCAGATATCAATTTCTAAGATCGCTGGTCTGTCTGTAGCCACCGTTCTTACTTGTTTCTTCCGGGAAAGAGGTTATGCTAGTTTGCCTGACTGAGCTCGCCTTAGGAGAGAAATGAAATCGAAAGAACACGGCGATCGTTTACATGAGAGTCAAGCCGCGTCCAAAATCTCTCGCACAGCTGGACACCGCCAATATAAAGACACGTTTAAAAAGCTAGTCAAGTTGAAAGCCATGCGCTGGCGCTACTGGATAACTTTAGCGCTGATTATTCTCTCGCTATTTTATGGCGATATATGGGCAGTAATTCAAACAGCAGTCTATTGTTGTTTCGGTACGATTGCTGCTACAATGACCCCTGTTACCAGAAGTTCTCGAAATGAAAATGCTACGCAGACAGAAGTGCCTGTTGCTGAGGGACACTGCACGGTAAGCTCTTAACAGATCACGCCTGAATGTGAGATTAATTATACAGAGCTGCAGGCACTCAATTTGACTGCTAAATGATACATTCCTAATAAACTTTTTGTTGTTGTTGTTTTTTTGTTTTTTTTTAATTAAGAAACTTTAAGCTTTCAGTCTATAGGGCATGCTCAATGGCACACAACTTGTAAGAAATAGCTTAAACTAAGGATGTCAGAGTAGTTTAGATACGGAAAGTGCATTTCTGATTTTTAATCCAAGTTTTTTTATGTTCTTTTTCACTTTGTACTTTAAATTCGGCTCGAGTGGTTCTGTTTCCATATATTGTGTGATACAGTAGTCTATATTATTAACCGAAAAAAAAACATTTGTATACATTTTGGAAAGCTGTCAGACCCGTCTCCAAACCTTTATATTTGTTAACACCAATAAATAAGTAATTACTTAGCCAGGCACGTTTCTATTGATAGGTAAAAACGCAATATTTCTGTTTAAACCCTTGGTATCTTTTATGTGAGACTATCGCAAGATTGTGTGTTGAAAACCACAGGATGTAGTCTTTAGGCAGACTAGTTATATCTTGCTATCTGTGTATGCACCCGGGGATAAGGGGAAACGATGTATATAATTTTAAAGCTAATACTGTGTGTTATTTTAAATGGTAAATGATAACTGCTTTGTTGTATTAAATTAAAATAAACCCCACTTGATCTTTGTATTTCCATATTCTATGTCGATATTCAATCGAACGTGTAAGTGTACAGCATTGTCTCCTTTTGGCCACCATCTCACAGCTTGATAGCAAAAATACAAAATGGATGGGAACGGTTCCGGGTTATAAGCAGAACTGTTTTTTTGTGATTTCATTCAGCCTTACTGAATGTGGCTGGCAGTGTGCATATGAAAATCCCAACACAATCAAGAAGTAATGAATGTTGCAACCCTTATATATTTGTGTTGTTTCTATAGGAAACCAGACAAGAAGAAAACAACCCTGGTACAGAGGAGACTGATTCCAATGTCAATATTAAGCAGGAGTTCCAGCCAGTGGCACAGTATCGTCACCTAAAGCAGTCTCTAAGAAAGGGTAGGCTTGTGTTTTCTATTGCAGTTTAAAACGGTTCAGGTATTTTATGGCGATGAAAACGTTGGTCTTTCAAGAGTTTTGGATGATATTGGATCTCTTTCACCCCCACAGTGTTTGAGTGCGCTTATTCCCAGTTTGTCCTGCTTTGGTACGATGCTCCTGAGCCCAGAGAGAGACAGGTACTCCACCAGGCCCTGCTACAGGAGTTCCACAACAGCGTGGATCACCTCATTCACACAACACAGCACCTGGAGACGATGACACTGGCTGTGGGAGCCATCCGTATTCTCAATCAGCATCTGCGGATCAGCAGTCTGAATGAAGGGTAAGGCGGGCAGCTCCCTCTTCAAACTGCTCTCTGCCTTATTTCATTGGGATATTATAATATTCTCTTTTATTATATCATTAATAGTATTCTTCTTTTAGGTCGATTGTCATATACTGTCAGGATAACTCATTGAGCGGTAAATGTTCCTCATTTGAGGACAGGCAACTTTGTAATTTACTTTAATCTTCTCTTTAACTATAGTATATTTTTATAAGTCTGATTTTGTTAACCGCAATAGTTAGGTCTAAATGTAACTGCTAATTCTGCAAACAAGCCCTTCAGATGCTTTTATGACGCCTCAATATAAAATACGAAACTGACATCTAAAAATGATCCATTTCTTGGTGTTTTCCTCCCCACCCTGTGATTGACCGGATGCATTGCTGCCCTAGCTACAAACACCATGTCGATATTTTGCACTGCAACGTTTGACAAACAAAACAAGAGAGATAGAGATTTACACCACGGATGTTGCACGATACCCTGTGAGTCGGAGTTGCATTTGCACCAAATAGCAGCTTTCTTAAATTTTAAGGAAGTGTGGCTTGTGCATGTGTGAATACCAGCGCCCAAATTGAGCAGTTCAAACTCTCACCATTAGTCCTGTTTAGTGCTCATGAAAAGTTCCAACATCATCACAGTGTCAGGACCAGGGCTCATCACCACACTACAAGTATATCAAAGTACCATTGAATATACCACTGCATCATAATATCAGGAGTCTATAGAATCTAAAAAGACATCCCTCTATTAAATTCAAGCTTATTAGTTACTCCTGTGACTGTCTGGCTGAATCTGATCAAACCGTGAATGCATTTATGTATGCAGCTAGAGGTTATATTGTAATACTCTATACTGTGCATGTAGCGCATTGTTCAGTTTCAAGTATTTCGGCTTCAGAGCAGCTGTTTGCGTGTTCTCAGGAAGAAGCAGTCCCAGTGCAGGGATGAAGAGCTGGCCCTGCTGAGAAAGTGCTCTGAAAGTCTGATTCGTAACCTGCTCCCTCCCTCACTGTGGGGACTCGATTATATGCAGCATTTAGTGAATGAAGTTGTATCGTTGAAAGGTAGGCATTTTCCATCTTTCATTTACACTTGCTAAGATGGACCCTTTCTGTGCTTGTGTGAACTATGGTACACTCTTGTTTTTCACTCTGTCTGGTGTCAAGTTGAGTAATTCTTGCAAAATGGAAGTGATGATCACTCCCTTATTGAGCAATGCCATGTCAAAAAAACACATCAGCACTATGAAAGATCCTAATGCAAATGGTTGAAATGAATTGTTCAGCTGTGTGAATGGCACTGTCCCATCTTTCCAATGAGACCAAGACAGCTATGGAGAATAGGGGGAGGAGGCAGTGTTTGCGTATACCTTTGTTAATTTAGTGGAGGTGTTCATACCGATGTATATCTAAAGAACCTCTTTTGTCATGAAACATATCCATCTGTCTGTATCACACTTACCTTTCAGCATACATCTGCAGAACCTCTTATCCATGGTATTGACATTATTTATCATAAGCTATTGAGCGTATCATATTCTGGGGATATATGGAGGTGTATGTCAGTCTGTCTGTCCATCCTTCCATCTTAGGTTGACCGCTTATCACATTTTCAATAAGCATTTGGTTGCCCTTTGTTATACTGTACTGTTCTTTAAATAATGTTGATACAATATATGTCACGTTCATCAACTTTCTTCGTGTAGTCTGTGGTGGGGGATGCATATTATCTGGCATCCTTGTCTCTTTAGTTTTAGATCCTTTGATTAGCATGCTGTCAGATCCAGATCATCTAAACCAGTGGGTGGTGAACTTGTTCGATGCTGCACCAGCTCAGCTGTTAGCTGTGGAGACTGTGGTGGCTGAAGCAGAAGTTAATCCTCCACAGGAGGACGAGCGAGCGGATGAGCCACAGTAAGTACAAACACGCCCATTTACACTCGGCAGGTTCCTCATGCTCTTTCAATGGTTAAACCAAAATCCTTTTGCAAAATGCATCTTATTATACATCCTTAAAGAGTGAGTAGTGGGGTTCTGGAAAATGTAGTTTTGGAAGTGCCCACGTGTTGCTACACCTGTTTAAGTAGTGTAACTCATTTCTTTTCCTGATAACTTCTTACACTTCTAGTTTTAAAGACTGTTTCAAACAGTGCTGTCAGGTCAGTGGTTTTCCTCCAGATCTCGAGGTTTCACGTTTCCGCTAAGGGCAATCTGGAGGTAGGAAATGGCCAGAGGTTTTTTTTAAAGGTACATTTTTAATTTTAGATGATTTTATAAAGGTTTTTTTTTATCTGTCTGAAAACATTTTGTTCCCTAAGATTAATGCGCAAGTCCTTCTTTTACTAAGATGTTGGATGCGCTGTGACATCATTTTCTGTTCCGTACCACATCGTGGATCGTTATTGCTGTGTTACCTGTTTGACAGTGTGGGCAGTAATCCTGACACTGTCAGTGCACTAGAGCGGACATTTTGAAAAGAGCTTTGATACAGACTTCAAAGTTCTAAGTGTAAACAGTTGTCAGGATGTTAACAATGAAAAGAAAAATGACAGGTACGTTATTTAAACAGTTGTAGCATCACGTGGGGACGCGGAACGCTAGATTTTTTGGAACCCCACTACTTACTCCTTAAGATTCTATGCAGATTCCAGTGCTGCTTTGAAGAATGTTGCTTGATTATAAAGAATACAGAATGGTTTGCGAAAGAGGCAGAGCTACTGTAAAACTGAAGAGAACGTTGAAATTAACAGGATTAAAACATGATTTTAGGTAGTCATGATTAGCTTCATCATTTTTGCCGTAATCTATAACCGAATTATAATCCCTACTGTCCATTTTTTTCACCTATCTGTCCTTAACTGTACTTCTCAGAGACCCGCCAATGGAAGAGACTGAAAACGCACCTGAGGAAAAGAAAAAGAAGATGCGTGAGTTATGAGAACAATCTGCCATTCTTGTGGGTTTTATAGAACTTGGGTTTAAAATTCCCTTTTAATCGTGCTGACATGTCTTGCAGTTTTAAAAGCATGTGTTTAAATGCAGTTAAATGTAATTTTTGCACTGTGAATTAAATCTGTTTGCTTTTTTTTTTTATTAATGCATGTTTTTTTTTTTTTTTAACTAGGTTTTTTTAAACATGTTTTCAGTAAACTCAAAATAAAGAAGAAAAACAAGAAGCAGAGCTCTCGCAAAGAAGACGCTGATCCTGAACCCGGAAATCACAGCTTCAGAAGACTGGAGAATTCACACCCCAGTTTATCTGAGGCATGGCCTTTTCTTTTTCAATTTAAAGTAACATTGGGCTTTAGAATTAGAATCCTGCTACCACATTCTTACCCAGTTACTCATGTGCACAGTAGCCGGCTTGCCCATTTAATCTATCTATCTATCTATCTATCTATCTATCTATCTATCTATCTATCTATCTATCTATCTATCTATCTGTCTATTAACGTTTTGATTCATTAAATATCAAATTAAATTATTATTGCTTGTCTTTTCATTTAAAAGCCTCCTTTTTGTTTAAATCTTTTTTTTAGGCTGATACAGAAGACCTTGACAGTGGTAGTGTTATAAGTTACACAGAGAACTTTTTTGTCTTTTCGTATGAAGTGTGGAAAGTTGGATATTGGGAGATAATGGTTTTAAAGGTAAGCCTTGGTTATCAGAAACTGCAAATCTAAAGCATTCTTCACCTGCAGAACTGCTGATTTGAGGAACGATTGAGAGTAACTGTTGGGTCATTCCAGCTCACTTGATGCTCACATAACCCACATGTGATGAGAATAGAGTGCCAGGGTAGGTGTGCACATGCAAAAGAAGAGTTGGGGAGCTCCTCTCCTGCATTGTGAGAATGTGTCTGTAGGTGGCACTGTCACGCATTGTGAGAATGTGTCTGTAGGTGGCACTGTCGCGCATTGTGAGAATGTGTCTGTAGGTGGCACTGTCGCGCATTGTGAGACTGTGTCTGTAGGTGGCACTGTCGCGCATTGTGAGAATGTGTCTGTAGGTGGTAGCCGTGTGTCATTCTGTGCTCTGTAAGATCTGTGCATACTTCACTAAAATAATACAACATAAAAACGGTGTTGACTTGCAGGTGTGGGAAGAGAATGAGGATTTGTCTTTCACCATTCACATTGAAGAAAGAGATCACCCTTTCCAGTGGAATGTGAAACAGACCCTGACTGCATTTCGGCAGCTTCTGAGTTGTTTGAAAGAGGTAAATGCAGTGGTGATTTGATCAACCTAAACCCAGCTGCAATGAGCCACCCCTGGGTTTTATTAGAGCATTTTACAGCACCTACATTGAGATCTTGAGATTGGCTCCCTAGTGCTGTAAAATTCTGTTGAATCCAGCTGCGGCTAACCCCAGCCATTTAGTCACATAAATAAGCTGCTAGTCTTAATTTTGTATTAAACACACAATGGGTCTAAATACGGCCCTTCCATGTGTGTTTTCTTCCTTGTCCTTCTATTTTATGAAACGCTGGCAAGGCGTGTGCATGTACTGTATGCCTGCCTGTTTGAATATGAGTTGAGGTGGACTGTGCGAAACACTAGCTAGTGCTGTGGTGTAACCAGAATATGAAACTGAGACACACACACACATCTTTACACCTTCTCTCTGCAATTATAAATAAAGATACATTTAAATTTTAGGCTCCTGGTTTATCGTGCATTTCTGACATTGTGGAAAGCTGGCGGCAGCCTGCTGATGACGAGTTTCTAGAAAAAGCCAGACTGAAACTTGAAGATTTATTAAAGGTAAGTGTGATCCCTGGTAAGAAGTCTGTGTGATCACAGATGATTTGATTACCGGCCGAGAGCATATCTTCTCCTCCTCAATGTCTTTCCTCAGAAGCTGGTATTGAATCACCGAGTTAGGCAGAGTGAGGAGTTCTTCAGCTTTCTGCAGCCCCCAGAATCCCCACTTGAAAGCGACGAGCCTTTCATGGAAGTGTGGAGGCTTGTGAACAGCGTTGTTTCCTTTTTCGCCCCTGGCGAGAAGTTGGAAGAGGTGAGGATGTATAATTCTTTTAAAGACGCAGTTTTATGATTGATTTATTTCTCTGCACAGGAGCTAGTGCAGAGCTTGAAGATGTGTTTTACAGTATAACCTTCTCCTACTGCAAGTAGAAGCAGAAACTTCGAACGGGTTATAAATGACACCAGTGTCTTAGAAGCAACTTTAAAAGCAGTTTAAGGAATGTGTTAATGTGTCTCTGCTTATGAAGTCTCCATGTATCAATATCACAGTATTTTATGATTTGACAATTGTTTATGATTTTCAGGACCAGAATTGTTCTGAAGACACAGTGATTCTTGATGAAATTAATGGCTTGGATGCTGCTAGCTCAGCTTTAGGAGGAGGGGACTGTGAAACTGACTCTGTCCCCATCAGAGATCACTTAGTAGAAGATGCTGGTGACTCTGTGCCCCCCCAGGCAGCTGAAGCTGGGGTAACCGACAGAGGGGGTGCTGGCTCAACTGGAGACGAGGTCTGCAGGGAGGACAAAGCCCATTGGGGAGACAAACCAAATCCGGGTCAGTCCAACATAGCGTATAGAGCCCTCCTGATTGGATCAGCTGACAGTGAGTGTAATCTGTCTGACTCTGAAGACTCCGAGATGGAATGCTGTATTAAGGATTCCGGTTCTAAGGCATCCCTTCCAAATGGAATCCCTCCATGGAATTCGGGTGATGTGGTTGACTGCAAATGCTTAAGAGGCAAGACTGAAAAAGGAGAGGCTAAACTCAACACCAGGCAAGAGGCAAAAACAAAGAAACCTGAGAAGGAAGTGACCAAAGCAATATTTGAGCTTCTAAAAGAAATAACAGGTAAGTACAGCATGATACCTTGAAATGGTCATGGGGTTATCTTGTAAGAAAGCCACAGAGAACAGTTTTATTTAACCTGTATTTTGCTCTTCTCTTTCAGATAATTCATTGCTTGTACATTGTTTTAAATTGATTCCATCTTCCTATCTGGCACCGTAAGTTGAACCAGGTTTTGTTTTTATATTGATTTGCTTATTAGGTGCTTACAACAAAGTATTTTTCCAAGTCTGATGGAACGAGTACCATCAATTCCTGTTCGCTTTTCTTGAATGGGAATGATTGTATAGTGAAGGTAACAATGCTGTGCTAACCCTTGAAATGTAGGAATAACTGAGTCATGTGCACTGGGGTTATAGGTGGTGGATTTGGTGTATATTCGTGCTGATTTCTAAAATCATTACTGCCCCAGGGATGGAAATAAAACTACAGTTGCATTGCGGTTTAACTCATTCCAGGTTTTACTATGAGCTCGATTAGCCCCATTATATAGGGAACAAGCTCAGGTGTGTCTTATAAACTCATAGTAAAATCTAGCAAACTGCTTTGCAATGGGAGTCATATTTGCATCCCTGCTTACCTTACCCTAAAATGACTGCAGAGTTTGTGACTGACTTTCCATTCTGGAATAAATGCAGGTTAATAAGTACAATTCAATGAGGTGCTTGAGGTCAGGGTTTTAATTGGTCCAATTTATGAATTGAGTGCACGATTGGAGCCAATAGAAAACAATGGGCTTCTTTGAAACTCGTTCGGTCCTCTGATCCCAGGAAGTTGTTATCGAAGCTTCACTTGGACGAGAAGCAGGTGACAGCCCACATTGAGAACCTCTGTGAGAAGCTGTGGCCCAACGGAATACCTGCTGAGCCCAGCCCAGAGAGAACTCACACAGAGAAAACCCAGACCAAAGAGAGGGCAGAAGAACTGCTGCTGAAAATCCTATCTCCATGTGAGCAATCCTTTGAGACTAGCCTAGTACTATTTTTTATCTGCACATTCTTTTGCAAAGATCCAGTGCATTGTAATGCTGGGTGTGTATATTTAAAAAAAACAAACAAACATATGTTTTAATAAATCTAGTTAAAGAAGAACATGTGTAAAACACTCTAAGTGGAACTTGCGGCTGGTTAACTCTGATCGGTGTTCATTTCACAGACAGCTTAGTCATAAAAGCCAAGCATGTGAAGAGCGTGTTCACCACCTTTCAGGATCTGGAGGCCAACAAGACGCTGCTTTATGTGAGTGTGTGTGTTTCCTGAGAAATACAGTACAAAAGGAGGCTCAAGATTTCTTTCTAGTGTGCAAGCTTCTCTATTGCTTAGGCTATTGCCATCCTCTATGTTTATTCTCCCTTATATTATAAACACCAAGAACAGGCTACATGCCCATTGTGACGCTTCAGTGTTTGCACACCATGGTGCAAACCTTTAAACCGTGGTTTAGAATACACTGCAGCTTGATTTCCAGACCTCATGCTCCAGCAGTGGACAGAAAACAGCTGGCTAGCTGAGCAGACTCTGCATCTTGGCAGCCCTGAGAAATAGGATGTGTTTGACTCTGTACAGTGTATGTGCAAGACATTGAGTTTCTGCTTTCCTTTCTTCTCTTTTTAGATGCTGTTTTTGTTTCTGTGTAAGGCACTTGTGCCTGGAGACCCATCCTTGAATACACAGACAATTCCCTGGCTGAAGAGACCCCTTTAGCTAAACCCATGCACAGGGATGGCAAAGATTCTACTTGCAGAAGACAGGGTCTATTTTAATGATCTAAAGGGTGGCAGGTCTAAATACTCTCACTTTTTAACTCTATTACCAGCTGGACATTGCTTATGAGAGTAAACACTTGTGTAGTCCCTAAGGCGAAAGATTATGATACTTTTATACAGTTTTCAAAACAAGTTCTATATTTTCTTGATGGATTATATGTGTCAAAACTGTGTGTTACCTTGCTTACAAAATGTACTGTGAATTTCTTGAGAGTTTGACCAATGGTTAAGATTATAAATCAATGCTGCTTTGTGGCAATGGCTAGTTTCGCAGACCCTGATTAGGGTTAATCTTGGGCTAGTTTACCAAAAGTAAATATTAGGCAGTCCAACACTGTAAGAAATGTCTGTAAATTCAACAGCAAAATTCTAGTAAACAGTGCAGGTAAATTGCCTTCTCTTATAAAATGACAATTTACCTTCGATTTAATAGCTAATTACCTGCATACTAAAAAGAAGAAAATATGTTTATATTTACAGAAAAATTCCTTTAAAACAAACAGTTTTTTACATTAAAGTAAAACGATATTTTCCATTGTTTTAAAGGACCACATTTCTTTAAAAAACACGGGTAGCGTTGACAGTTAAATACCGTAGATATTACATCTTATTACGTTAAAACTGGAATCCCAGAATCCTTGCAGGGCTGATTGCAAACAGCAGTGTTTTAACAATGTAGTTTGTGTTATTGTGAGTTAAATGTGATATGCGCTATACGCGAACGTGTGTCTATATATATAATATATATATATATATATATATATATATATATATTATATATATATAGATATATATGTCCTGTATTGTTCCTCAACACAAGGGAGTGATAAAATTTATTGTGTTTTGTTCATATTTTGTGTGGTGACCATCTTGTGGTAGGTCAGAGCTTGGACTGGGCTAGCCTTCTATTCCTTTTATTTACCTCCGTTCTTTGCTCAGTTCAATGCTGGCAGTAACGTAGCCTCTGAAGTGAATGCGAGGGGCGATTATTGCTCGTTGAGACTGGCTGCTGCGGCGGCGGCTTTGTAACTTTTAATAAAAATAGTTTATATGCTTTTATTTGCTGAACTTTACTAATCGTGTGTTTTTTATGATGTTTGAATCTCTGGAAAAGGTTACCCTAATGTATGTAAAACATGAAGTCTGATACTATTTTTACATGGTTTTACTGTAATAACATTATTTATACGGTAATTCGCTCACCAGATAACATTTTTTTACTGTACAAATGACGGTTATCAAGAAAGTCTTACCGTAATACTGTCATATTATTTTTATACGGCATATTACTGGCAATCCAGCTGCCAGTTTTGTTTTTTGTTTTTTTTACCGTAAAATCAACAGTTTGTTTTGTTTGTTTGTTTGTTTGTTTTTTACAGTGAAGGTTAGTAACCGCTTGGTGTGTGAAACCAGCTGTATATAACAGAGAATGCAGTGTTACAAACAGACACAAAGTTTCATTCCTTTTTAATGTTGGATTACTTTTGTACTTTTATGTATCAAAATGTGTTGTCCTGAATTTATATTAAGATGTGTATAAATCCTAAACTGTAAAATTGGAGTTGTGCGTTTGTAGTAGCTGTATTGATTATTATTATTATTATTATTATTTATTATTATTATTATTATTATTATTAAAGCTGGATTTATTTTCTTATAGTTGCACTTGGCGTGCTGAGGTTCTTCTACTGAAACTGCATAGCAAGAAAATGTTTCAAAAGGATTTATTTGCTTAAAATGGAAGACAAAACTACTGTTGGTATATACCTCAGTAGTAACTGCAGAATTATTGCCTTTACATTTAAGCTAAGATACAGTACCAGTCAACAGTTTGAGTACACCTGCTTGAAACCAGGTTTTTCATGATTATCTATGCTTTTAACTGTGTAAACTTGTCTATAAACACTTAATATTTCATTATATGATACGTGTACTTATATAAGCTGATAATCATAAGTGAATTGCATTCAAAAATTTAATTTTTAAATGAAAATATAAATCTTGTCAATTTCAATGAAATGGTCACAAAGGGGATTTCAGTCTGAAGCCCAAGTCAGTTAAAAGTCTGAAATGTGTATAACACGGTGTTAGAAAAAGTATAAAAGTGTCTTTGTTAGATGTTCTCTGAGTTAACTAGCATGTTACCTAATTAACCTTTTGTCACCAATTATTGTTAACAGGTGAGGGTCCATGATTACTATAAATATAGGTAGCATAGGCACAAGTTTGTCATTCCTGAATGTAAGGGAGCAGAAAATGGCAACATACGCTCAGTTAAGCAAAGAAAAAAAGATTACTTTAAGAAGAAGGTCAATCTTTAAGACAAATCACAAGAACTTTGCAATTGTCTGTAACTGCTGTGGCCAAGACTATCAAACGAATTGAAGAAACTGGCACTCATGAGGACCAAACAAGGTCAGGCAGGCCAAGGGTGACCTCAGAATCAGAGAACAAGTTCATTCGAGTCACAAGTCTGCAAAACCGGCGATTAACTGCCCCTGAAATACAAGCTCAGCTAAATGCTACTAGAAGTACAGATATTTCAACATCAACTGTTCAGAGGAGATTGCATGAAGCTGGCCTAACTGGAAGAATTGCTGCAAAGAAACCATTGTTAAGAGTGCAGAATAAGAGGAAGAGACTTGCCTGGGCCAAAAAACACAGAAACTGGACGTTTGAGGAGTGGAAGTCGGTCTTATGGACCGATGAGTCAAAATTTGAAATATTTGGGTCCAACCACCGAGTATTTGTAAGACGCAGAGAGGGTGAGCGCATGAGTTCTGCATGTGTGGTTCCTACTGTCAAGCATGGAGGAGGCAGTGTCATGGTCTGGGGTTGCTTTGCTGGTGACAGAGTTGGTGATCTTTACCAAGTCCATGGCAAGCTCAACCAGCATGGCTATCATAGCATACTTCAGAGGCATGCCATTCCATCAGGATTACGGCTAGTTGGGCATTCCTTCATTCTTCAGCAAGATAATGACCCGAAACATACCTCATAGTTGTCCAAGAACTATCTAGCGAAGAAGGAAAGTGAAGGACAACTCAATCTAATGACCTGGCCTGCTCAGTCTCCAGACCTCAATCCCATAGAACTTGTATGGGATGAACTGGACAGAAGAGTGAAAAGCAAAGCTACCCACAAGTGCCTTACATCTCTGTGAATTGCTGCAGAAGAGCTGGGAAGACATGTTGGGTGATTTCCTGCTGAAACTTTTTAACCGAATGCCTCCTGTTTGTGAGGCTGTTATTAAGGCAAAGGGTGACTATTTTGAGGAATCCAAGATTTAGAGACAATTTTCAATTTTCTTGAACATTGCTTTGATACTCCTTATGTTTTGTTTTGTATACTGTAACTTGTTTTCATTTTCAAGTATTTACAGAAACGTATGCGACTTAAAACATTGTCAATTATGAAAAAAACCTAGTTTCCAGCAAGTGTACTCAAACTTTCGACTGGTACTGTATATTTCAAAGATTTACTGTGATTGACGTGCAATTCAAATTGTGTATTGCATGAATGTAAAAGCACAGAAGCTTAATGTATTTAACATAATTGTTCATCTGACTGCTGCATATGTTGACTGCACAGAAGTGCAAACACACTGACACACGTTATCTGCTCCAGATAATTGGGAATTATGCTGATTAGGTGCGTAACTGTTAGACAAACGGACTGTGCAATTAACAGGTATACACTACCTCCAGCAAGCTGAGCTTTCCTGTTGAACAGCAACTAATACTGGCCATATTCTAAAACTTATCTGTAAAATGCTGAAAGTAAAGTAATGCAGCAATTGAAAAGAAAGTCATGTAACAACACTGGTATATATAACGTCCGCCGTGGGTTGTTATATATCATTTAAAATATAATTTAAATGTGGCTGTATTCTATTACAATACAAACAACTGAGCGTTACACAAATATAGATGCATTGTTGTATCCTGTAATTATGCCAAGGGATTATTATATTATCATATTTTGCAAATACTGAAAACACAGTATGTGACACGCTGAGACGAATTAGTAACAACACAGGGGAAGGCAAAAAAATAACCCGCACAGATGCAAAATAATTTGAGAACATGTAGCTCCAGTAAACTCCGGAACCTCTACGGGAATTTCACCTGACCCTGTGCACGTTTACACACAGGACCAGGTGAACATCTGAACCAGAGTTCGGAAAGGACACGTCATCGGTTCGGTTTGTTCATTAGTCGATCCAATTGTTTTAATTGCTCAGCAGAAGCGTGTAACAATAAAGTACCGCCATAATAATAATAATAATAATAATATGAAAGGGAGGAAATTGTTTCTAATGTACTAAATATCAACAGACAAAATAACTGACCTCTTTGGAATAGACACGCTACTTTTCATATTTTAAGGTTTATTGTTTAGCACGAATGAAGTTGGCGTGATACAAAGCCACCCCCTCTGCTGAGTGAAGTGGTACGGTCTGCCGCTATCCAGACTCGGGATGACGGTGCACGAGGGCTTTCTCAGCCGCTCGCTCGTGAACCGCGCGGCTGCTTGCTTTTTTTTTTTTTTTTTTTTTTTTTTTTTTTTTTTTTTTTTTTTTTTTAAACACCAACCCCCCCCCCCCCCCCCCCAAAAAAAAAATAGTTTATGTTTCATTTTTAATTTTTCTTCAAGATGTCGACCCCAGCTAGACGACGTTTAATGAGAGATTTTAAACGGTAAGAATAACAGAAAAAAGGGGATATTTGTAGAGACCTAACATGGCGACTTTTTTTTTAAACTGTGTAAATACAGTATCCGAGGGCTACGCAAATTCCGCAGCGCCCGTCACCGCGGAGTCTATGGAAGTTGCCTGCGAATTTAGCGTATCTGCGATTGCGGGATAGGGAAGAGAGTTGTTTATAACACTAGTCAAACAATGTTTTTTTTTTTTTTTTTTTTTAAATGTGTTTTAATTATTAGATTGCAAGAGGATCCCCCGGCCGGAGTGAGCGGCGCCCCTTCAGAAAATAACATCATGGTCTGGAATGCAGTTATATTCGGGTCAGGTTTCTTTTTTTATTTTTTAATATTATTGTGGTTTTATTCAGTGCCCTTTTATTTCCTTATCTTTTAAGTAGATTTTAGCCAAGTTGTCCCGGGAGAAAACTTAATGACGTTTTTGTTAATGAAAAAAAACAAAAAAACAATGACACTTCAGCTGTCTGAGAACAAAACACAAAGGAAGGTCGGGACTTTATATTTGGTTTAACGATCGCGAACAACATCGACAGCGGCATCGCCCAGGCTTCACCTGCTTCTGTGGGTGAGACTGTAAGACAAGCAAACAACCTTATTGTAGTTCAGTAGGTTTGCTATATAGTAGTTAACCTAGTATGTATACCACACCCATGTGCACTACAGCAATTACGTGAAAATAAACAGATTCACCCACACACCGCATTTGAATTCTGATACTACCTAATTTGCATTGGAGATACTAGATGGTGAATATTCACCCCGTTCCAGGGTAAAAACAAAAATCACAGTATTGAGCCAATGTAAGCTTAGGTGGTTGCTGCCACAATTGCTCATGTGAACCCAATGCAGCTGATCTTATGCGATTGCTGTGTTTCCTTTGAGCCATAGTTCTCATACCTGTGTTATTTTACCACTGTTAGCTGCAGATGAAAGCTCTATTGTTCTCTCGTCTTGTGGGTATTTGATATTGCTGTAACTGCCTTTTCTTTTGCTATATCGAAGTTACCACATAAGAGGCTGTTTTACATACTGCAGTGTTGGTAATCCTCAGGGTTTCCAGATTTACTATATATTTTTTATATTTTGTTTTCCAGACCAGAAGGAACACCATTTGAAGACGGTAAGTTAAATAAATGTGTTACCCCACTTTAACACCTTTGGGCGCAATTCAAAAAAACTAAACTAAACTAAACGGATCTGGATTTGTACATCAGGACTCTGCCTGTAATTATACCCATAGTGGTACTTCTGTACATGTTTCATGGTAAAGCATGGCTTGATGAATTCAAAGTGTTTATAGAAAAGCCTTAATTACTGTTCCTCTAACTGTATCTGTTGAGGGGAATGCTGTAATGAGTGTTGTTCCCAATCTCGCTCATGTTTCGGTTGCCTGCTGTAATGAGTGTTAGATTGTTCAGACACTTGTCATGCCCTGACTGCTCACTCTGTTCTTGTGTGTGAAACGGGACATCTTGCTTTCTGCCAAAAGGCTGAGAACAGATTGTGTAGTATCTGCTTATGTAACAGCTGTGGTAATCAACCCATACATATTTGTAACATCCGGTCTCCTGAGTAATGCCTTGACTGAACTGATTATTCCTTAGTAAAGGGATCATCAGACTAACTGCATTTAAACAGGAGCATGTAAACAGCTCATTACAGACCATGCATACTGTTCAGCCTAGAAGGCAGGATACTCGTTAGCTCTGTTATCGCTCTTGCATTCTGCATGAAACCTCTTGTTTGTTAACACTGTGTTGAAACAGTGTACTCCAGTGCACTACTGCGGAGCCTTTAAAATCAAGCCAGACAAACCGATTGTATGCGAAACACACACGGCTGAGTGGTGTGTATGCAGTGTTTGCATGGTCAGTATTAAAAGGAACTGTATCAGTTAAGTGATACCAGTGTGCACCTGTGAAGGTAACTTGCACAGTGCCAGTGAGGTACATGAAGCTGGTTTCTTTGCTCAGTGTAATGATCAAGGACACTTTAACCTCTGTTCCTGGAGGGATAGCAGTAACCAATGAGGAGGGTGTTGTGATCTTGTGTTGCCTGTGTAGGAGTTATAAATGGAACTGGCATATTGCCTCCTGGCTTGGTAGTAGCAGCTGGTTTGCTGATGTCACAATGCTATAGTTGCAATCCCTCTTGGATTAGTGACAAAACATACAGCAAAACCATATTCATGGCAAAGACGTGTCCCTACTTGTGTATTATGTGTTAGGAAAATTCCTGATACATTTTCCCTGTGGCATTAATTTGAAAATAACTGTGTCTGATTGACCCTCTTTCAGTAGCTTACAATTCCTAAGCACATACTAGTGAAGAAAATAACAAATGAAATGGACCAAAATGCAATGGTTTTAAACTAACACTTTCTTAAATGGAAGATGCAGGTTGTTAAATACGTCAGTTTTGGACTGATAAATGATGGTTTGCATTAGTTTTGAAGGCATGCTGAGCATAATGTACTAGACTTGTCCACGTCCTTTCTGCATCCTGCTATCGAACAGGAATGAGACGAGCGGTACTGTTACAGCTTGACAGGTGGCGTAAGCCTTCTTTCGTAAATTGACGGTGTGTTTTACAGGTTCCTAAAAATACTACTTCTGGCAGTGGCATTGGTGTTGGGTATGAAGGTGTACTTTACAGTACAACAGCCGTGTCTGTGCCACCATTGTAGAGCAAAAAAGTGCATCCTCTAAAAATGAAAAGCAACAGTCACTGAATCAGAAACAGGGAGCTGTGGGAACGATAACATCCTTAACTGTTCTAACTTGGATGTCTTTTAAATCCACTGAGAACTACTGACGCTCTTCCTGTGTGGCTGGAACGCCTCAGTGAGCAGTCAGAGTAAACAGGATGTACCAGATCACACACACAGAGCTGCCCCCTGCAGAGCAGGAACTGCAAATTCAGTGCTTGATGATGGGACTGAAATGCAGAAGGCTGCCTCCCAGATTTCACTGGAGCCTTTGAGTCCTTGCTAATGAATTGCCAGTGCCCAGCTAGTTCTAGAGCTATATTATGAAGTAATCCAGAGTGCCGTGTGTTATCTTGCTGTGCTCCAGTATTTAGTAAGATAAGTTTGGCATTGTGCCACCAGAGAAAAGGCTGCCTGCTTCTGTAATTGCAAGTCATTAAATGCCTTTTATTCTCCTACTGGACTTTTTTTTACCCCTAGTTAAGTGCAGTGCTACCTTTTTCTATCATATAAAAACAGTAGCTCCCATCGCCCTGTAAGTGTAAAGCCATTTCACGTCCATTCTCACAAGCAGCACAGTCTCTTAACTGCAGCGTTATCACAAGGGAGCGCTGCATCTATTGTGTACTGTGCTCCTTTTTTGCTCTTCAATTTGTTAATGCATTAAGAAAGCACCAAGTTGTTAGCAATCCTGTATCTCATTGTTTGCAATCTTCTGATCGATTGTGACATACAGAGCATGTTTTGTTGTCTGGGGATTCCATGGCATATCTAAACAATGAGACATTGTGGAACTCCTCCCGTCAGTGTCGATGTCAAGGTTGGTGCAGTAACCTCCTGGGGTTTTCTTTTTCTTTTGAGCTTCAGAATGAGATTCTGTTGGTTTTAACTGGTGAACATGTGGCTATTGTTCTGTTGTAGCTGAGACCTTGTCGTGATGTTTGCTCTAATACCGGGATTGTTCTCGTGTGTCTCTCTTGCTCTTCTCTACTTTTCTCTGTACAACTGGATGCAATCTAGTTTGCAGGCCTGTAGTTTGCTTTATTTAGAGTGTTAAGGACAGTAACATTGATATGAACATATCTGTAAAATTACGTTGTATAGCTATGTTATCCAAATGTGGTAATGTTATATTTCATGCTGTGTGTTTTTCCTGTACATTTCATGAACTGACATGTCGATTTGTTTTGAGACCCCGAATTGAATACAAATATTAGTGGGAAATTAAAATGATATTGTGTCATTTCACCTCCAGCGTGCTTCTACTGTACATACCATGAATATATCAGATGGCACACAGTTTGATTGAGTGGGTTGTAGTAAAGCAAACATGTAGGAATGTGTTAACTAACAAAAACTTGTGTCTTGATATCTAGGTACTTTTAAACTGACGATAGAATTCACAGAAGAATACCCGAACAAACCTCCCACAGTTCGATTCGTCTCAAAAATGTTTCATCCAAATGGTAAGCTACACGTGCCACACAGCAATACTTCTGTTGATCAAGCTGCGGCATTGTTTATTACTGAAATTACTCAAATTGACCTATTATGTTGACTTGTCACGTGAATGAGATGGGCTATACTGCTAGAAAAACCACTTGCTTTAAAATAACAAACTTTTGGCTTGAAGAGGTTTAGCTATCAATTGACAAATCTTAGAATTATGACCACTGCAGTATTGCATCTGACTTTTTTTAAAAATCACAAGAAATGCCCTTTTTTCCTTGCAAAGCTGCTCCAGTCAGCTCCTCTTGTAATAGAATACCTGTGGTACAGTTAGAGCATTCTGAAAACTCTGAAAGTGCTGGAATGTAGGAGTCTGTTTCCGGTGAATTGTAATACAGCTTTAACATGTTCCTTTTCAAACTCATTAACCCTTATCAGCAACATGACAGGTGGCCACGTTTCCGTGGTCCGAACGTGTGTAGACTTGATGCTCTTAAATCTGCGTGAGTACACTTCTTGGTACAGGGCCTAGGACAGGTTTTGGGGTGCTTGAAGGAGCAGGAAGCCAGGTTATTTTACCACTGTTGTTTTAAGAAGGAGCAATATTTATCATGCAGCATTATTGTTTGTTCTTTTTATTTTATAGTCTATGCAGATGGTAGTATATGTTTGGATATTCTACAGAACCGTTGGAGTCCAACCTATGATGTTTCTTCTATCTTGACCTCTATACAGGCAAGTTCACCTCCAGATGTCCTTTATTTCAAAAGCAGTTGATATTTCTGTTTTAAACAGAGTATTTGCAGATCGATGAGATTACAATTTTTAATTTTAGTCCCAGAATAATGCTGTTGCTGCCTCTTGTGACTCACTTCTTAGACACTGTGATCTGGATGTTTCTTGAGCATGTTTTACATATAAATGTGTGTATGTATTTTATTCCTTCTAAACAGTCTTTACTGGATGAGCCAAACCCCAACAGTCCAGCAAACAGCCAGGCAGCCCAGCTGTACCAGGAAAACAAGCGTGAATATGAGAAACGTGTTTCTGCAATCGTGGAACAGAGCTGGCGTGATTGTTGACCAAGGCCAGCGCATACAGTATGAACTCTATCCCGCCTCAAAATACAAACCATGACATGGAAGTATGAGTCGTCCTTGTCCTCCTCTTCTCTTCCTAGCATCACAGGGCATTATCTAATTGTTGCAAGTTAGTGCTGTTGTGCTGCCACCACATTCTCCACACCACACCACACCCCTCCTTGCTGCTTCCCTGGACAAAGCTGCATCTACATTGAAGCAAATGTACCATACCTGGGTTACTTGAGGAAAGTGTTTCCATTACATACAGCCTTTTTTTGTCACACCCCAGCCCCCCTTCCCCCACCGTATTCTCTTATTTCACTGAATATTTTGTAGTGTCAGCTGAGTTAAATAACCCCCTTGCTTCTTTGTAGGAATTCCAGTTAGGTGCCTCTGCCTCCAAGGCCCCCTTGTGGGCAGCAGCTCTAATATTGCTCTTATCTTCATAACAGTGTCTTATTTTAAATCATTGGATTTGTGTTTTTTTTAATATTTGGCCTCCTTGTCTCTCTTTGTTAAATTGCCTGTGGTATTATTACATGGATCATCCTGCAATTTCTTTGTGTGGGAGGGAAAAGTAAAAATTCACAAAGAACGGTCTGGTGATCTGTATATCCAAGAGGATTGTTTTGTATGCATTCAGACTCTTTGCCAGCATTCTAAAGATGCTGTCTGATCCATTTGCCCAAATGTCAAACTGTTCTCAAAACTGCAGTGCTTTTTTTTTTGTTTTGTTTTGTTTTAAAATCAAGGCTTTTGAAAGTAATGCATTAAAAAAAATGTAACTTGCAAAAACTATTAGGAATTGGATAAAGAAAACCATAACATTATTCCTTTAGCTTTATAAAAACCATTTAACTTGGCAGTTTATAAAGTAACCAGGTAGCAGGTACTATAGCTGAATGACCGTTTTTGTTTAATTGGCGAAAACAAAAACCATGACTGATGAACACTTGAATCAAGCCCTGCACTTACTTTTCACAAGTGAAGAGAATGTGCTATTGAGTCTCCTGTGAAGAAGTTGAGAGGGGTAGGCTCTGCGTGTGTGTGTGTGTGTAACGTTCTTGGTTGATTTGTCTTTGTTGTGTCTGTGATCTTATGCTTCACTTGGAAGATTTTATTTAAGAGTGGTTTTCACAAGAAAATGTCAGCTGTCGGAAGGCACGCTCAGCTGCCAGGTGGCACATATATACTTTTCTGCTCGTTTGATGAAGTTCGCTTGGGGTGAGAGATGAGACCCTGCATTTTGATTTGTCTGATATTGTTTCTAATGCACACATGATATTTAAGCGACTGTATAACTTTGCACTAGTAACCCATGTAAGGAACTACATCTCACTTTGTAAGTAAAAAAAATAAAAACATTAAACTATCAGTTATTGTAAGAATACATTTGCCTTGTGTGAAGGGCTACACAAAGATAATAACATTGTTGGTTTTTTTTGGAGGTTTTACTTAATAATCAAACAGTTTTTGTTTGAGTAAATTACAAAAAACAGACCTAATATACATCTATAAATGTTTATAAAATGCATTCTCTAACCTTTGTAAACATCCCATTACTTGTCTCCATATACTGAAAAAAAAAGGTCCCTACGGGTATAAACGCCATGAAAAAACTGCATTGAATTCCTGCATTACAACATGAACAGTACATACTACAATACAGCCTTCAGTAACTCAGACTACGTGTGGCCAGTGCTGTGACATAGTCTTAGCCCTACCACTCACTGACAGGAGGGAACAAACAAGACACCATAGCCTGGACCAGGGGGGGCCCATTCCACTGCAGGTTTAACAGCTAACATGAGATCATGAACGACTTCGGCGTCTGGATGCAGGGTTCATTGATTCCACTTAATAATTTAGAAAAGGCTCAGCCATTTTATCAAAACTGGATTTTGATTCCAAAAAAGAAAATCACTTCTTTATGAATGAAGATGGTCAGAACATGCAGACTCCTTTTATAGCCAGTACACATATTTCCAAACTTCTCCCCAAATAAAAAGACAAGCTGTCGGACACCATAACAAATAAAAATAACAACAACAGGAATTTATTAGATCCTTAATGACTTTTTTTTTTTTGCATGTCATCAATTTACCATCTTTTAAAATACAACAAAAACACTGTGCTCCTCCATCAGAACACATCATTAACATCCTAGAATGGCATCAGATCTACTGGTATTGTGTTACAGACCCGACCCAATTTCATCTTCCTCGAACGTCTACCATAGCTGTAAAAAGATTTCTCTTGAAAACACACTACTCACCAGTCTCACCAGTCTACTAACCAGTCTCTGGAAGTATATGCAGGTCCTGTTGGAAGCTACAAATGTTATAACCAGGTGTCAAAATTAACACATGGGAAGGTGCCGGCCTGCATGTGTATCTCAGACTGAGAAATGGATAGGAGAGCACAGGGCGATACAATGTTAAGCAAAATGACTGACTGACTATTTAATTTTAGCATTTCCTAGTAAAAATATTTTAACTTGGGAGGAATGAGGCAATTACAGCGCAAAATGTGTTTACTGAAAACGGGCCTGAGGTTTCACTAATTCGTATCGGCCAACCTGTCCTTCCTGCAAAAGCTGACCAATCAACTGGTCCTTCTGAACCTTCCGGCTGACGACCAGGAACCGCTGCTTCGCTTGTCCGTAGGACTTGCTGCGAAGGCCGTACTTCTGAGACATCTGATGGATCTGCTTGCGCTCGTCGTTGTTCAGCTCGCTGGAGAACCTCAAATCGTCCTGCCTTTCCGAGCTGGCGTAATTGCGAATGATCTCCTCAATGTCTCTCTTGTTTAAACGGTTGCCTCCCTTGTCCATGTCAAGACCGAGGCCCTCCCTGGCGAACTGTTCTTTCACTTTGATGGGCTCTGCGATGCCCTCCCCTTCTCTTCCCAGACCACCTCCTTTCCAACCCATTTTCCGCAGCAGCTGGTTGCCGATGTTGTCCTCCTTGATCTCCTGCTTCATGGCCTCCTCGGACGAGTGTGCCTGGATCTGGTTGCGAGAGATGGCCTCCTCGTTGCCCTCTTTCCTCAGGTTTGACTTCACCACCGCCTGCGTTTGCCTCAGTTTGGCCAGCGCCTCCTCCGCCGCGATGTGCTTCACGATCTTCTTCGGCCCGATTCCCGCGGCAACGAACTGGCCCTCCAGGTACACCTCGCACTTCCACCGGTGGTCCGGCATCACCACAAACCTGTAGTCGGCTGCTATCTTGTTGAACTGAGCCGTGTCGTTGATGATGCAGATGGCGTTGTCGGAATTCTCCAAGATGACGAGCTCGCTCAGCTGCCGTTTCCTGCCGGTCGACTGCTGGTGGCGGCCACCATTGACGCTGTGATGGTTTGACCTGGGAAACTGCGGCGTTGCCGGCTGGTTCTGCCGCAGCTTGCGGAGGGCCTCCTCTGCTGCCGCGTGCTTGGAGGTCTTCTTGTTTCCGTTCGCTCGCGCCACAAACTCATCCTGCAGGTACACGCTGCACTGCCAGGTGTTGGTGTTGGGGATATTTTCGAATTTGTAATCGATCTTCATGCGGTTGAAGGCAGCAGAGTTATTGAGGATGCATATGGCATCGTGAGCATTATCAACAATGACAAACGTGCTCCAGTGCTTTCTTGGGTCCGGCTCAAAATGACCTCTGGGGCCTGACTGGGGCTTTTCCTCTGGGTTCCGTAGTGCCGGGGGAAAGCTGAGATTGTGCACGTGCGTCTGACACACGACCAAGTCGTCGATATAGCCGTGCTTGAATTTGCGACGGACGACTCTCACCTCCACAGGCTTTAGAAACAGTTTCACTGCTTGCTCTGATGCACGATCCCTGGCCCCGTTTTTGCTGCCAGAGTAGCCTGTCGCCAGGTAGACGCACTGGCACCTTAACTCACAAGCATAGCCGTCCGTGGGCAGCTTTCTGTTCTTTGGGAGGTCAGCCGGAGGGATCTCTTTGAGAGAGATGTAGAAATATTCAGGGTTGGTCTTACAAGCCTGGATGCTGCGGCTCAGTATGAAGTTATAATTGGGTATGTCCCCAGAGTTCATAGTTGTGGGATCGGCAAAAGTGATGCAGACTATCGATGCAACCCTGATGATCAACCTCTGCTTCTCTTCGATCGTGGCCGAAGAGACAGGAACTGGTTTAGGAGAATCAAACCTGTTAAGATGGGAGCTCCTCTCAGCTGGCTGTTTGGTCCTGTTAAAGGCCCCACTACACTCGGGTGCTTCCTGCTTTGCAAATCCCAACCCCCTATGGACATCTCGAGAGCTGGCCGGAGTGCTGCCCCAAATCTCTTCCACCCTCTTACTCTGGGAACTCTCAGACCGCTTCGAATGATGCGCCTCATACTTGGCAGCATAGTCCTGCTGTGTTTTTGTCATGAAGTTTGAAGAGGCAGTCTTGTCCTGGTTCCGAAGACCAAAACCACTCGTGCTCGCTACTGCGCCACAATCTTCATTTGTCCCAGAGTCGAAAACATATGGAGTAGTGTTCTGAAAGCAGGGGTCTTGCGCAGGTTGTGTAGGTCTGCTGCTGTTAGCATTAGAAGCACGCTCTCCACCGCTGTCCATGTCGCTCCTCGTGTGCTTTTTCTCGTTCTCTTTCTCCTCTGTGCCGCTGCTACATACAAAATGGACGGGCTCGAATCGAGGCCTGGTGACAAGCCTGGACACTGCTGGTTTCTTCACCGGCACGTCACCTGCAAGAACACAAACCTTGTTAAGCACTTTTAAAATCTTCACTTCAAAATCTCTACACTCTGTTGCAAAGAAGTGCAATCGTGTTTATAAGGGGTTTAGTTAATTAAACAATTCCACGAATCTTACCTGTCACGCGTTCCCATTTGCCAAGTGGAACGTGCAGTTGTGAAAGACATACATGATATATTATAAAAAAATAATGTCATGTCATCACGGTAGGTAACAAAGTTCTCAGTTTGCATGAATTATTTTCAGATAGCCCCCTATCTGTTACACTTCCTAGGTCATTTTCTAGTCACAGCATATCACTGGCTGGGAATTATTACAGGGAGCTGGTTTGGTAAGTTACATTAAGAAAAAAAAAATAAGAAGGAAAGTACTGAAGATGTGGGGACAGGTTCACTCTCCTGGTGAAATGGCTAGAGAAGTGCAAGACTGCCGTACATGAAAGCAAGTCTTCAAGATAACATTTTTAATAAAACACACATTTGCATTTTTTTTTTCTTTCAGAACTGCACAGAAGACCTACGTTGCATATGGAGGTTCATGACAGGCAAGATTCACTGAACCATTTAATCAGACTCAAAGATGACATTCCTTACCACCATCTGAAGAGCTTGCTCTCTTGTTCGCTGTGGCTCCGGGCACCAACTCAAAGGAGGGCAGCTCCCCTATATCAATCCCTTCAGCCATATCAAGGACCTTTCGCATGATCTCAGGGCTATACCTGCAAGAATGAATTACAAGAGCTTTAACAATGAATCCAGTAATGCTTTACCTAGACCAGTTTATCTAGCAGTAAATAATAACACTGTAAGGTTTTAATTACAGCATGCACCGTGTGGTTAGTTAGCTGCAGTTTTCTGCATTTTAAATGTTCTTTGTTTCTGTCACAGCGGCTGGAGATGCCTTGGCATCACAACAGATGGTCCTCCCCAGGTGCCAATACTGCACAAGAACAGAGCGCCCCAGCCACACACAAAATAACAGCTTCTGTTGTGCGTGTGTGCGCGCTGCAGGGAAAACAACCTTTCTGGATCTTTGAATGAAGTTAGAAACAGCTTTCCTTTTGAGGATGCCATTGGGAAATCACAGGATGCATTACAGTTAAAACATACACAGCCTGCCATGGCTGTAGATAAAATGAGACAGACAAAAAAAAAAAAAAAAAAAAAAAACAACTACACAAATCACCATTCTATCAGTACAGAGGTAAACAGAATTAGTGAAAATGAATGCTTAACATTACCAGGCACTATGCAATAATCTAACTGTGAATTGAAACATGCCACAGTGAACAGCACTTCCTGACAACCGCTACACAAGTTGCAAAAAAAAAAAAAAAAAGGCAAGGGATATATATATATATATATATATATATATATATATATATATATATATATATATATATAATCCACTCACAGGGAGATGCTTATATGATAACCGATGAGAGAAAGGGTCTGAACCCACACGGCATCGTCGACAATCAGCGACTCAAAGTTAGCTTTGCCTCCACTAATAACCCTACCGCCAATACAAATAGCAATGGGACACACATATTCATGAAAATCTGCTCGGATACGAGAGCCCCGATTTGCAAGCCAACATATTAAAATATAAGACCGGCTCGTATGGCGTCTGCATTATTATTAAACGAACAGGTTATTCATTGAGAGTGTCTTCAATTGCGTGTGTCGATTTCCTCACCCGGTAGCGGAAGTCTTAATATGGGAGCCCGAAGCAGTTGTTTCCAGAACTTTCCACCATATTTTCCAAAACGTGGCTGTGTTGTATGATTGAACACCCCTCGGAAGACGAGGTAGTGTAGGTCCAGTTCAGGGTTTGTGATACAGTATTGGATCGGCTAGTGTTTCTCAGCGTGCTTAAAAGCAGATGGGCCGTGGTCAAATCATTTTAAAACAACATCCGTTACGTAACAAACTGCAAGATCGGAAACAATGATCCGGTTTCTACCGAACTGAACAGAGAGGCGCTGGGATTTAACCAGGGTGCAGCGATTACCTTCACACCAGTGCAAAATGATGTGAAACAGCACTGACACCGAAGCACGCAGTTTATTACACCCTACAGCCTGGAGAACATAAAAAAACAATGTTACCTGACATTATCACAGTAATGCCAGTTTGCCCTGGTGCACAGTATAGCAATATAATCACTGATGCGTCTCACCGGCATCCCAAGAAGACGTGGTTGGTCCACACCATTGACAGGGACAGCAGCTGGTCCGTGTTGACCTCGTAATCCCGTATGTGATTCACAAGGAACTGCCTCCTCGCTGCCCAGTGCTTGTCGCTCTCGGAGACCTGCCTGAACTGATCCAAGTACCGGAGAAGAGCTTCGCGGTCCCCCTTACAGGAGTCTAACCCTTCGGCCATTCGGCTAGCCATTTACACCCTCTCCGCCATCAGCATGGCTCCAGCGCCGCGGTGGAGCATGGGAAAACAATAACGCATGAAAATACAAGAATTCAACGGGATTGTTTTTTTCATTTTAAAAAACGAAATCTCATGAAATCTGATTTTTGCGTTTCGGGTTAACACCGTAAAATATTTTCGCCAACGTCGTATTTATGTATATATTTTTTATCCGGAGTGTGTGTGTGTGTGTGTGTGTGTGTGTGTGTGTGTGTGTGTGTGTGTGTGTGTGTGTGTGTGTGTGTGTGTGTGTGTGTTTTTACCTCTCATTAGCTCCGCCTGATGTTCAGTGTGGCTATAGTTGGTTTTTCACACGGATGCAAATCAAAAGAGAAAGAAGTGGGCTTTCCCCTGTGCCATCATCAAAAGTTGTGTTTTTGTTTTTTTGTTTTTTTTTAAATCCCCCGTCTGCCTTGAAGACAACGCTGCCAGTAAAGTGTAGTTGCTTTTAAAATATCTGTCTGTTTCACTAAACAAAAACACTTAAACCGCATTGACGTGAGTTTTGCTTACTCGCCACGGGGCGGCAGCATCGGTTGAAATTTGAACCGCTGTGTTCAGGGAAGGCTATGGGGTTAGCCCACTGCACCACTAGCAAATCTGTGTTTCACACTGACTGTAAGGTAACTAATTCTTTAAAATAAAGGAAGGAATTAACAGGATTTGAACCTAGTTTCGGGCGGCACGGTGGCATGAGTCGATGACATAAGGAAGAAGCACACATCACTGTTGTCAGCACCCCCCCCCAAGCGCTGCAGCCCCTGCTTATAGATTGTGGACAGACACAGATACTTGGAGTATCAGAAGAATCGTTTTGACATGTGTTCCCCACCACCTGCTTCCTGATAAATCTTGAGCTCGTTTTGAAATTCCACTCCAGTGCAGTCTTAACTTCATGCCTTGTCATCAAGGAGAAAGCTCCTGAGCAGATAAGAATAAGAATGGGGAAAATACAGCAGTATGTAAGCAGTGGGACAAAATAAATGTTACTTTTGACATCTAGCAACACACCTCTCAGTGCACCCCATGTAACTTATTAAACACACCTTTCAGTGCATCCCATGTCATTTATCAAACTCACCTGTAATATAATTTCACTTTGTACTTCAAACGGTACTTAAGCGCCAAAATTATTTTCCCCTTCCTTCCCTACCACTGACATCACTTAAGAAACAAGTTATATTGTTGTTCTCATGTGTTTTTGTATTCATGTTATATTGGTGTTTCAGTGTTGTTTTCATGTGTTTTGTATAAAGGTTTATATTGGTGTGTTTTAGTGTTTTTTTCATGTGTTTTGTATAAAGGTTTATATTGGTGTGTTTTAGTGGTGTTTTCATGTGTTTTGTATAAAGGTTTATATTGGTGTGTTTTAGTGGTGTTTTCATGTGTTTTGTATAAAGGTTTATATTGGTGTGTTTTAGTGGTGTTTTCATGTGTTTTGTATAAAGGTTTATATTGGTGTGTTTTAGTGGTGTTTTCATGTGTTTTGTATAAAGGTTTATATTGGTGTGTTTCAGTGGTGTTTTCATGTGTTTTGTATAAAGGTTTATATTGGTGTGTTTTAGTGGTGTTTTCATGTGTTTTGTTAATTTCACACAGGCTTGTTTTCCATGCAGATATTCTATTTCATACAAGGTGCTTTTTGTTGGTCCTACTGATCTTTAATCAAAGAGATTTTAATTGTAATGTTAAATTCAGTTGGTGAACTTCAGGTTAAATGTAAAATCACAATTAGTAATTAAACAGAAATGTGAAGTCATGCTTTTACAACCACCTGGCTGTTGTGGTGTACCTCCATGGGAACTTGAAATGAAGACTAGAAAATGTAAAACTATGAAGGTATTACATTCAGAATGGCCTAGAGCATCTGACAGCAGCCTTCATGCAAATAAACAGAACCCCTTGTCTGAGGAACATTGCTTTCCCAGAAAGTGATTATCCCCCCGAAATCATATCTAACAAAATTAAACTGACCCATGTCTTTGTATCTGGAAGATACTTTGGAAAAACATTGCAGCTGTGTATACATTTGAAGACAATGCTAATACACTAAATAATCTTTTAAAAAACACACACATTTTTTTTGAAATTTTATTGAAAATGTTCACTAGTGCTATCATACTACAGTGAAGTGCTCAACTCTGATGTATGGGAGAACCTCTTCTGACATACATGGCATCCAAACTAGGACACTAACTTTGACCAAAAAGGTTTAAACAAGGAAAAAAAAAAAGAAAGCTCTGTATGAAGAACAGTCAATAGTCATTTTAAAATTCTTATGCAAGTTTTCACTTTTGTTTTTTTGAGTATTACTGCACAAAATAGATTTACTATAAAGTATATAAATAAGCTATGCAAGCCACACCATTCCTGGCACTCGCTCATTCCAGATGATTGAATACATCTGTCAAGACGGCAGCGTATTTTGCAAACAAATGTATCAAACTGTACAGAAATTAAAACATTCATCTTTTCTGTTTATAATTTAACACAAAAACAAGGGTCACAACTCAGTACCAAAGAGGGATCCAGTCATTTCTTCTGGAAATGAGCAGTGCAAAAATTCATTATTACAAAATAAGAGTTCAGTTAAACAAGTCTGACAGAAGACAGTGCCGGGGAGACATGCAGGGACCATACAGATTAGACAGGAAATACTAAAAGCACGCTGGAGAGACTCTGAATGTGGGTCCACATGGTATTTCATTTCTTCAGTATATGAAACAAACACAGCTAACTGACTTGCATCTATAAAATATTTCTTACAATGCACGTACAAGCACTATGATTGAATCCGTTTCACCCTGCAATTCACGATGGCTCTACAGTGTTCGAATACATAATCCGCAATCCATTATTCCACAACACTGACGAGACATTTTCTATCGCACATTTTTCAGACAATTTATTGTACTGGCATCCCTGCTGTGTTCTGTGTGATGGGTTTGAAACAGAGATAGCGCTAGCTGCTGTGTATGCTAGCCCCATTGACGTGTGTGTGTGTGGAGAATCAAACAATCCTACAGTTCATTGTTCTTTCTAGACCTGTAGATGCCAGTTGCAATGTTAGTTTTGGAAGGCGGCCATCTGTCCACTATGAACAGTGACCTCACGGAATCCCTGGATCACATGTATCTCAATGAAAAGCCCTTATAAATGAAACAATGGCCATTCAGCCATGCCATGATGTTGGATCTGGACATCACCTCTCAGTATTATTCCTGGCATTTGCCACAAATAAATCCTGCGAGCAGTTTAGGGAAGACAGTATCAAGTATCCATAGCTGTTTAGATCATTATAAACGACCATCAAAGGTCTTCAAGGCCCTTTTGCAATAATACTGAGGCTGGAACTGTGTAAAAAAACAAACATATACCATGTAAAGCTCACATAAAGGTTTGCTTAAAAAAAAAAAAAACAGGACACACAGAATAAAAGTTAAACCCGACAAACGGGATATTCTTGTAGAAGCTGCAATCCCCCTCTTCAAACATGTGGCGAAGACAGATTTAAAAGAAGCTAGAGAGAAAGAAACAAAGCAGAAGTTATCAAAAAGGAGGAAGCTCGGGCAGAAGCCAGTCAAAGAGATACCTGCCAGTTAAGAGCCACAGGCCATTCCCAGTGCAGCGCAGAGAAGAAACTCAGAGAGGCGTGGTCAATGGAGGGGAACAGATTAATACTGGAATTCAAAAAAATAATAAAGTGGATTCTTCTAAGTGACTTAAACCTTCAATAAATTTCAAATAATAATAAAAACAAATACAGTTCTATTTAGAATATTATATGATACCCCATATTTTCTACATTGCTGCAATGGTTGAGCAAGCTATGTTCGAAAGTTGCCTGTTTTCACATTAAAAGGGAAGAACTTGAACTAAATGTCAAAATGAAGGAAGCACTTTTTAATTTTTTAGTTGTCAGTTTTAATGTTGGCTTTACTGAATTACTCCTGTTTTAAATCACAGTGAATTATCAGCTGATCAGGCAGCCCTTCCTTGTGCATCGGTTTAGTTCTGTTTAAAAGGTGCACATTTAAATAGACACGTTTTACAAGAATTATCTTTGATCCCAGAACAAAAAGGGACACGTCATGCGTGCATCTGCTGTACAATTTAGCAATTTCATACAAACTGACTGCTTGTGCCGTTTCAAGCTGGCTCAGTCAGGCTTGTTCCAATGTGCATTTCCAATACATACTTCAATGGGGGTTTTCTCCCACAAACAGTGTGATACACCATCATTTATCCCAATAGCTTAAACTATAATCATCCTATGAAAAACAGAAGATAAATATAAAACAAAACTTCGTAAACCTGGTTATAAAAAAATCCGAATCAAATGTTCAAGCAGAAACATACTCTACGTTCTAGTTCTAGCAATGGTTAGCAGGAAGCACTGTTAGTATTATTAACACTACAGTTAAGAGAATACAATAGCTTGTCCTTCATGTTCACACGGGTGTGATCTTGTAATATCTAACCAGCGAGAGCTCGGGAGCTGCTTGGTCTTTAGTCAGAATAACAAACAAGTGAACACCTGGGTCCTTAGCAATGAATGGGGAGGAAGAACTACTCGATGCACATCCACGGATTACTGCAAAGGAAAGTAAATACACACAACATGATGCAAGGGACTGCACTCAACACTGCCACTCCATTACAGGTTTAACAGGCAAATAACTGCAGGAGTGGAAAGAAGACTCCCGCTGTAGAGCAGTTTGATCCATTCCTGGTTTTACTATGAGTTTCATCCATTCCTGGTTTTACTATGAGTTTGATCCAGCAGTTTGATCCATTCCTGGTTTTACATCTGAGCTTGTTACCTATACACTGAGGCTAATTGAGTAGTAAAATCTGGAATGGGCGACACTGCCATGCCAATAGGAGTCTTATTTCCATCAATGGAACTGGTTTATGTGGATGATTTGAACACTGAAGGGCATGGCTGGAATAAAGACCTGGCCTGCAACAGCCCCCCTGATTATACACCACAGCAGTGGTGATCTCTCACCTACAGGACCATATTCAAAAAGCATTCACCCCTGGCCAAGTTAACAGCAACACAAAGACTGGAGGTTAATTTAAGAGCTCCTACATGCATCTTAGCTGTGTCCTGAGCAAACTTCTCAGTGGTAAATGCCCTGCAAATGTGGCCCACAGTGTCTTTGTCACCACAGGCTGTACATCAAAGCATAAAGAGTTAGTTCTTTAAATATATATGCTAAATGCTAAACCTCTTGAATCTGTGTAGGCTACAAAACACGAATCCAATACACTTGAGATCCCACATGGTTCTGAATGAACAAGAACAACCCACAAGAGCGGGAGAGTCCTTTCTAGAAGGCAAACTGAAACACAAGAACTTCAGTAATCAAGAAGCAGTTTGGAGTGAATGACCCTTTATTTCCTCAGTGAAGACGAGTGCTTTGTGTACACCGATTTATAAATCCTGTCTGTGTGTCAATAAACACTGTGCCGATACAAAGTGTACATATAATATAAAAAATATATATAAAAATGAATATCTTGGATTTCAAGGTCACTTAAACATACTTTTGCATAATGTGCTTAGCAGTGCAGTACAGCCAACTTGCAATCCCTGAAGCTTAAAATAGCAAAATACAACTGCAAATGAAATGTGAAGTATGGCTCTTAGTTTACTAGAAAGCTTTAATGTTCTGCGCATGCAATGTGTAACTGTAGGTTCAAATAAAGTTAAACACCCAGGCCTAAAGCATGGGATATTTCTACTTTACCTCACGATCACAGTCACATATAATTATGACTATTCCCACTCCTATTATTATTATTATTATTATTATTATATTAATAATAATAATAATAATAATAATTCGCTATGTATCTTCAAGAAGGGGTACTACAACTTTACGATTCCTGATTTGTTTTGCTGGAAAGAAACTGCAGTCCATGCCAGCTGTACCTGTGCATTTCAAACCCATGCTGGATGTTTATTTGTATTTGAACAAGCACACACAGATATAGCTATGAAACACTTGTTTTCAGCGGTTTACTTTTGCTGTTACTCTTTCAGCACACGCCATCGTGCAAATGTGAGAAGCAGCAAATCAAACACAAATAATAAAAAAAAAAAACACAATGCAATTCAAGGAGCAGTCCCATTCATGGTTATTGCAGGTTTCTTCCACTTAGCACAGCCAGGTTTTCATTCTATATGGCGGGGGAGTGGGTAGGGAGCGGGCAGGGAACACACTGCAGCTTAACTAGGAACACATGGGACTTGCTGGGGGAGGGCTGTCTACAGGAAGCCTGAACTGGAAATGAAAGAGAGGTAGGGTTAAGAATGGACACTAACACAATAGTATAGTAGCTGAATAAAGTGTCAAATATAAAACCTAACACGCCTAATGCATGTTAGTTAATAATAAACAATACAATGAAACATGCAAGATAAACCAGATAGCACTGAGATGAATTTACTTTTACGATAAATAAACTCAGCTTGTATTAATCATTACTACAGTCCTGTAGCAACTAGTTGTTAGTTATATTTGTCCAATATATAAAGGTATTAAATGTGTTACTTGAACACAGTGAAGAGAATAATGGTTCAACTCCCTGTTGCTGGTAGCTAAGAACAGCTGCTTTCAGATTCAAGGTGAATGGGAGATTCCTTTAATGCAGTAATACTCAGATTTGACTCAAAGCCTGGAAACCCTGCTTCACCATCACAGCTATGAAACCCCAGTAATGATTTATAGGAGTGGGGTCACCAGAGCTTCTCAAAGTGGACACTACAACAGCAGCTATCCAGATATAGTAATCATTGCACGTCAATAGGGTTCATTTAAAATGAACAACAGATTTACACAATTCTACAAAGAAAAAGCAAATGAAAGGTCCAACATGTATTTAAAAACAGATCCCCTATATCTCAGCACAGCTTCCCTGCAAGCAGTAATGCAAACTGATTCAAATCAACGTGTGGCCTAAAGCCCTTTGCTAACTCTGCTTTGCGATGCTCAATGTCTGTCCAGATTATCTTAAGCACTGATTCAGCCATCGCAATCATTCTTTTCATGCCCCATGTGGTGCTCCTACCCAGATCTCATGGAGGATATCTGATAGTTTTGATGGGTAAAGAAGGTTGATAGCACGTGGTTCTTGTTCTGTGAAACTGTTTCAAATATGCAGGGTGGGTTTGGGTCTAGTTTGTAAAATCGGCATTATTCTTTCAAAAATAGGATTTAATTAGACTGGAGTAAATGGTTTGAAAATATAGGCCAATGTGTTTCTATAGGGCTTGCGTCCTGCCCTGCATAAATAAGTACAAAGTATTCCTGAGATTCAAAACTCCCTGGAACTGACCGTTCTAGCTTTGTGGCTCTAAATCCTAGAAGTACAAAAAACAAACGAAGCTGCTTAAAAGTAGCTCTACAAATATTAAACAAAGAGAAGTCTTTGACAGATGGTGCACATGTGCACTGCTAGTGCTGGCTTTGATCTGAATCGACAATTGTTTAGGCTTCATGAATAACAAGATCTCACAACAGCATATTGTCTCAAGTCTCAGGAGCGGGCTGGAACAGCAAGCTACAGTACAGAATTTCTAATATACTCTGTGCCTGACGCTGCAATTCCTATATTGGAGCCATCATTTACTATTCAAGCCTGCAAGTTGTCCTTTACTCCAGCCAGTACTGAAGCACTGGCTTAAACAACTTCATATAACCAAAATGAAAGAATGAATATTTAAAAAAAAAAAAAACAATCTAGGACAAATGACTTTGGTTTTTCACAACAGCGCAGTTTTAAACATTAACTACAAGAAGGGTAATCTCTTGCTTTTTTTAAATGTAGAGATGTGATGTTGTCAGTCTAAAGGAGCACTAGATATTCATGCACTGATTTCAATGAATAACTGTAAAGTTCATCTTAGTAATCCTTTCCCTCTTGAAGCGTTCTGTCACCGGGATTCCACCCGTGAAAGTTATAGCTGTATAACGCTAAAGTTTCCGGTCTGCTTGATTTGGCCATCAGACAGCCAAGCTGTGGATGATCCCATTCATTTTCCATCCATAAAAATAATCCTATTAAGGACGTTAGTAAGCTGGCATTCTTTTCCATTTGAACAGTCAGGCAACATCCATCAGTTTAGAGGTTGTGCCGAACTGTTAAAACCTTGTGTTTCTCTTTCCTTATGTAGCTCTAGACTGCTGTTCCTTATTGACAGCTCTTTAAGTTCGTCCAGGACACCAGAGACATTGTTACTAAGTGACTGTGGGACAGTTTGCTGGTGCCCGTCTCTTTCGTGAAGAACAAATGCAATATATCAAAAGGACTAGCCTGGAGAAAAACATCTTTAATTAATCAATTAGTTAATTCATTAGATTTCCATTTGGCCGGATGCCCAGTAGAAAACATTTCCAGAGTTGCAGAACAGTTGCAATTTACCCCCCCCCCCCCCCCCCCTTTCCCCCCCCCATTGGTAACGATACATACCAGGTAAGTAAGTAACTATGTGCATATATGGTCAGGGTTAGTAAATTGGCCTTACCAGGACAATGGGTCTTATGCATCATGCAGCACACAGTAGGGTTAACTGTAAAACAGCACACATGCACAAGCTGATGAAGGGGCAATGAAAGGGCTGAACATTATGAATGAACACACACGCCATGATGACACGCAAATGAAATGTGGACCCTGACAAGCGGAGCCAGACCCAGAGTGTGCTTGGAAGAAATCTGCAGTGAAGAGTGATTAACAGCACAGGAGGTGTGGAACCTCACACACACAGCCTGATCTGTGACTTCTCTCTTTACACAGCATGCTCACTGTTCTCTTTTAAAAGGGAGCAATCCTAGCAGTGAGACACACTAGCTGTGTCACAGCAGCAAGTGTGGACACTGTAAAACATTTTACAAGTATCAACAGAACCATGAAGGTTTGCTGCTGTGACCATCCACTGCTATACTTGCAATATTGTTCAAATCACATCGTACAGTACTTGTTTTCCATTAGTAGACACTTATACCACCCCCTTAGTTAATACTACAAAATACTCCATGTGCACTTGTATGTAAACTAATGCATACTGCTTATGCAATACAGACACAGCTGTGCTTGTAACTTACCATACATCAAGCGTCCACATGAAGCCAAATGGCACGTGAAGTAAAACCAATGTCACTTATTAGTGGAATTGTAGCACTACAGATTAAAGCCCTGCTTAGGTTACTCCTGCTGTTGAAATGGTGCAATGCAGAAACCACCAAGACATGAGGAAGAGTTTAAAAAGACCAGAAAGCATATCTGCCTTTCATTTAAATTCCATTTAGACAGTCCTGCTTGAAGCATAGACCACAGTTTGGTACAGATTCCCACTTGAATAAGATTATTCCACTAAATGTTTTTTTTTTTTTTTTTTTTTTTTTTTTTTTTAAACACACCTGGAACCAATCCCAGTTGTTTTTTTGAATGCCCACAGATCGAGCCATCTAACTACGTACTCCGTAGTCAAGTCTAGGATACAGTAGTTTCTTCATCCCAGATCAGATCTGTGTAAAAGTTGACTGATGAAACAGTCTGGGTTTCCATGAACATATAAGAGCCATACTCACTTTTTCCTCTCCTTGTCCTTCTTGAGGGTCTGGGAGCCTCCTGCCTGCAGCGCCTGTGCCTGAAGCAGCTCAGCGGCCGTCTTCCTCTGCTTGAAGACGTTCAGCTCATCGTCCAGGAGCTTCTTCTTGTCCTCCAACTTCTTCTTTTCGTCCTGGTGCAGCTTCTTCAAGCGGTCAAACTTGTCATGCAGCTATAAAAAAAAAAAAAAAAAAAAAAAAAAAAAAAGTTAGTTATATTTAAATTTTTTTTTTCCAAATTAATTGAAATACAAATACTAAATATTTCAGGAATTTGATAATTTGGCTAGCGGGTAACTCTTGGTTTGCTCTGAAGCGAATGGGATTGTCTTCGCATGGTAAATGGCCCCAATGTTAGAACAAGCCTGTTGCATAGCTGCTACTTTGATGGCATTTTTTTTTCTCAAGTTATCCTGGTGAAATGTGGGAACTCCTCCTTAACCTCCTTCTCTGCCTCCTTGAGCTCAGATTCCTTCTCCTTGACTCTCTGGACAAACATCTGTCTCATCTCCTCCTCCTTCTTCTGCAACTCTCCCATGAACTCGTTCCTTTTGGCCTCGTACGTCTCCTGCAGACTGTCCAAAAATAAGACAAGTCAATTCAAGAAAATCAAGATCGCTTTTTGAAAACACAATTATGAACAATACAGAAGGGTCTGACACAAGCAAGAACAGCTCTGAATGCCAGTGTGTTTAAATCATTGCAACAGGTCCTTCCCTGACATACTACACACTGTTAGAAACATCACTGAAAAAGACACATATGCACAGTTAAGAGATCTGATTTTCAGGCATGTGACACAAATGTTGTATGTTTAAGTGTTTGGTGGCGTCCTCCAATCAAGTTGAGAGTGTACTTCACGCACCCTCTCTGCTCCATCAGCAGAGTGCAAAAGAAAGTACACTGTGAACTGGATTAGAGACAGCCACTGATCACTTCAACATATTACAAGTTAAAAACAGGACTTGAGAATGCTTTGCCAAGTGCAACTGATCTACACTCTCTGTAAATTTTGAAGTATAGCTGCCGATAGGTTGCAATTGGGACATGACTTGCAATAACAATTTCTGTTCAGAACAGATCAGTTCACTTCATGCAGTTCTTCTCCTGACATCTCCAGACACAAATCACCGTGTGTACTTGAGCGTGGTTCAGAGTCGGCAGTGGGGGAAATCGCACCCTGCACTGCTGCACTGCCAGCCCCAGAGCCAGTACCTGAAGGGCTTGCAGTCGGGGTCCGTGTCTTTGAAGCCCATCTCCTCCAGTTTGCACCGCCGGTACAGCTCATAGTGACGGGCGTGGGTCTGCTCGCGGAGGTCCTCCATGTTCACTCGGATCAGCATCTCTCTCAGCTTCACGAAGTCACAGTGATTCTCATTTTCAACTGGGAACGCAGACACCCAGTTACTCGCACAACAGAATGGGGGCTGGTGCTCTATATAGCACCATGCTGCCTGATTACTGATACCTCACTCTGGGTCGCTTGTGATGGTGCATCTCTATTTCTTCAGGGTAACAGTTATTAACTACACACACACACTTGCTGGACAGTTTTAGTCTACATGGCATGTCTTGTGTTTCTTTTTAATTAAGCAGCACAGCCATCCACACACTGTCCATCAGAGCTGACGAACACAAAGTCAGTAGCAGCCTCAGGTCATCTCTTTCCTTTCCATTCAATTCAATTCATTCTGCACGTGGCAACTCAACCTTGCAAGAACATCAGTGTCTGACCAACAGCTACAACACTCACAACACTTCTTCAGTTCCTTCTTGAACACGGAGAAGGTCGTGTTTTTGTTATACCCCATGTGACTAAGACATATGACACTAGGATAAGCTGTGCTGGTCCACATGCAAGAAGTAGAACAAAGGTTTATTCACAGGACAGCTGAATATTTACATATTATACACAGAGCTGAAACGGAATAATGATGTTCTATTAATATTCAACGGATTGCAGCAGTATTCTCTATATCTTTGAAATACTACAAAGTATGTGATTTTCAGAGATTTGTGGATCCTAATGCTCAGTGTTTTACTAATATATATATATATAAACACATTGAGTAAATGTTTAGGCCAACCACAGCTAATCCAGATCCTTCATTGCTTACAATATGCACTCATGCAAGTCAGAATAAACGAGCAGTTCTTCACAGAGCTGTCCTTTCATTTCCTCTGCCAGGATCTGAAAGCTTCTTACCCTGGACTGTCCCCCAGGGGTATTGCCGAGCTTTCACCATCTTGTTCCCAATCTTCACTTCCTCAGTGCTTCCAACCACCGCAAATGGCAAATGGGCCTGGAAACAAACAAACAAAGTAAAACTGTGCCAGAGATCACTTCTAATTGTACAAAGAGAAAAAACACTGAACACGAGACTCTTACTAAAATTGCAACATAGTATTCATGCGAGAATGTGCGCAAGGACGATGCCTCATTACAGTTCTGATAACAGATCAAGCTGTATGCTTTTAATAACAGCAGGGTGATGGTTGTTTTCAGGCTGATTCTAGATGCTGCCGGTGTATCCATTTCCCCGTTATCACTGGCTCTGCAAGGACCTCGCACTGCAAGGGCAGCGCCGCTGATCCAGGCATCAGGGCTCGCTCTATTAAAACTATCTGCAACTGGAAACCATGCAGCTCAGGAGGCAGACAAAACACAGTTCTGTACCAGGAGTTAAAGTGTGCCCTGGCAAACCTCTTATCTCATAGGAACTACAAATCTTTACATATCACACTACAGCCCAGTCACAATTACTGCTGACTAATGTGGACAATGTGTTTGTTTGAAAGTATATAAACACGATTCTTAGCAATACATGCAGGCTACAGTTTTCAGGGATAAAGAACCAGCAAAGACGGATTTGGTGATAGAGATCGCTTTGTATTTAATAGTTTTTACAGGTACCCAATATACATGGTGGCATCCTCATTTAAGCAAAATAACATGTGTCAGTATGCTGAAAACATAATGAAAAGCATTGAAAAAAATCATACCCATAGGAAATGCCTAGTTTGGGTTTGATTTTTTAATCTCTGGAATACCAGTTCATGTCCACTAGGCAGCAAAGTGCTATGGTCAGTGAAAACAGTATTGAATACACTCACTATTAAACCTACTTTAAAAACCTCAGTCCTTAGACTTCTGTGTGTTTTTCAGATATTTACTACTCCCTGCAGGACCAGACTCCGGTTCTCTCTGTGTCCTTTTCCTTGCCTGAGGCAGTGGAACCGACACAAACAGTTTAAAGAAAATAGGAACATTTGTGCTTTAAATAGTCGAGTTTGTTAATAAAGACAGTGGGAAAGGCAATGCATTCTGGCTCGCTTCCAGCTGTAAACATGTTCAAAGTGAAAGCTCCAAAGAGCCTTTGTTCATCTTGACTTCACTACCACTCTGAAATGAGAATATTCCAATTCTTCCACACAAACTAGGGGACACATTTTCTATGGATAGTACCTCCCAACACAGAGACAGAGAGTTAGAGATACCAGCCTGTAATGTAGTTTAGGATCTAAACTTGCAACCATAACAAATCACACCAATCACCTTGTTTAAGTGTCTCTCGTGACCACAAAGCAATGATCAATGCTCTTGTGCTCCTGTGCTTCCTTGTAAGATTTAAATAATATACTGAAGTGCTGAGGCAAGAGGCTTCCTCATTCCAGAATGCCGTGCAATCACTCTGTTGACAAGGGACGGGTCAAACCCACTGTCAACACAGATTTGCAACTTTAAATTCAATGTGGTAACTTACTGGTAACCAAAGTAAGGAGCTAAGCACTGGAGTAATATGTTGTGAAAGAGGAGTGTGGCAAAGCAGTTTGGCAGCTGCATTCTGGATTAGCTGAAGCCTTCCGAGTTTAGTGACAGGTATAGCAACAAGCAACTGCAACAACCAAGGCGAGAGGTTATGAGTCGAATCTAGTTTACAGAATTGCAAGTGGTCTTAATAGTGAACTGGTGTTTATATCAAGCTGTGTATAAGAAAGGAGAAATTCTTAATATATGGAAGAGCTCAGCAAAGGGCCAGCGAGCGCTGTGGTGGGCGAGGGCGCACCCTAGTGGGAGCTGTTAAACTTACATTCATGTTGGCGTTGATCTCGGCTACAGTCTCGTCATCGGTGGGAAACTGGTAGATCTGCACGCCGTTGCTGACCAGCTCGCTTGTGATCTTGATCTTGAATTTCGTCAGTTCACTCTTGGAGATGGCATCTGATTTGGCAATGACTGGTATAATGTTGACCTGTAAGAAACAAAAAGGTGGTGGTGAAAAGAACGGGGAGCTTAAACTGTGGGAATTGGAGAAGGCAGGGATGTTACTGTCATTAAATGCCTTTGGTTACCACATTGAACTCATGTGTTATCTTGAGTCCGTGAAACCAGCCTTATATGCTCCACAGCACCCCCTGCAGGTAGGAATGTGCAGCTGCATTCTGTCCCACAACTGCTACCTGTCAATATCCATGTTAAACTAACAGCAGATTACATCAAAATGACCTACATGCAGCAAACCTGCTGCAATGCAAAATCCAGACACACAAATAGCCACATACTGTAAAGATATATTCTGTTTTTTACAACACCATACCATTCTTTATCCTGAAAGGCAATCTTTAGAAAGGGAAAAACAAAGGTCACGTCTTTATGCTATTAATTCCACAAAATAAAATCAATCACCCCAATCAATAAAGGGGATTCAATCCTGGCAGATTACTGCAAGGCTGGTAGAGTGCAAGTCAGTGTCCAGACAACAGCACTCCAACTTTGGATAGGGAGACATGCAACAGAGATCACCTCAGAGGGAGCTAAAGAGCTGGAGTTTATATATATAAAAAAAAAAAAACCTTTGATGCAAAGTTCACTCTGCTCTACAGACCATTTATCAGTGAATCCCGACTGCCCGTTTCAGCAGTGCTTAACAACACATCTGTCTTTGAAGGCTGTTTGAATAGTTCGTGACAGAAGTTTTTACTTCTCCAAAACTTGTCAAAACAGAAAAACTGTTACAGTGCAGTGGACTAACCGTAAATCGCATCATTCAAACAAACAAGGCTTAATTCAATGCAAAATATATCTCGCTTAACCTACAGATGAACAGCTGAATAGTGCCGATTACCACATCCCCCAAATAAAACATGGAAAACACTTTGTGTGATCTTCCTCAAACTGGTTCATATTTAGCTTAAACAAGCCCACTACAGTTCCCTGTTATTTTGTTCATTGATGAATTTGGTTTATATGCAGTTAAGTGATGCCGACAGTACATTTTGCCTGCAGTACACTCAGAACTTTAAAAAGACAACCATGGATTCACAGAGACACCCATTCTGGCAATGTACTTTACTGTATGGAGGAGTTCGAACTAATTCACTGTGCTCAGCATTTCACCATTTTATGATCCGTAAGTTACTGAAAACCAAGAAGCCACACATTTCTCATGCGGTTATGAACAAGGACGCAAAGGAAATCCATGCTGGTGCAAATAAAAGGGGACTGCAACTATGCCAAGCACAAGACCTTTATAAAGAACTGTCGTGCATGAAATTTCAAACCATCAAGTATCAAATACATTTTGACAAGTCAGAACACAAGCTGTATTTTGATGCAATTTGATAATTCTAAAATCAATATTTCTCCACTTAAGGAGTTAAACATGCACAGGCTAATCTGTCACATTTAGAACTATGACTAAGCACACAGTATTTTTAAACAGCTGTTGCAACACAGAAGTTTCCCAGTTACGTCACAAACACAAAGCATTGACTAATGCAAGTATGTTTTAAATAAAAATACGATGAAACAAGCAGGGTCCCAATTAGCTTCATTACAAGTAACGGGTCTTGATGCACAGCACACCGTTTGGGGTTATGAGAGCGAGGAATGAGGAATCACAAAACCTGTAACTTACAAATAAAAGAAACTAAAATACCAAACTGAAAAGCTATTTCAATCACTTCAAGATACATCTTTATTGTACAGCAGCGCTGTCCTGATACAGCAGGTATAACACACCATAGCAATTCATTAAAACACATATTTAACCATCTGTCTAGTTATTTTCATTCTTGTCGTTATAGTTACCATAATTACTGCCTGATCTGATGCATGGTTCTTTCCAGTGATGGACAGATGACTCCCATTCAATTGCAGATTCACCCATTCCAGGTTAATACCAGCTTGATTAGACAGTCTGTAACAAGCTCAGGTGGGTTGTTAAACTTACAGTAAACCCAGGATTTGGATCAAACTGCTATGCAATGGGAGCCTTATTTCCATCCTGGAGGTTTTCACTCTTACCTTGCTGTCCAGCTTCTTCATGGTGACCAGGTCGAGGGACTTCAGCGAGTGGCCAGTGGGGGCTATAAAGTACAGACAGGCGTGGATCCGGGAGTCATGGTAACTGTGGAGCGTGCGTTTGATTTTCATTTCCTCCTGAAGGTAGGCCTCGAACTGCGTGTCAATGAACTCCACGACTGACTTGTAGCTTCAAAACAAAGAGGGTGAACTGCTCAAGCAGAGGTGGGTTGGTCAACAAAGTTAAACCACAACTACCAGCAAAGTGTGTTTGGGGCCAGCGAGGGGCATTCAAAGTATTTCTGCAAACTTGGTCCCAAAAATGGTTTAATTGAACCTACAAAACCTTCAAAATGGTACAAAAGTGCAATAGGCCAGCACCCTAACAAGCAAACAGGGTTGGGGTCAACTCCTCCTTTCCACTCCCTTTTTAAAATCAATTCCCAATTCCACTTCCCAGTCTCTTTTAATCAATCCCAACACACCACGGATCAAAACTGGAGTTAGCAGCATTCTGTTAAAATGAGCTCCTCACCGAGGCAACGAATCACTCAGTCTCTAAAATATAAACTTCTAATTCCTTCGGAGGAACTGGGAATTGTAAAACAGGAGCGGACCCCAACCCTGCTAACACAACGCCATTGTTTTGTCTTTGTATATACCGTGAACACTTCAAAACCTTAGACTGTGATGGTCCAAATGAAAGCCCTAATGTGTCATATATTCAGCACAGGCACACGTCAGAAATGTCAGGGTTTCTGTATGCATCTCACATGTGAATACTTGTCAAGCTGGTCTACAATGTGTACTTTCCTTTAAATGGATCAGCTCTATTCACTGTCTTAACCAGGATAGTAAAGTGCTGGAAATGTAACAGGACAAAACAAAGCACTTATTTGTTTTAAGAAATTGCGGCATATCTTCAGTTTTTCTACATTTAGCAGTCAACTGATCTGGAAAATGACAATAACTGCACTTTCATCTGTACACTCATCTGAGTGCTTTAAGGCTGAATTAACACAGCTGTAACTGGTTCATTTAGCGCACATGCTTGAACGCTACCCTCTTAAATCTTTGTTATTGAAAGCTATGGCAGACAGTGCACAATGTATGAATCAATGTTTTGATTTACGAATTTCGATACATTAAACGTAAAAAAAAAAAGGTTGCAAGTTCAGACCGCAGCATTATATTAATATTAATCTATAACAAAATGTTTCAATTGTTATAAATTCACTTGCAGGCACAGACAGTGCAGTTTTAATATGTAAACTGTGCTGGAGCTATTCAAGCTGGGTGTAACACCTGGAGTGGGTAACCCTGCTATGCAATAGGAGTCTGGTTGAAAGCGGCACTGCCTACCTCTCCTCCTTGTTGATCTGGTCTCCGAACCCCACGGTGTTGACCACAGTGAGTTTGAGGCGCACGTTGCTCTCCTGTAGCTCGTAGGTGTTGGATTTGAGCTGGACTCCGGGCTGGCTGTGCTGGGCGGGCTCCCCTTCAAACTTGGTGTTGAACAGAGTGTCCATCAGAGTGGACTTCCCCAGACCAGTTTCACCTGGAAACGGCACAACACAACACTGAAGAAAGTGTGTCTGGGTTTCACTTCAGATGATATAGGCAACCGGCAAAGAAAAAAAGATCAGTGACAACAGGACACCTCCCCCCCAAAAAAATGAAAATAAATAAATATATAACACCCGCCACAAAACCGTCAATAGGGTGCAGTGCCACTATGGAGAGCTTTGATAGCACTACTTGAGCAGGACAGGTCTACAAGGAGTTCAAAATATCCCAAGTGATCAACTGTCGCCTACAATTCCTTCGTAGAAACTGGGGGCAGAAACATTAAGTTCCAGAATTGTCCAAGCCCTGTAATTATTGTATATTATAGTGGCTGCCCTACAGTGATGTAACCAGCATTGTGCACCAACAAGCTCCACCCAAGCACGGCATTAAAAGACTGGAGGTACCGTACAGTAATCTGTTCACGACGCTGGGCACATCGTCGGAAGAAAAACAGCTTGATTTCTGGAACAGAAGGACTTCTGGTGGACTTGCACTGACTCACAGATCAACTGATCCCCTGTGACAAGGTTACAATGCAGTTTGGAAAAATTCAGCATGCATGCTGGAATTAATAAAAAACAATGTGACAGCTACTAAAATACTCACGCAATATTAAACAAGGTAACCTACAAGCTTTTATGAAACAGCTACGATCTATTTAAAAGAACTGCCTTAGCAGCCAATTCAATTTAGTGCGCCTCTCGGATCATCAATCAAGCTGTCAGAGAGCAAGCTGCTGCAGCTGGATTCAGAGATGGCTCGCCATTCACGGTGTCTTAATAGGGAAGCTGTTATACAGAGTCTGCTTGGCTCGATAGAGACGTGTTTTTAACATACTTGCACTGGTGCCAGAAGATGCTGTGTACTACTGACATTTTATTATCAAAGAAAATGCGCAAAACCGGACCTCAGTAGCTTTGTTCGTGAGACAGTCAGTTTCAAGCTACCGTACTCTGGCATCAAAACATTTTTCCACTGCATTGTCATTCGTATGACCTCACTCATTTGTTATGGAGAACAATAACAAAAGTATTTTACTGGGAATAGAAATCTACTACCAACTGTATACTATACAGTAAGAAAGCAGCAAGATCTGTCTCTGGTCACATATGATATAGGTGAGCCTTTTCAAGAAGCTGCAGAACACATCTGTGTCACAGGTACTGCTGAAACAGTGCAATATTTTAAACAGCTGTTGGTGCTTCCAAGACAGTCAGGGATCATGCACAGTTACAGCAGGGCTTACATTATAACTGGCAGACTAGATATGAAAAGTTTGCATTAGATAACTGTCTCCTACAACGTTTGAAGGAACATCTTGCATAACAAAGATCATTCATACAAGACAGGGAATTCCAAGCACTGTACCCCAAGCACCTCACTTTTCATGAAACAGTATTTAAAATAACGTATCTTTAAAAAAAGAAAGCTCTTGTATATTTGCATTTAGTTGGTCAACAGCACTCTTCAGTTTCATTGCTCCATAACTGGTTTTGCAGCATAACTCATGATACCAGGTAAAAAACATTTAACTGCAAGAGGTCACTGTACTGTAGAGAACAAAAAAACTTTAGTCCAGCAGACAAACGCTTTTGCTATCTGCCTTCCCCAGCGCAGGCATAACAAATGTAAGTGTAGGAGGTGTTCAGCTTGATGGTCTTCGGTGAACGCCACTCGTTCCCTTGGTAGGGATTCCGGTACTCACCCACACAGAGGATGTTGAAGCAGAAGCCGTGGTTAACGGACTTGTTAACCAGCTGGTCCGGCATGCTGTCAAAGCCCACATGACCAGACAGAGGAACAGTACGAAGACCTTCTCCCTGTTAACACACACAACGAGAGGCAAGACATGGAAATTATTTATGCAAAACACAAAAGGACTAAAAATGAAACAAAAAACATGACTGGTTTACAGCATGGGACTGAATTTCATTGTGGGATGCTTGGGACTCCCAAGGAAGATGCACTGTATTCCTAAATGAGACGATTACTTTTAATCAGACTATCAAGACGATTGTGCACAGGTGTACTGTACATTAATTAGGTAAACAAACTATTTTGCCATTCTCATCAGGCGATGCTCAGCAAAGTCATTTCTGACCTGTATATCACAATGGTATGAAGCCTCATTCTCGTCACGGCACCCTTAACCAAACTGCAATTCGTGAGCTTAAAAGCATGCATCTGGCAAACCTGAATCTTTTGCACTTGCAAGGTGCTCATGTGAACTGCAGCCAAGAACCGACTTCCTGTTTCCTGTGTCTTAACTTAATCTACAGGCTCCCAGTGGCTGTGGTGAATAGTTAGACTGCTCTTACATGTATGGAAAGTACTGACGGCTCTTTGTAGTTCATGTTCTGTTGAGCTGAAGACTAGACTTTCGGTCCTCAAGTGCACGGCGCAGCCCTGTGAGCTGGAAGCACAGCATCTGAACACCTGATCAAACCGTTTCAGACACCATTTCCACAAGGCCACTGGGCAAGAGTTTTGAAATCTGCTCCTCTTATTTTTCTAAAAATAAACAGTAAATGTTGCCCTTTAATCCTGCTTGTGCTTCACCCCAGGTGTGATTAAGAGCTAGCTGCATTACACAGACCCACTATATCAAAACTAGGCAGAAGAGTCCCTACATTCACACTACACTAGTTACACACAAGTGAGTTTTTAGTCCGTTTAGAACTAAAGTGGAGCACCTTTTTATTTAGGAGCAAAAGCACTGCAAATTTGTCCTACTACATTTTTGTATGCCAACCTCAAATACTGAAAATATTACGGTTTTAGGGGTAGAAAAATTTCAAGACTGGTACTTTGTTTCAACAGACAGGAGGCTGTTTATAGCGGGCGCTGCACAGCACGTGGTTCTGGTATTACGCACCACGGTTTTTCCTGACACACACACACACACACACACTCAAGCAACAAACCCAACCAAACTACACACCAGCCTCTTCACAGAAGTCACCCAGATCTCTGGATTAGTTCTGGCATCTACTCTGATGACATCACAGCTGATCAGGAGCCAGCATCTGTAGTGATGAGCCTGGTCACTGCTGGACTTGAGAGCGTCACTTCCGAGGAATACCGAAATAAAACATTCATATTCCCAGTTCATATTCCCACCACACTGCACCTAACACAGGTTTCTCGTTCAATACTTCATTCATACACGCCTCTGTCCAGCAGCAGAAATGAAAACGATATAGGGCAGCACTTAAAGTTTTGACGAGAATACCTTTACAGTTGATTAAGACTCCTCCTTGAAATAAATCTTAAGATGGAATGTTTCAAGTCACGGTCAAAATTAAAAATGACTGCAAGACGGTCCTGTTGAGATTTTTTTTTGTGTGACATTTTTACATTGTATTTTGGCCATGATGCCACATAAGAGTTAATAACGGATTTACACTGAAGGTGCAGCTGCAGATCAGACAGCCCCACACTGACTGAATCAGTGCTTTGATCAGCGATATTAAAGCAGCAAGAACTGCTGCCTCTGGAGTAGCTTTGAAGAAACGACTGACGCAATTGAATTTAATTCATCTTGGAGCACGGTCAAACTACAGCAGAGCTAGTAAATATACATACAGAGAGGCAATTTGTACATTTAGTTACCTACCCAACTCCAACAGGAGGTTGTGAAAGCACAGCTCACAACCAGACACTGTCGAGAGCACATCACAACCCACTGGCACAAAAACTCACATATAACAGGGTGTGCTAAACTGTACTAAAAATAAGAGGGGGGGGGAGGTGATTTGTCTTTTCACCGAATCTGGACAGAAAGTTAATATTGTACCAAATCCCTCTGGATTTCTTGTTATGACCTCACACTTTTTAAAAAAGACCAGGCTACTTGTGATTGGCATCTGTTAGCCAGCTGTGCAACACTAAACAAACAAGGGCTGTCTGGGATTGCCACACCAGTTAATGGGTTTACAAGCAAAGCTGCTGACCTGTGAAAGATGTTTAACCAAGTGGTCACTATCAGTGGAAAATCTACTGCCTGTCTTTTTCCGGTTTCCTATTACCAGTAAAAACTGTTCTGCCAGTAAGAAGCCCCAGAAAGACTACTGCCGGTAGTTTAATCGGGGCTGAAAGAAGAGAAACACTTCTATATATTATTTACTTTACGTTTAGAAAAAGGAGCTACTGGAGCGGAATCAGCTGCTGGTGCCAGTAACAATCGTACTGGTAGCAACAACCGACTTATTTTAAATATGGGTTGAAGGTAAAGGGGTCGGGTTGGAACTGTATACACTCCGTAGTTCTGCATTTGGAAAAATAATATGAAACAACAACTTTGGAGTTACTTTTAATCAAGTGTAAATTTGCGATTGCTCAAACTCAGGCCACCACGCAGGGCTGCCTTTGAAAAGGTGATCAAATCCTAGCATCACGCTTTCGCTGGGATGAGCATGCATTCAAACTGGCGTGTGCCCGTGTTCTCATAATTGGCTATTTCGTGTTATTAATTTGTGTCGGTTGGTGTACTTTCCACAAACAAACGGGACTGTGCAGTACTGTAACCAATTAACAGTGTCTGATAAATAGCCTCCTTTGCGCTCTTGCAAACTTACAACACTCAGTTTTACCTGTGGTTAATCACAGTGTTTTCCCAGAGCCAGAAGGAGTCTTTGCACTAATCAAATTAGAGTAAGTTAGCATGCTATTCCTTCACATCCCGTAGCAGACTGTTTATAAACAACACTATGCAACTAAGGGCACTTGTTTTGCCTCAACTGATTCATTCATGTAGGCAACGCCCAGCGTGCACAGCGAGAGGAGTGACAGGACTCGAACACAATGCAAAATAGCGGAATTGAATATGGTGCCTCATAACTTGCAATATTCTGCTGCTCCCGTTTAGACAACGACCGAAACGTGCGGACAAACATTAGTGCGAAAACGTGAACACCATGACCATTAGAAATGCCTCTTTAAATGTATATTTCATTGAAAAAAAAATTATCATTCTAGTCAATACATCAAAAGCGCGTTTAGCTGAGAGGAGCGGTGCTGCGCCTTCATTGTAAATTTGTCTTTAATCAAATATCACATTTGTAGCCTTTCATACGAGTTTCTTGTCGGAAATGCTGTAATCCATATATATATATTATATATATTATATATTATCTATATATATATATACATCTTGTATATATATATATACACACACACACACACACACACACACACACACACACCAATATACAAAATGCACGTATTTTTCCGTTAGCTGATATCAAACCGTAAAAACAAGGTTATTGTTTACAGGAAATATTATTATTGTCTCAATGTTGTAATTCTGCGTATTGCAAACACACATTTTTGTTTAATCCATTTTAAAGCAGCACAAAATGAACACGAACTCACCGCTTGCCGAGTTACCTCTGTCGCCGCCATGGTTAGCTAGTTGCAAACCGATCCTAAACAGGAAACACGGGCAGCATCAGCACAGAGGAAAACTGTTACACCGAGGAGCATACCAACTTCAACACGGTACAGCGTGCGACTCGCCCCAGACGCTCCACACACCGGCAGCTCAATTTACGAGATGTGTAATGTGCACGACTCTTATTAGTACCCTTTAACGCTAACTTTTCTTTAAAATGTTTTTTTTTTAGAATTTGATATACATGGTTTCCACCCCCTCTTTTGAGATGGTCCGTTCTAACGTCTATTGAAGAAAGGCATGGCTATGAATTGAAATACTTGTTCATGAAGATACTCCATCACTGAAAGTACATGTAAGGTTTTGAGTAAAACAATACATTGTGATGAAATACAGTGCTTTATTTACAGTTTAATAAGCATCTTATGAGAAATGATAGGAGAAATTCCACATTTTACTTGTTGTTACCCAAAAGCATTACCTTGTTAGCTTTCCAGTTTGTTTACATCCTCCTGAGGTAGTTTCAACGCACAGACTTGTCTGTGTTTGTGCTCCTGGGATTGCGGTGTGGTTATTTATAATATACAGTGAAAACATGTTTGATGAGCTGCTTATTGTACTGTTTAGTGCCATTGTAATTATAATTGTAAATACTGCAGCGTGATCATAGCTGTGATTGTAATTGAACAATACTGCAATGCAGTTGTAATTGATTGAAAGAGTGGGGCTATTGCATCACTCAGAGGCAATTGTAATTATTCATACAGAAACTTAGCAAGAAAGAGGTCGTTCAGTGACGTCATCAGCAAGCCTGACGTTATCTCGCTGTATCACGATGTGTCGTAGTATTTGAGTTATCAGGAAATAAGTTTTCTTATAAAGGTAAAAACCTGTTTGTCTGAATGGCAAAACAATTTCTCTGAACACGACCTGATCTGACAGGAAGCTGCTTTGGTGTTTGTCTTTGTTCAGAATCAGTTTCTTTGCATTTTACAGCTAAAATGTACGTCAGATAGGAAAACCGCGTGCTGATAAGCTGACCTAGAACTGTCGTGATGCAACAGGCTTGTTTGTGTGACAGACTATGTCCTTTTCAACCACGAGGCCCGACTTCTGTTAAATTGTTGGTTTTTTTTTTTACAAATTACTTCGAAAGGATGTGCAGTCCAACTGTAATTTCTGCCACTTCTGCAACTGTGTGTTAGCAAAATGGAAAACCTCTATACAAAATCACTTTTACAGAGGAGACAGAAATTGCAGCTGCACACCCCCTAGTGGTCGTGTTTCAAACAGCTTTCAATAATGTTGTGTGCGTGTGCAGGTTTGTAATTATGAGGGGAACAGCTCTCACTGTACTGCAAGCTACACGTTACAGGTTACCGTGACATCTGTACGGCTCATGCACTTCTGTAACATGACTGGTTTTATTATTATTATTATTATTATTATTATTATTATTATTATTATTATTATTAAGAAACCTTCAGTAAAAAGAAAGCTAACGGGTTTTATTATTTCAGATCAGGGCCGGCTACGTTTCTTTTTAATGGCAGGGTTTGGATGTTAATTACCAAGCTCTGCTTTTACATTTGACTGAGTTAGAGACTGTGAATGTGTGCGATGCAGGAATGGTCTCGCTGTTTGTATAGAAACGTCGAGAGTGTGGACTCCCGTTTTAAACAGCGTGAGAACATGATGAGCGGTGCTGTATTAGACATCATTACACTGAGTTTTTCAAACGCACATTTAAAAACATTTCAGTCCCTATTAATCACGTTTCTTTAATCTTATATTAGAGTGCTCATATAGAATGAACGTACACAATACTGGCTTATATATATATATATATATATATATATATATATATATATATATATATTATATATATATATATATATATACAGACTGAAAAACCTTCTTGAAATGACTCGTGAGTTAATGAACTATAGAAGTCAGTTATGTTTAATCTTTTCACAATTCACATGTTCAATCAGGGTTATGTGTTAAGTGTTTCAGTCGGTAGTGTTGTGCTAAAAACGTTACGTGACCTTCAGGTCCCGTTGGCATGCAGTAACTTTGCACCTTGTTGAGTTAATTAACACAGTTGGTGGAACTTTCTTTATCTTTCAAGACCAAACTCGAATGACGCTGTTTTAAAGCCTCTTGAGCAAAGGCAGCTGAATATTTTTTGTGAAGGAGGAGCGTTTGGAAAGACAAATTACTGGGTGAGCAGTTTGAACTGGACTGGAGACGGGAGTGCGCTCTTGTGCGCGTTTTCCTGGAATGAAAAATGAAGACACTGCTGAAGACCGGACAAAGAAACTCAGCACGGCATAAACAGATGCTTAGAAATGCAAGTCACACACTGTACTATACAATGCGGAGGCACTGGCACTTCATCACACTGTCTGCGTGGGATTGATTTAAACAAAGAGGGGTAGAGTAAAGCAGGGGGAGCACGTGTAACATGTTGCAGAGAATGTATATACAGAAAAACGTGTAGTAGAGAATGCATATACAGAAAAACGTGTAGCAGAGAATGTATATACAGAAAAACGTGTAGCAGAGAATGTATATACAGAAAAACGCGTAGCAGAGAATGCATATACAGAAAAACGTGTAGCAGAGAATGTATATACAGAAAAACGTGTAGCAGAGAATGTATATACAGAAAAACTGTAGCAGGGAATGTATATACAGCCTACTCTTCTGCTCAGTTTCATATCGTTGCATTTCTGTTTTTAACCAACATGTGGAAAGAGGAACAGAGGTCAGATGGGTGGTGCTCGTTGTTTCTTTTAAGAAAACATCATCACAATTTCATCAACACTTCCTCAGCTAGCGTGTCTCGCTATTCGGTAGATCAACAGTGGGACATTTGGTCTGCACTCTGGCCTCTGCTTGGTTGATTATTTTATTATAGAAAAAAAAAAAAAAAAAAAAAAAACAGATGTTTTACAATTTTCTTTTTCTTTGCCCGACAGAAGAAGTGAAGACGAAGAAAAAAAAAATCCTCTGATCTTTTGACTGGACGATTTACACACTGGGGAAAAGGGGGACTTCCATATTTGGAAGAGAAGCTCCTTATCATACAAGGGCCATCAGCCTACAGGAAAGGAGGAGTATCGCTCAAAATATGTATGACAGCGCAAGTGGCTCCGAACCGGCAGATGCAATCGGTAGAAGCGGTGTTTTAGATTCTCTTCAGGAAAGGTCGGCATTGCTGAAGGAGGGGGCGGATCCAGAATGCGGTTTACTAAATATGAGAGACTCCTGCGTCCCAGTGAAAGGCACGTCTGGAGACTTCAGCCTAAGCCAGCAGCCTTCGCCCAGGTTCAGCACTAGACCGCTGCCTGCTCCCTCGCGTAGAGAGAAGTTACAGAGGCAGTCCAAAGTGAAGGAGACAGATGGAGGTGGCAGCGGTGCAACCGGCCGGTGCATCTCACAGAAACTACCGTGCGAAGCGGCAGACAAATACACCCTGACGCCAGCGATGAGGAAAAAATATTTAAAAGAGCTCTTTTTGAACAACGGTTTGCACAGTGGGTTGGGGAGCATACTGCAGTCGTCTAAGAGCTGCAGCGTGAAAGGGGACCCTGACAACGATCCGGACCTCGATTCGACTAACGAGGAAAATAACAACCGCGCGTTTCTGGCCCTGGATCCCGTGGAGCACGCCTGGATGCTGTCTGTAGTCGATGGGAATTACGATACCATCGTCGAGTTTTTATCCGAGGACCCCAGTTTGCTGACTAAACGGGATTTTGTGACAGGATTTACAGTTATCCACTGGTTGGCCAAACACGGGAAGCACGAAACATTGATACACCTGATGAGGTTTGCAGAAAGCAAGGACTTCCCTGTGAATATTAACCTGAGAGCCAGCGGGGGTCTCACCCCGCTGCATGTCGCCACAATGCACGGGCAGGACATGATGGTTAAAATCCTTGTGGGGGCATACAACGCCGATGTTGATGCCAGGGATTACAATGGAAAGAAAGCCTGGCAGTATCTGAAAAGAAACGCGCCCGCCGAATTAAGAGAGCTCACTGGGGCAATGGTTGAAGAGACTGGGAGCATTGGGTACCACAATGTGAATAACAACGGGACAGGCGGAGCGCACTATTGCGTCTCTGAAACTACCGGAGACAAGCTAGATATTTCAGTCAAGAAAAGCGAGACCACCCGGTTCAGCTCTTTCCAGCTGCGCTGCCTATCTTTCTTTTCGTTCCGAAACACAGGCCCAATAAATTATGTGGGGTCCGCTGACTGAAGCACGGGGGGGGGGGGGGGGGGAAGTAAGCAGTGTTGATTATATCACGAAGAGCATGCATAGATTTTATTCACACATTAAGAGGTACTTCAGAACTACTGTAACACATTATTTACAGCATTGTCAATCAAAACTCCGTAGATGTTGCATTTACGTATGTTTTATCTTGTAAATATTATCTAACTATATATATATATACACACACACACCAAATGGTTTGTTTTTTTAACAAAAATAACATGATAATTTTATGGTGGTTGATTTGCTAGTATGTACAGCTGTTAAAATATAGAAATATCAATATATGTATATTCTTTCAAATATTATAAATTGCACTTTTGTTGTAAAACCAAATGTTTTCTATAGAGTCCAGAACTGCAGCACCGTGTGTGTCTGTGCGTTTTCATGACACGCAGTGCTGTTGAAGTGTTACTGCAGTCCGATGGTGCCTTGTCTGTGGAATTAATTAAACACAAATCTCATGTCTGTTGTATTGCTGTGCATTACTCATTTCAGTGTAGTTATTTCATTTCTGCCGACCAGCGCAATAATAATACAATTACTCTGGAGTTCAACTGATATTTGTATTGGAGCTGAGAGGAATATGCATTATCAGAACTATAATGTAACGTTGCTAAGCAACCAATGTTAATGAGAACAGGCTGGCTTTTCAGGAATCACTTCGCTGTAAGAAAGCCAAATTTTTAGGTTTATTTCGTAGAGAAAGAAAATTAAAAACACAGGTCATTATACAGAGGAACTTTGAAACCCAGTGAAATGCCAGCCTGATTTGAGTGCTACAGCAGGCGTGGCGTCTGGAGGACTGTGCTGGCCATGTTTTAACTTGATTAATTGAACTAGTGAAAGGTAGAGAGGAGCAGTAGTATACACTGGACTGACTGGCTGAATGGTTCCACCTCCCTCTTGTGGAAATTCAGAAGCAGCTGCTTCTTGTTAATTTCATCACCAGTCAAAGCCAACAAACCTACCAATGTTTACAAGTTCTCATGGTTCTGGAATGAAGCTTATAAATATAAGCTTAACACACGCAAGCTTGTGAAATCCATTGAGGGCCCTCAATCCAAAAGCCCCTTTCCTTCCAGCATTCAATAGATCAGGCAGTTAACACAAGGGCAGGGCTTCCCACCAGATCCTGAGGACCTGTGTCTTCTGGTTTTCATTCCAACTGAGCTCTCAATTACTTATCTAGACCCCTAATTTAACTTAAGCAAATTATGTATAATTATGCCTTTGTTCTCAGCTCTCAAAAAAGTTGCAGAGTTCAAGTTTCTTCTAAAATGGTAAAGCTAACTTGAAATCTGCAACTGTTAGAGGTCAGTGGGAAGACCCATGGGGTCCCCAGGACCAGGGTTGGGAAGCCCTGCATTACCACTGCTCTGAACACGATTCAGTTCTTTGGAAAGAAGGTTCATTCAGGTCTGGAGAGTGACAAGTAATGTATTCCCACGGCAGGCTGAGTCAACACACATGGCTCAGAGCAAAAAGAGATCACAGATGCACAGGATCAAAAGCATACACATTTAAGTTTGCTAGTGATTCTCCATGTGTTTAAACGGTAAGCCTTACTGTAGGTGGACACTATTACTACTCAAGACCACAGTGCTTGAGCTCATCTTACCATGCACCCGAGGACAGCAACACCTGGCAAATAGTCATGCTTGAAATTGGATACAAACTACTGCCAGTAACAAATGCACTTTAAGCAATAAATACAGTTCTAGATTAGAAGAACCGTTTTCACTAAAAACAGTCACATCAGTCTTTGATTTTTCCAATTCTCACTTTTATTGAGCACAAACTATCAAGAGTATCTGTACAAAAGAGAGGCAGTCCCGATACTGGCAACATGGCTTCTCTCCTGGGATTCCACAGAGAGGAGTCTTTGCAGGGTGGATGTGTGGTGATGTCATCAAGCAGCAGGCGCTAGTTCTACAAGCCCAGCTTGGTCCTTCTCCAGTGTCTCCTCTTGGAGTTATACCTGGAGCAAAACAAAGGATCAGCTTGTTAATACATGGAATGACCCTTAAAAGTGTTGTACAAAAAGCCATTTCACTCTGCCTATAGTTTTTATCTAAAAGGACTACACTAGCCCTATTAAAATTGATTTCATATGAAATTACAAAACTAAACTTGCATACGGCAAACTGTAGTATCCCATTTAAACAGAAATCCTGACTAGGCGTCACTAACTGTACAACGTCAAATGTTTGTAAAATCTCTTGTATACATTCCCACTACAAATTACAATCCCAATTCTCTGAAATGACACCTGGAACAGTTTGTTTTTTTGTAGCTGCCACAAAGAATGAGCATCACCACAAGCAGGGTGAAGTCAGTAAGAAATTGACAGCAGCACTTTACTCTGAGCAGGTTAATGTCAGTCCTCCCACAGAATGAAGCACTGTAATTGCAGCCTGCTTTAATAGCTTCCCAGCAACAAGCAAGACAAATACATCTCCAGTAAACACAGAGCTTAATATAATGTGGGCTAAACATTCCTAATGAACACAAGCATGTGCATGTGCAAGGTACTGCACGCAGGAAATAAAAATGTACATTATAAATATCATATGGGAGATATTGAAATTGGAGAAGGAATCTATGAAAAAGACCTAGGAGTTTTTGTTGACTCAGAAATGTCTTCATCTAGACAATGTGGGGAAGCTATAAAAAAGGCTAACAAGATGCTCGGATACATTGTGAAAAGTGTTGAATTTAAATCAAGGGAAGTAATGTTAAAACTGTACAATGCACTAGTAAGACCTCATCTTGAATATTGTGTTCAGTTCTGGTCACCTCGCTATAAAAAAGATATTGCTGCTCTAGAAAGAGTGCAAAGAAGAGCGACCTGAATTATTCCGGGCTTAAAAGGCATGTCATATGCAAACAGGCTAAAAGAATTGAATCTGTTCAGTCTTGAACAAAGAAGACTACGTGGCGACCTAATTCAAGCATTCAAAATTCTAAAAGGTATTGACAGTGTCGACCCAAGGGACTTTTTCAGCCTGAAAAAAGAAACAAGGACCAGGGGTCACAAATGGAGTTTAGAAAAAGGGGCATTCAGAACAGAAAATAGGAGACACTTTTTTACACAGAGAATTGTGAGGGTCTGGAATCAACTCCCCAGTAATGTTGTTGAAGCTGACACCCTGGGATCCTTCAAGAAGCTGCTTGATGAGATTTTGGGATCAATAAGCTACTAACAACCAAACGAGCAAGATGGGCCGAATGGCCTCCTCTCGTTTGTAAACTTTCTTATGTTCTTATAAGCCACTGGCTGATTTGTCTGGCACTAAATGCTCCTGGAGCATTCACACTAGCATCGGTTTTATAGAGAACGCTCATTTTTAAAATCACAGCAGGGCTATGTTGCAATTGTGCATTCAGATAGACTAATGTTGGGAAGGTTTGCAATTTCAGTTTGGGGAGAGGTGTGCCGATACTACTGAAAGCATGGGTGTTACTGATGCCTGCGCCCCTGCACTAAGCAAGAACATGTTTTTTTTTTAAAAAAAAAAGAAGAATCTAACTGGTCCCTAGCTCCCAGTTCAGATAAAATGAACAGGTGCTTCACAAACGTTATAGAAAGTACTGCATTGGTCCACATGGCACAAACACTGCTGTCCTGCTAGAGTATATAACGCTCACCTGATCTTGTTGCCAGTTTTCATTCGAATCCACTGTGGAATTGGCCTGTTCTGCTTCTGCTTTTTCGCTAGGAAGCGCTTGATCTTGAAGGTCTTGTGGGATGACTAGGAGACAAAAAGATACAAGATTTGCATGCAGGTCTCGGTTTTACAAAAAAACACCTTTCAGGTATAACTTAAAGCATACGTTAATATTTACAAGCCTTCAGTTTCAATTGAAACAATGCAGCTATGGAAATAACCTTCCAGCGCACTGGTGCGTCTCAGTGAAAACACCACTGAAACACGGAATGGCTCAAACTGCTATGGAACAGAAGTCTATCTTCCAGCCCTGAAATATGGTTAGTATACTGAAGTCATTCAAATCAGACAGTTATAAAATTACTAACACACGTTTACTGTATTTTGATCGTCTGCCAAACAAACACCAGCACCCTTAATCACACCTCACGCATTGCCACTGTGTTCACACGTCAACAGCAGGAGTGGTTTTCGCGCACTGAAATCCGATTTATCCCAAAAGTTTAATCAAATAATGTCACAAGCAAAGGGGGCGACTTATCAGGAAACAACGGGGGCTCCTAAATCATCGTCTCTTGAAATTGTAATTTTGCGCTCCATTTAAAACCGGTGCAGTTAATTCCTGTGCTAAAGCACACAACAGTAACACGTTCAGGGGAAACTATAATCACAGGCTACTGCACAAAGCGAGAGGGACCCGATTCAAGACCATCCAGAACCGGGACTGAGGAAAACAATCCGAGCGGTTCTGTTCTCGCTTTGACGCTTTTTGTTAAAATAACACGATCTCTGGTTGCCTAAACGTCTAAACACTTTATTTTCAGAGGCTTAAGCTTGTTTTTGTATATGAATAGAAAGGATGTTTAAAGATTTTCCCTACCATAGTGAAACCCGCAACCCTTTCACCACAATGGCGGATGGCAAAGAGAGAGACCTCTGGGAAAGGCTAGAGGTTAATGTTCGCACAGCAGGCTGTGGGAGAAGCTTCCATATCAGAGCGCCACCCAGTGGATCCAGCGAGCCATTAGGTGAACACTTCGTGGGAACAGCGTGTCGTGCACAGTGCCGTGAAAAAATATTTGCCACCCCTCGTCTGATTTTCTGCATTTTTGCATATTTCTGACACAATGTTATCAGATCTTCAACCAAAATCTAATATTAGATAAAATGGACCCTGAGTGAACAAATAACACAACATTGATATTTATTAAATTTATTTATTAAAGTTATGCAACTCCCAATGCCCCCGTGTGAAAAAGTAATCACCCCCTTACACTCAATAATTGGTTACGCCACCTTTAGCAGCAATAACTGCAACCAAACGCTTCCTGTAGTTATTGATCAGTCTCTCACAGCGCCGTGGAGGAATTTTGGCCCACTCCTTCATGCAGAACTGCTTCAACTCAGTGACATTTGAGGGTTTGAGCATAAACTGCTTGTTTCAGGTCCTGCCACAACATCTCAATGGGGTTTAGGTCTGGACTTTGACTAGGACATTCCAAAACTTATTTTCTTGTTCTTCAACCATTCTGATGTACACTTACTTATTTATTTCAGATAATTGTCTTGCTGCATGACTCAACTACGTTTCAGCAGAATTCATGGTTCATTCAATGAAGGCAAGTCGTCCAGGTGCTGATGCAGCAAAGCATCCCCAAATCATGACACTACCACCACCATGCCTGACTGTTGGTATGAGGGTCTTACTGTGGAATGCAGTGTTTGGTTTTCGCCAGACATAACAGGGCCCATGTTGGCCAAAAAAGTTCCACTTTTGACTCATCTGTCCATAGAACATTGTTCCAGAACTCTTGAGGATCATCCAGGTGCTTTTTGGCAAACTTGATATGAGCATTCATGTTCTTCTTAGTGAGCAGTGGTTTCCTCCTTGCTACTCTGCCATGAATCCCATTTTTTCCCAGTGTCTTTCTGATGGTGGAGTCACGAACACTGACCTTAGCCGAGGCGAGAGAGGCCTGCAGTTTCCTGGATGTTGTTCTAAGGTTCTTTGTGACTTCCTGGATGATTTTATGCCTTGCTCTTGGAGAGATTTTGGCAGGACGGCCACTCCTGGGAAGATTCACTACTGTGCCAAACCTTCTCCATTTGGACAATATGGCTCTGACTGCGGTTTGGTGGAACCCCAGAGCCTTAGACATGGCTTTGTAACCCTTTCCAGACTGATAGGCATCAACAACTTTTTATCAGAGGTCTTCAGGAATTTCTTTTAATTGTGGCTTGATGTGCTGACAACTTCACTCTGATGGTAATGGCCAAAGTTAGTCAGATTTATATTGGGCAATGCTGGCCCAAATCAGGCCTGATTGTTAACCAAAGTATTCAAACAGCTGACCCTAAATATCCCTTTAATTGGGTTGAGTTAACTAGGGCAATAACTAAAAATTGCATGCTTGATTACCTTGCATACCAAACAAATGAAAGAAGCACCAAACTTTGGTGTCATTTTTTTCTCTAACTCCCTCTGTATACTACTACAACCCACAAGAAGATCTGACCAAAGTCAATGTGAAAAATGTGCAAAAATGCAGAAAATCATGGCACTGTATGTTGTGAAATTGTATTTCTACTGTGTACTTCATACTGTCTTTCCACAGCCACGTTTATTTCAAAGTGAGGCAGTATTGCCTGCTTACAGAAGAAATAACAAAACTTACTTTTCACAATCTACAGGAAGCCAAACTTGTTTGCTGAACAGTTTTATTAAAATGGCTTAGACAAGACTTACAGTTGTACACAGAGCTCAAGCACACATGTGGGAAATAACAAAACACCACATTCCAGGATTACATTAATTATTTACACCTTCTAAACCGTAAATAACAGTAGTGATAAATCCAGTGTCATGCTGTAGATGGTGTTTGAGGAGATGGGTTATGCTGGGCACTAAATAAGAACTGATGGTGCACTGGTCAGCATGAAAACTCCTTTTGTATTAAACAACTGTATACTTGTGTATTCAGCAATGCAAAAAGAATGTGTTTAGTATACAGCATTGTTTTTGATCTTCAAAGCTTCAATGTGTAAAAATGAACACGCTTGAATTGACGAATGGATTTAAAATATGCAATTGCTTAAATATGTATGAATAAATTCAGAAACCACCCTATTTATATTTTCCAGACAGCAGTTTTGATTTAAAAAGTCTTGTGATGGGAAAAACACACTCTAAGATATAAGGAAATGGGTAAGGCCACAGGTTGAGAAGTTGCATCAGCCAGGCTTATCCTGAACATAGTTTCAGGTACTGATCAAACACTAAATGCAAAGTGGAGACCGAGAAAAATGCAACTAAAGGTGATAAACTAGGCAGGTGTAAGAAGTTTTATTCTTACAGTATCCTACGTGGGCTCTGTTCTTGCAAACCAATAAAGGATGCAAAGCATGTTTTGCTTTCTCAGATAAGAACCGCACTGTTGTATCTATATATCCAGCTCTGTGCCTCATTAAGGTCACTTCAGGCTCGCTTGATCCCTGCATGCTTTGGCTTCTCATACTGCCCCGGCAGTTCAGCACTTTGACAGGGAGGCTTCCCTGGTTTACTCAACAGCACTGTCTGTTTCTCCCCACAAATACTGGAAGGAAGCAAGTAGCAGATGATGCCAGGCACTGCTGCAGCGCATGCTCTGTTGCCAGGCTGCCTTGATGTCAGGGAACCTCCCTCCTCATCTTTGCTGTCATTCTTCTCCTTTCTCTTGAGGGGTCTTGGTCTCCCCTTCAGGTGTCTGCTCTTCACCCGGAGACTCTGCACTGGCAGGTACGCGGCCGCGGTTTCGTGCTCCAGGCTGGTACAGCTGTATGGCTGGCCGATCCTGCAGTACAAGAGTCATGCAGATGAGTCAGCAGTCTGTACAATAGTACTACATTTGTAGAAAGCGTTCCGAGTCAAGGTAAGCCCTTACTTACCTTGTTTCTCAAACGGTCCCTCTTGCTGGGCCCATCCTTCTTCTCCTCCTTGGCTGATCTTTCAGGCTTGTCTGCATTGGATGTGGAGTCCGCGGCACTGTCGATTTTCTTCTCCCACACGCGGTCTTTCTCTTTCTTTACTTCCTCGTCTCGTCTCCTGTACGTGTTTTCAGGGTCGTGTCGATCCCTCCTCCGGCGCCGCTCCTCGTCCTGGCGCCTCATCCGTTCCTTCTCCCTCTGACGTCTCTCTCTTTCCTTCTCCCTTTCTCTGTCTCGCTCAAAGTCTCTGTCTCTATAATCTTTTCGACTTTCCTCTTCTATCCTGCAGTGACCAAAAAAGTAAAAGCAGTATTAAAATAAAACACCTCTCCAGAAAATGACTAATTGTAACTTGCTCATTAAGCAGTTGTGGAACAAATAAGGTTTGCAAGTTTTCTGTGTCTCCATACTAAGAGTCAGCAGTCCTACTTGTAACAAGGCTAAGGCATCAGCTTTCAGGACTGTAGCTAGCTGCAGGCTTATCGGCTTCATTTAAAAACAGGCTGACCATTCTGCACCAAGAGCTGAAGGCACACAATGAAAAACACACACCTCTCTGATGGAACCACCTTTACAAAACCCCAATGCAAGCACTCCACACTCACTTCCTTCCTTTTTCATCCCGGTGTGCACTCTCCTGACGTTTCTTCAGCTCAGCCCCTGTAAAGGGCTTGTCATCCTTTATCCTCTCTTTTTCCAGTTTCTTTGGTTTCTCTTTTACTTTGTCCGAGTCAAGATCATCTCCTTTTTCTGGCTTCCTCAGGAGCTATGAAGGGAGAGCATGATTTTGTTTCTTTCAATCTCACTTACATATACACTAAAATAATTAGACATTTAATTTGTTTTCTTTCAATAACAAGTGGGCTGCCAATAAGAGAAGTTAAATCAGTTTCTAGCAAACTATTTTTATATTAAGATCTGTTAATATTATTACACTTGGAAACTGAACACAATTCCGGCTGTTCTCCCTGCAAGAAACGAAAATGACTTACCTGGTAAACTAAAAAGCTATGTTAAGCAGGGCAAACAGAAGACAGCAGTAACACACAAGTGCTACCTGGACTGTACCTTAATTTTTGGCTCTTCTTTAGATTTTTCACCTCCTTTTCTGTGCTTTTCAGTCTCTTTGCGTTTCCTCCGGTCCTCCTCCCTCCATTTCCTGCGGTCCTCATCCCGAAGCCTCTTCCTTTCCAGCTCCCTCCTCCTCCTCTCCTCTCGCTTCTCCTCCCTTACTCTCTGAAGCAAGAAAAAAATCCACACAGCAAGAAGCAGCGAGGCAATGTTATCAAGTAGTGAATGGACACAATATTAAACTAGTACATTCAGAGAGCCAAGAGAGGTTATTCAGGGCACCACTGAAAAGTGTTATATATCATGCTTCTTGGGTATTTTTGAGTTTTGTATCTTCACAATAAAAATCTCCAGATATATATAGGCTTATGTTTTATTAGAATCACATTAAAATATATTTACCTGTTTGTTTTTCAGAAAGTCCAGAAGTGGAGTAGTTTTCTTTGCAGCTAAAAAAAACAGAAATAAGGTTGTTAAATGTATTTAAACGAAGCAAACGGCGTGTGACCTGAACACAAACCCAGCTTGCACAGACTCTCACCATTTTACAGGGACTGTTTGTTTTTTCAGAGTGAACGCACCTTCTAGTTCTTTGGTTTTGGCCTCTATTTCTTCAAGGAGAGTTTCGGGAGTAGAAGTTAATTTTTCTTCATCTCCATTGTAGATGTCCAAGAACTTCTTATAGTCTGGGTCTGGAGGGAAAAAAAAAGGAAGGGTATTGAAAGAAAATAGAAAAATCACCCTGCATCTCATGAGTTAATCACTTTATACAGGAGATCAAATAGAGAAAATGAGTCTCCAAGTACTGTACCTTCTTCAATCGTTCCAGCTTTGGCATCCTTCTTTTTGCTCTTCTTTTTGGCAATTTTCTGAAAAGGTGCAAACTCCACAACAGCTGGGTACTCCTGGCCTGTTGCAATGAAATCAATAATTAGGAAAATAGAGCCTCAATGAGGATTATTAGATATTTCTACTGAAATATCAACAACGCATTAGAATCCCAAATACCAAAATGGCTGTACCTCTGTTATCAATGAATACATAGCCATCAAATCGATCTCTAAACAAAACAATGTCTTCTTGGTTTTTGAAATTGATATAGGCCCTGGAAAACAGATGTGGGTACAGGCTGTGAAGAGAGAAAAACAATACTGTTAGCATTAAGTGTCTTTGTATTGGGCCTGATCTAGCTAACATCTAGGAATTCAATAAACTTATTACTATTATTATTATTAGCGATCCACAGTGCTTAACTAAACCTATTTATCATTGAGGTCGTAACCTCCTTTATATGAATGCTAAACGCTACAGCATGACTAACACAGATAAGCACCATGCTTTGATTAAAGAATGTAATAAAATTGATACTTGTAATATTGATCTATTTTTAACCTTGAACTAAAACGTTTCTAAACTCTTCCTATACTTTAATAACTGGTGCAGTGCATACTGCAATTCGACTTGTTACACATTAGTGAGCAGCTCTATTCAAACTATGTGAATTAGAAGCGAATTAAATAAAGTGTTCTCTGAAGTGGTCACATTGTAACCTTTAATTTGCAGGCAGGAATTGTTTGCATCACTTCGTATTCAATACACAGTACCGGTAATGTGATGTTCACCTTGTATCATTGGCAAAAAACTCCACATAATCCACCTCGGGGAGGGGCTCCAGCTGCTCCTCCAGCTGCTCTTTCGTCAAACTGGGAGGAAGGCGTCGGATAACAATCTGCCAGGCAAAAGAAAAGTCATACTTACTCAATAACATCAAAAATGAAAAACACGGGGCCATTCAACCACGGCGACTACCGTCGGGGTAACTTCATTATGAACACTTAACATTCACAAAGTCACTTTACCGAAAAATGATTAGCAAATCATATTAAACAAAAAACAGTAGATAATGATCACCGACAGTAGCCAGTTTACAGCTGTAGCTTGGGCAGGGGTAAAGGGTTCTGAATCAAGTGTGTTTTTGCACTAAGCAGGTGAAGAAATGCTACCTGTGGTTCAAATCGAAAAAGACAACACCAGAGACGCAACTCTCCCAGTGGCATGAGAGCATATGTCATGTCTTCATATTGAAAGAAAGAATAGTTTGCTTTTAATTTACAGTAACACCGCGGCATGCATCATTTCGTTGAAAGAAACGCTGGAATATATGAGTTCCGCCAGTCTCAGTTTAGCCAAGGCCTGTGCCAGCCCTTCCCACTTGACGACTGGGACTCTCTACCTTGGTCAGGATCTCTTTCTTGTCTTTGCTGGGCTTCTCACACTTTTCGGTCTCGTCATAGCTGGCGTCCTCGATCTTCTCCCTCGGCCTGGCGTTCTCTTTATCCTCTTTCATGATCCTCTTTCCTCTTGCTGCAGGTTTTCGTGTAATATTCAAGCCGCTGCGACGGCGACCCAACTTTCCGCTGGCGAGGGCTGGTGTTGTGAGCGACACCTCTCTCTGATTGGTTAGACCAGCGGCGTTGGGTTAAGCTATCGCGAGATTTCTTGCTATCAACGCTGCTTAATTGTACTGTGTTGCGGCAGGTCAATAAACAAGGCAATTTATTATCTTTGGGACAAACTTTTTATTTGTATTATTAGACAGCACTTTAATCACTTCTTTATTATTATTATTATTATTATTATTATTATTATTATTATTATATATTTCAAATATTTCAATTTCATTTTTATAGTTTCTTTCACTCTTACATTTGCAATTGGAAGGATATGTGACAGTAAAGAATATGCAATGTATTTTTTTTTTTTTTAAGTGCACACGGTGTTAGGTGTGCTCTCGTCTTCCAGCTCAGCAGGTGGCGCTGCTGTTGTATTAGACCCGTTTCTGGTTTTATCCCGAGCAGCGGAAGAACCGGTTTCTGTGTCGGAAGTGTGTGAGGAGAGAGTGACCCCCAGGATACGCGCAGAGGGGAGCAGGGGTAGAAACGCGGTTCCGTGACGTCATTCCTTAATATTATTATTATCACTGTTGTTATTTTAAAACACGAAATCCGGAGAACGACCCGATCATGTGGTATGAAATCCTGCCCGGTCTTGCCATTATGACAGTCTGTATGGTGATCCCTGGAGTCGCCACGGCTCAGATTCACAAGTTCACAAACGGGGGCAAGGTAAGTGTTTTTGTCAGAAAAATTAGCATTTTCTTTACCTGCACCATCATTCTCAGATCATGTTGTCATACACAGATACACGAAGCGCAGTAGCAGGGTGCACAGTGCAATAGGTTGTGAATACAGTGCTAGTACACATTAGTCTAAATGTTAGAAGTTAGCAGTCTGTCGACTTTCTGAAATGCTTTCCTCGACAGCACAACAGTACTGTAAAGTCTTGCATGATCTGCAGGGTGCTAAGATACCGGGTTGCTTAATTTAGGTAGCTGGACTCGCTTCCTGAACTCGAAAGCAAACAGGAACACAGTATGGTCATAAATGTACCGAGTGAGCCACTCGCTTTGACCTCTTTTTTGTTTCAATGTTAGACTTATACAATTATACAATTCGTTTGTTGTTATACAATGGCAGTACACCTTTTCTCTCTGTTTGTGTGCAGGAGAAGAGAATTGCTCGGTACCCGTACCAGTGGTACCTGATGGAGAGAGATAAGAGAATATCTGGGCATGGCGTGCATCACAAATCAAAGGTTAGATTTCAAGTGGTCATGATCTCAAGGCTTATATTTCAGTACAGTGCATTAAACATTCTTTCATTTTGTGGTTTACAATCGCGATTAAGACAAATAACAGAGACTCGTGTTTCACCGACCATCACTCCTATGCATTTCCTTTCATGGAGCAAACGCGGTCTGCTTAGACAGCAGCTGAGCAATGCACACCTAACTCCACACTTACACCTGTATTTATCATTTCATCAACAGGGACTGGAAAACATTGACTGAAGAGCCGTGGCGCTGCTGCTCTGGATGTGTTCTTGCTGTTGCATTTAATCACGATGGTGCACGTTGTACATTAATAAATGTATATATAATGTGTGAACAGTTTGTCCTGAGGTGCTTGTGTGCCTTTCCAGAACTCCGTCCCATAAGTTAGAACACAACAACGTTTTTGGCTATTTTTTTTTTTTATTTCCTGAAACGCTGATTGGCGGACGCAATTGTTATTGGTAACGGTGTCACGGGAAATAAGTTAGCTGTGAAATAAGTTAGCGTTTGCCTTTTGAGCCTTTCTACGCATGCGCGAATCTTAGACCTTAGACTCCATTTGTATATTTTTTTGAGAAACGAAAACAAGTTTTGCATTGCAGATAGTTTTTTTTTTTTTTTGTTTAAATATGTTGTCATCTAATTTATCGAAGTGTATTGCAGCCATTTTTATTTTAAAGATTACATTTATCATAATGTATATTTACGTTTCATTTGTATTTATAAATACATTTTATCTTCAGGAAATCTGCTTGCTATATTTTTGTTTATTTTAACATAACTAAATATTTAAAAAACATAACTTTGTCGGTATAATTTATTTAAAATCACTACTTGCCAAGTGTGTATTTCCTTTAAAAAATGTCGTTCGTGGACATGTCATATACTGTGGGGTAAGAATACGTTTTAGTAAGTGTTTATGTAAGCTCACTTTAACAGTTATATTATTTCATTTTCAATTGCTGGGTGACTTTGAATCTTTTAGATAAATTGAGTTGGAAAGTGGGTACAAACACTTTAGGGAATAATGTTTTTGACGTTGTAATCAAGTCTACGTGGGATCTCTAAACCTGTTAATATAGAAAACGTACACGTTTTTAGTTGAAGGTAGTGTTTTAAGTTGTATATATAATTTGAGAAACACACAAAACGATTGGCTTTCTATACATACCGTCCTAAAGTGCAGTTACATTATATGTATGAACATCTGTAATCCTAGTACTCGCACAGCAGCAAATACTGTACTAATAATTCAGATAGCTCTCCAATTTAATGCAGTACCCTGCGCAAATCTCTCATCCTCACTTCTGCAATGAAAGTCCCAACTCACCAGTCGTTATATTTCAGGAAAGACAAAACGTCATCTCACACAGGTTATGGTGTAAGAGTGAACAGGGGAAGGAGGGATATGTTTACCGAAGGTGTGGTTTAATTCCATGCTGGAGGTTTTTTAGGAATATATCATTACCAGTGTCATTCATATGGACAGCACCACACCTAGAAATCCCAACCTGATTTAATTGCAGGATGCCGAATTGCATCCCCTTACAAAATCCAAAATTACGTTGTCCACCCAGTTACGTGTTTTTTTTGGTTGTTGTTGGTTTATTTATTTATTTATTTATTTTATTTTTTGGCGATGCCTTTACATCTTTCCGAAGACGTGGCTGGGTGATGCACGAAAAATAATGCATCTAATGGATTTTTCTCTTTCGCTAATACTAAACACATTGGAAACAGAGCAGTAACGGTCTCTTCTGAATAAAAGCACAGACAGAAAGTCGACGGCTTAACCATGCCTTTAAGCTCTAAGATTCGTGCAGGCGTAGAAAGGCTCAAAAGGCAAACGCTAATTTATTTCCCGCGACAACGATATCAAAGCTTAAATAATGCTGCTTTTTAAACTTAAATTTGGCACTTCCCAACCTAAAGGTTTGCAAATATATGTCAATGAAAATACTGAATAGGTGCACCGACCAGCAAAATATACTTAAGTCTCCTCTTTATTGTACAGGAGTAAATGTATATAAACTGTTACAGCTTATAAGTAAATAGAATGTGGTTTTAAATCAAACGAATGTGTTGATTGAGAGTACCTAATAGTTAAATAACACATAGGGTAATCAGTTATGTGTTTGTCAGCAGATCTGTTGTGTGCTTCCCATTGTTGTGACTATGAATTGAAAACTGAGCAACCTGACAGCATCTCCTCTCCTAATTTCTTGGTGTGTCTCAGTATTGTAAATAATCAAACAAAGATCCAATAACTTACAAGTTGGACTTGTGTGTCCTAAATATATACAAATTACAACATCCTTACAACACATCATGGTTTTATTCCCACTTCACAAGCCTATCTTTCCCAATGACTTTCTCCATTATGTCTGAAGAGGTCACTTTCTTTATGCAAGACACCATGTGAGAATGCTGAAAAGGAGATTAGAAAGTCTGTCATGCAAAACTCTGTTAAGAGAGTGTGGATTGTCTGTAACCAGATGCAGAACAAAGTTTCCTCTCTGATAGTGTGTTATACTAATACAGTCGTGTGTGTGTGTGTGTGTGTGTGTGTGTGAACAAGAAATGGAATGCAAAAAATAACCAATCCTTCTTGATTTCAAATATACTTCTTTATTCAGCACTGCTTGCATTCTGCAAACCAGCAATTACACAATATAGGTTGTTTGGTATTGTTAATTCAGCAAGGAAATACAAAACATGCAAAAGGTATATATCATTGTATATAATATGTATAGACTTGCACATTATACATGTGCTTTGATGGCTATCTGTTGGTTTCACTGGCGGCTAAAGTCATGTGCTGCTTATCCTGAGATCAGGGAAGGAACTGGTTGGATCAAAGTCCTGCAACGGAATCCTCTGGAAGTGCTAATGTTGTCGATCCCTGAGGTAAAGGTAATGTAGCTACAGTCCTAGGTTTAAGCACTTCACACTTTCAAACCTGGGACTTCTAAACCAAACGCAGGCAGCCAGTCTGCCATATCAGAACAATGTAAGTGGATCATTCCGACTGGAGCTTGGCTCTGATGTGAGACCATTTCAGGGATGGAAATAAGACTTCCATTGCATAGCAGTTTGATCCATTACTGTTTTTTCTGTGAGTTTGTTACCTATATACCGTGGCTAATCAAGCTTATAGGAAAACCTGGAATGTGTGAAACGGCTATGCAATAAGAGTCTTATCTCCATCCCTGCATTCAGGCCTGGATCAAATACAAATTATGAGGAGGCCATAACAATCATAAAAGTATAGGTGTGTCAGACTGAATTGAGCACCCAGGATCTTATTAACCAAGACACAATGATACTCAGAACCTATCACTGCTAATATTGTAATATATAACTGTTCCTACAGTATGCATTAAAAAACAAAAATATGAAATTACTTAAAGCATAATTAAAATCAATATTAAAGTGCTGCAATACACATGCTAACATGAAGCACCTCGCTGGCAATAGCTAGGGTGTTTGGTTTAGGTTGTATCCAGGAAGAGTTAGGCTGCAAAGCAGGAGCTGCTGTCTATCTGGAACACAGCAATGTCAGTAGGAGACTGGACAGAAGCACCAGCCGACCTTCCCCAGTCTCGGCAGCACGCCCTGATTAGGAATTTCAAACAAAAGTTCTGTTAGGACCACTTAATATGAGTGTGTATTTTAAATGGAGAGATACCATTATGCGATGGAAATCTGTGAAAACACTTCAATCAGAATGCACCAGACAACTTTTTAAGAAAGTGCTTTTTTTTTTTTTTCTGAAAGCACCTCATTACTGTCATAAAAGTCTGCTTTCTCACCTCTTAACATTTCGGATTTCACATTCAGCCAGTAAACCTGGTGGTTCTGTGCCACAGTAGCCCTGTAAAAATATAGATAGCATCTTCAACTCAACAAATATTTTTCTTTACCGAAACTGTCATCATTTTTAGCAGGCATGTGTATGTCTGAAATATGCATGAACATTAACAAAGGTTACAGTGATAGGTCACATAATAAAAAATCTATGGTTTTGCCTATTGGTTTTGCATGTTCTAAACAACCCTATGTAGAACCATGAACCTTCCTTCTGGTACTTTTATAAAATGATATAAAATAATGTTCAATATTTTCACCATATTGGAAACCCTAATCTGAAGCCTAAAACACTTACACAAACTGGATGCTGCTTTTACTGGAGCTCAGACTCCACACATACACTGTCTCCTTGTTCTTGGGATTAGTGTTTGCGTGAGTGATTTCGCCTTGTGGGTTCCCCGAACACTGCAGCACAATCAACAGGAATCATTATTACAAAACTCTGGAGATGAAGACAATGTAATGCTACTTGATACAGAAACGTTTGGCTACTGCTTCTGAGTAATTGCACACATGCTTGTGCACTTTTATGTGCGTGCTGCTTATCTGAAGTGCTTAAATATTAACGATGATTTCAGCAAACTCAATAATTCCATGTTGTGCACTTCTATACTTTATATACACGTGTGCAGTTTTTGAAAGTAAGAGTTGTGCAGACCTACCTCGAAGAATTTGGTGTTTTCTGGGGGCACCTGCCACGAACCCAGAGCATTGGTACTGCCAGGCGCTAATGGTACTAATCCGGACCCTGGATCCTAACTGAAAGAACCATTCACAGGGAGAGGAGAATCCCTTTTCAGGGAACGTTTTCTTATGCCCTACATATCCATGTGCGTGTATCCCCTTCCCTTGCAAGCATTCTGTGTGGCTCTTACAGAAACAGCTTGTCTGTTAATGTGCGTCTACTGTGAGTTCAGGAGCTCCTCTTCGGTTCTTATTGCCTGACATGTGTTATGTAGGCTAATTCTTTCTAATTGCTAGCACCATCTAATGCACATCAGTGCATTGTCAGCCAAACAAAGGGAATTCAGATTGGCTGATCTCTAGACGGATCTGTCTCTTACTTCTGTAAAGGTGACCTAGCCTGTGTTACACAGACAGACAACTGGAGCCTCAGAGCCGCCTAGGAAAGCACCTGAACACACTGCAGATTTCTTTGTTTCGTATGGGGGTTGGGGTGGGTGTTGGACTGAGAAATCACATCAGAACAGGGAAATCAATGCCTATGCCAGCTGCGGTATCGAAACAGCGGGTTTGCAGAAAACAAATCCAGTTTGAAAAGTGAGAAAAGCAACGTCAAGCAAATCCATTGCTCACAGTCAGGATCTGCTGCTGGTTTCACAACCCGGAATCAAAGATGATACAGCAAAAAGTGGCTCTCAATTTACACTTGGTTTAATCACGTGACTGTTGCCCAACCCAGTATTTGTTGTGAAAATGGAAACATGTTAAGCATTTTGTCAGCGTCTTTAAATGTGCATTATTTTGAAAAACGCCTACGAGCATCTACAAGGCCTTATGTTGCTTAATTAGTAAGATTCATGTTATTATTCTGCCAGTTCCTTTCACAACTCCCAACAATACACAGGATCCTTTGTGACTGTCTGCTTGAGTAAAATCTATGGAAATCAGTCCCATTAGAATCAATTTTTCCCATTATTCAAGCAATTTGAAGAGGAAAGGGAATGCCTTTTAAACACAAGGTCACGCGGTGCGTGTGTTTTAATCCCTACACAGATGGATTGATGGAAGGACGTGATGTTTTTTCAATGTTATGATGGAAGTGGGTAGTTCTGTGGTTATGGCAGAGGAGTATGTTCTTGGAACTCGATAGAATTGTATGGGAAGGTTTAATTGGGCTACTGGAACATGAACAGTTTTGTGAGCTGCAGTTATACAAAGGTTTGGTGCAGATCTGCACCCAAAAGGCATATCTCTTGTTGAAGTGTGTCCTGTTGTAGGGTCGCAAGATAAAGTGCATAGATGTTCAGAGACAATCAATCACACCGATCGTTGCATCAAAGGTTTATTGCAGTGGTCATCAAAATACAGAGCGCTCCGGAGAATAACAGTCACTTCATCAGTAGCTAGTGTATTCTGCCGGGGTAAAGCACATACATGGGTTATATAGTTTCTACATAAAATTCCCTGCACCTATCAGGATTTGGCACTCAGCAGACAATTCAACCATCCCTACCCCCTAAACTCATATACTCAGCCAATAGAGGATAGCTGTGGGGCATGATTGCCACCTCCGTTGCGGTTGTTATGTTCACTTCAGCCTGGAATTTATGACCTAGCAAGCAAGCAGGCATTGCCCTTCTTCTACCATCCCCCCACTGCCCCTGGACATCTGACCCAACCTAATGGTGTACTGAAACATTCTACCCTTCCCCCCTCCTTTCACAAATTCCTCACTAAACATTGTAAAACCGCACCCAAATGATCATTGGTTGATCAAGTTATAATATTTGGTTCCTTCACTGTTTACCTGAATAAGATCGAGGGTCCAGTTTTCATCACTGGCTTGTGGTGATCTCTTTTATGCTATTGTTCCAGTCTCTTTCATCTCGCTGTGAGCAGTAATTGCTCTGAACCCAAAATCTGCTTGGCAACGGTGTGCCTGGAAACGTGAGCCTCTTTCAAACTGTAGTTAAAATGTTTTTGTTACCTATTCAAGGACAATCTGACGATGACACTTATGAAATCATTGATACTTTGGGATAAGTGACCCTTCATGTGCACTAAAGTCTGGAGCACAATTACACAACGCAGTGGGAATGAGTGTATTGTATATTATAATGCGTCTTTCATGCAGAATTCTGAAGGCTATGGGCTAGATTCTCAAAGCCATTTACTCCACATTGACAATAGCAAGTTTTTTGTCTTTCAGAATTATTATTTTTTTTTGCTTATGATGATTAAATAGTTTGGGGATTTAGCCCTATGTGTGCTATAAGCAGGCTTAAATTTTTGTTCTCAGTTATTACTCATTGAGATGCCAGTAACAGAAGCACACATCATACGTTCTATTATACTCATTTTCTATTCTGCATTCAATTTACATTGACACGTTTGACCCCCTAAGAAAACAATACGAGATCAGTTGCATAGTGTGACAATGTGGTGCATAGGGTGACAAGCGTGGCAACTGTGTCAAGAACTGAAAAACTCTTACACTGCACAGATCTTACAAAAATATTAAAAGGTTGTGATGGAAGTTTTTCACTCAACTTCTGAAAGACACTCAGTGAGACAGTCAAGGTTGAATCAAACAAGTTTATAGCTCAAGGATTGCAAACCTGAGAACACATTCAACACACGCAGGTGCAAAGGAAACCGAGCAATGTTCTGACTTCGCAGAGTCTGTCAGTCACTTCAAGTCACTGACATGCACACACAGGGTCGGATACACACGGCTCAGTGTCTCTGCAGCTCTCTCATGCACTCTTTTGTAGGTGGTTCCTGCTGAGTTATTTTAGCAAGGAGGGGTGGCCTGTAAGTTACATAAATAATATCTTGATAAATAATTTTACAGCAATTGTTACAGGATTGTTAGCATACCATGCCTAAATGCCACAAAGAGAATTTGTAAGGGTTTTTCTAGGCAAAGACAGCTATAAGAGTTCTCAAGAAATGCAAACCTTCTCTGTGAGGTCTCCTTTTCAAGGGTTTTCATTTTCCACCCTTGCCAAAAGATACTACGAAATTACAGACTGCTTCGGGATGACATTACTTTGGTGAAATAAGTACTTTTTAAACCACCTGAAAAGATACTGCATGACCGCTGATGCACTGCTTCATCCATATCTTTGAACCCTCTGTCTGTAATTTACAGAGACTGCTAGTGCTGTAGTATACCTTTAAAAGAGACATTTGGACACTACAATATCAAAAGCTAAACACTGATAAAAAAGCTGTTTTTTTAATTTGGAAATAAATGTTTTTTTTTTTTTGTAAAAAGATGATGTAGGAGATAGTAAGGTATGCCAGACACGATGTCTCCATGGTATTTCTGATCTCTTCCAGGGCTCTTGTAAACAGTTATGCGGTCATGTGACTGATATTCACTTAAAGCATGGCTCTTGCATAATGAGAATCCTTCCTTGCACAGTGACTCTGAATGTTCTAAGAACACTGTGACACAGACAGTTCTGAGGTGGAGTTCCAATCCTAAAAGCATGCATTGTCTTCCAGGTTCAGTCCATGGGATAATAAAGATATTTTCCCTTTTCTCTAACATGATAGGATTCTGCACTTTTTTCTAGTGGAAGAATCTTTATTTCAGCACACAAGTCATTTGATATATTTACCACATTTGTGGACCCAGGACCCGAATGGGGTATAGAAAACATATGACCTGACCAGACCTTGGTAATCAACAGATGGTAGCCAATCAGTGTAAGGTTAAAGGGCTCCTCCACCAACGCAGGATTCCTTTTTTATTTCAAAAGTTTATTCTATAAGCAGCTCTCACGCATTTTAGACTTTATGTTGATTTATGCACATTGCATTATATTTATGCAACATATATAGATCATGTTCAAAAATGTTCATGCATGGTGACCTCATACGAGGACGTATGGAAGACGCAAATGCACGACAGCTTCATATGAGAATACCATTTGTTCCCCATATAAAGCAGTTGAAATGTATTTCAATGAGAATATATTTACTATGTGTCCAAAACTACCTGTTTCCGCTATTTTTAAAACATGTCATGCATGAAAGGGTTAGCTGATGCATATAAGAAGCTGATGGCTAGACCTGACCAGAAGCAGTATCACAGTTTATTGCATACTGAGCACAACCCCTCCCTTCATTAAAGAGGCAGTCAGATCAGGTTGAACACGCTGCCAGCTCTCAGCAGCCAGCACTCCTCTGCATCCCGGGCTGTGCGACAGGCAGGATGGGATGCACACCCTCCAAGTCTCCCTCTGCGTACCAGCACGGGCGAGCCATCCGGGACTCTGACACCTGCTCCACCATCCTGCCCAGCCTGAAGAGCTCCTGTTCCACTCCCCTGTGCAGCACTGCTAGCCACAGCGCCGAGGCACCCAGGCAGCCCTTCCTCAGGGGTAAGACAAGCAACTGAATTTGTTACTGGATGCACTTCAAAATACAGCTACTTGAACTACGTGCAGCAATGCAGTGGTTATCACTGACTAGCATTTACTTCATGAGCGCAGCTCTGTGATAGTGAGGATGGAACATGCGTTTAACAAAGTTGTTTTCCTGATCGTGTCATTTGTATTGTAAGTGCATGCATTGATTACAGGTAAAAGCAAGGTGCAGGTAAAGTGTAGCCAGCAGTGTGGATGAGCTGCCGTTTGAAGTGTGTTCTTTTTTTAATGCTCGAGACAAAAAGCTTTAGTCTTGAAACAGTTTGTGAATTGCAAACTTTAATATAAATAGAAATACAAATGGTTTGTACAGAAGTGAGATCACTTACTTGTCTTGCTCTGTTACTGAAAACACTCTGGCATGTATCAGTGCTAGGGACTGCTCACAAGCAGATGTTTTTTACAGACTTTCAAACAGAATGAACACGACCTGTTAACCTTGCTTTAGGAGCAGCGCAATGGCAGGGCTTCTGTGTGCTGTCAGTATTAATTCTGCTGCACTTTTTACACCAACTTGCTCGCCAATCGTTAACCTGGTTTTTCTCAGCCTGTATCTTACCTGACAAGGAAGAGAGTGTTTAAAAAAAAAAACTGGTGCACAAGTTTGTTCTCCTCGTTTTATTTCGGGAATATTTTCTGAATTTGCATAATATTTTATTTTGAATGTGCTTTTCATCCCAGGATGTCTGCTCTGCTCTTAATCGTGGTTCATTACTGTTTCTGCTTTTGTGGATATTTTGCATGTTAATTAAGTCACCCCCATATTTTTCAAGAAAGCCTGAGCAAGGTGGAATAGAAGCCAGCTACAAATAACCACTTGGGGATTATTAAAATGCAACAAGACGTCTAAAGTGGTCTCACTATATATATCAACTAGGGTGTGCTAATACTTATACAGGGAATTCCCTTAAATGTATTTTCATTGTCAGTTTATGGATTTGGTACAGCAGTAAAAATTCCAGCCCCCAGGATGAGAGGAAAATGTGCTTCCGGTCGGCTTTTAAAACACTCAGTGCACATGTTAATTGCCATTGACTGGTACGCAATAGTAATGGTGAGGGAAGGACAGTATGTCTTGTTTTAACACCAACACATTCACCTCCAAGCATTTTTGATCTCATGCAGACCAGGGCCGATAGCATTTAACCTGAATGACCATATTTCACCTATCAGTTCCCAGCAACGAGTTCCATCCCAGCCGAACTCCGCTGCAGCCCCTGAGCCCTGAACTGGAGAAGAGCCCGCTGACTGAGCAGAGGGGCACTGAAGAGAAGCACACTCCCGAGGAGGAGTCCAAACACAGACCGGGCTGAGTCTCTGAGGAACACTTTGGACTTACTGGCTAGTGACCTGTAATGTTACACGTGTCATCATTGGTCACTACCAAACACACTCTGTTATGGATAGTGAGCCCACAAGTAACAGCTCAGTCAATGTTAGTCAGTGGGATTAGCACTGTTGTTTTGCATGTTACACTGCTATAATAATAACCCACAGATGGTAGAAGCACTTGCTATATTAACATTGTTAGTTGGTGCTTTCTAGCTTCATAGGTCACTAGTGTAAATAAAATATTTTGAACAGTAGAAAAGGTCCCAAACTGACATTTCTATGTACTGTGTGCTGTATTGTTACTGAAGAAGAACAAGTTTTTTTTTTCTTCATTAAGCAAACTCGCCCACTGAGTTAACTTACAATATTTGTTGCAATTGTTATCACTACTCAACACAAAGTGTTGGCACATCTGTTTTGATAATATTCTTGTGAAATAATTAAAAAAAAAAAAGTAAAAATCACAGATGGGTTAAAATGCAATTTGGGATTGTTAACTCCACACTGGTGCCGGCTTGTAGAAAACTCTTTTTGAAGGTAATTTCAGTGCCAAGGGACAAAATAACTACTTTTACTAATTTCTATATACTGAATAACTATAATTATAACTGAGACCTATTAGATTATAAGCACCATCAAACCATATATACAGACTGCAGCTCCCAGACACTAGAGGTAAAACACCACAGCCATCTATAATGCATTATCCAGGAGACAACCTCTTCAAAAATGATTGAAAGTAGCTTGCAGGTGAGTGAATGGGGATGCAAAATGAAGAACCCTGCTTTTAATTATTTGTAATTAATATGACACTGCTCTATTACAGTTCCCATGGCAATCTGCAATTATTAACTAAAGCAACTTAAAAGAGCCACCCTCCACAGTTCTGAATGTGTGCTGTGATCAACAACCCTCTTGAAAACAGATTGTATATCAGTATTAAAATTTGTTGGAGTGGGCTATTTGAAAGCCCACAGTGCAGAAGACTTCAAAGCAATCTTTACTTCCATGACATGGAGACACGCGTGTGTGGGATGGAAGGCTCACCGCTAATTTTGTTTAATGTACACAAAGAAATGCATATAACGAATGGATCCAAAAACACACTTTCACAAAGATAGAGTCGTTCTTGCAATGCAGCATAGTGCGCACGCGCTACTTCACGCAGTGCTGCGTAGCTGCTGGAACAAGTCCGTCGCCCCAGCAACCGATGTAAACAAAAGCATTCAGAAGAGCGCATTGCCACTAGATCAGATTGAATTGTAAACAGAATACAGTTAATAAACGGTAAATATTGGATCTCAAAAGTAGCACCGATTATAAATGGTGTATGGTTATAGTGAGTTGAGTGGGGAGTAATACGGAAATATACCTGATGTTATAATAACGCATATCAGTGTCGTTCATTATTAAATACAGATTTTCTTTCAAATCACCATGGAGATGGACATCGCGCTCAACAAACAAGCGTCCACAATAATCGACATTGCCCTGGAAAATGCGCAGAATTATTTACAAGACTTGAGTGAACTTAAAAAAGGTAAGGTTGCTTTTAAAGCACTCTGAATTCACTCTTCCGGTGGATTTATTTTTAATTTTTTATTGAATAGTCAAAATGATCCTGTGTCCAATGAAAGCGCAGGCTACCTATGGACTGCTTGCTTTCAGAATCGTGCAGTTATGAGATGAAGAACATTGAGTGGACGACATGCAAGGATTTCACAATCGAGCTCGGCCAGAAGCAAATTGAAGAGTATATTTCTGTAAGTATGAAGTCAAATCCAGAAAAAGCAAAATGTTCAGGGAAATGACTACAGCAAATTAACTTTATTGCTGATCTTTCAGGAAAAGTTGTTGTGCCACCTTGCTGGTTGCCTTTACTGTTTAGACCTGTTCTTCCCAATGTGTACTGTTTTTGCAGACATGGGAATGTCATAGGAGCTGGCTTCACTGCATTGACTTTCTGCAAGAGAAGGAGTTGGAATTTAGCAGACAATACCACTACAGAGTGAGGTGGAGCATTCCCACACGCAGGAAACCAATTCCCAGAGCAACAGCCTGCGTCTACTTCATTCTAGAGATCTCCAAGGTTAAACCTCCGGTAGGTACTGTAGCAACAGCACCTTCACGTTAAAGTCTATTAAAATAGGAGGCTTTCGCAACACATTATCTGCAAACACGCACTGCACAATGCAGTATACTAAAATTATACTTTTCATTGTCGACTATCTCAAAAATAGGTCCAGTCGCACAGGCTATCTAGGTCATATACAAGGATTTTGAAAAATCATTTTTGAGAACCAGGTCAGTCACAAAATACTAGGTCAATCAATGATCCAATATGAATAAACCTTTGTACAGTTGCAGAGTTCGGTACAAACTTGATCTGATTTGAAGTAATTACATTAATCAGGAAAAGAGTAGGTCATAAGATCCATCAAAAACAGTTGGACCTCATCCAGTCTGATCTGTTTGCAATCTTGTATAAATACAGTTTGAAGCCTCAGATCTTGGAATTAAATGTATGCAGATGCTTTGATGATCTTGTCTGTGTATCAGGCTTTATTGTTTGATTTCTTTTTTTGCTCTTAATTTTCAGAGCTTTCCTGTAGAAGTGTACTATCTTGTGGAATCAAACCAACTCATAAACAGGTAAACAAACATCATCCACTATACTGTATAACATTATGAATTAGCAACATGCAATATAGTGATAAATAATAATCCAAGTACATATCATTTTCTGGTAAAAAAAAAAAAAATTGTATTTGCAATACTGTAATGCAATCCGTTCAGACAGAGCAGGGTATTGTTTTTGAAAGGTACAAAGTCTATAATATGAATGTTTTCTATTGCTTGCTTCATTTCACAGGCCAGGTCAGACAAGGTTTAGAGAACAGTGGCTCAAGGATGTCATTCAAAGTAAGATTCTTCTACAGGAATCCGTCAACTTCTAACAAATTATTAGAAGCAATAAAATCAATAATACAAAAAATAAATAAACAACACAGTATTTTACATGGAGTTGTATTTGTGTTAAATAAATGCCAGTCCTGACTCGGTTTCACAATTCAATGATTCTTCGTCAGGCAACGCTGACAGGACTTTTCTGAAGAGCATGTCAGATAAGAAAATAACAAGGAAGCTCTGTATTAAGTCATGCTACCACATGGTCAGAAGCATGACAACATTTTTTTGTAAATTTCCATTAGAAAATAAAAAAGAAAGCATATATGTTCCCACAAGATGAAGTACTGCAAGATTAAAAGAAATGCACACGCTTGGGTTTTAGTACAAATTTAATACAAGGAAAGACACATCAATACACACAGTAACAATGCAAACAAACTTTTAAAAACTACAGTTCAATTAAAAATAAACTAAGCCTAGTGCAGAACACACCAGCACAATGAGGCAAACCCAATTTCAAGATCACTTTACCTGCAAAACTGGGACATACAAGTTCGGATACAAATGTAATTTGTTGATGCATCAAACCCAGCTGAGCAGCAGTATTTATATCAAGCTGAGCAAGAACCGGTTAACTCATCACATCACATCACAGCTCTTGTTTGAACGTACATTAGCTACTGACTGTAGCCAGCATAAGCGGTTTTACACCTGTTTTCATTTTGGAACTAGTAGAATTTATTTTATTATTATATACATTTTTTTGAAGTGGCAAGACTGATATCACTACAGTTACATAAATACTAAATTTATGTTACTGTTCAAAATACCCAAATGAATTACAAAAATAGGTTGTGTATTTTGTGTTATAAACAGGCCATCAGTAAATGTAGAAAACAGATTTTTGAATATTTTAAAAGAAATAAAAATTTAAAAACACATTTCTCCCCATGTTACAGGAAAAAACAAATTAAACAGCTCTCAAAACGCAGAGTTGCGATTCAGGCGTTTGCTGTGAAAGGCTGTCGGGTTTCATTTGTCGTCTTTGCCTTTGGTTTTCCTGTACACCATTTCCTTGAAGCTGGACAGGATCTTGCTCTCCCTCTTCCTCCGCTCCTCCTGATTGAAAGATGCCAGGGCTCTCTTTTCATCAGCACTGTAGATCTGGTTTTCCTTACGCAGACGCACAGCCTCCATACGGCGATGCCTAAAAACCAACAACCAAAACCCCTTTAGAAACAGCATGTAGTGAGGTACTCTACAGTAAAAGCAAACGTTCTGCCACCTATCTTTACAGCACTGGCAGGAGTGCAGCTATGGCCACAAGTTTTGCATCGCCCCACAGAATTAACTTAATTTGAAGCAAAATGAATCTGCTGAATAATATTCCGTTAACACGCTGAATTACATACCACTTTTAGGTTTTCCATATACTTAACAAAAAACAGACAAAGTGAAAATACTTAACAATTATAATTTTGTAGTTTGTTTGATTACAAGATGTTAAGTAAAAGATCTATATTATTAGTTTATTTAAAAAAAAAAAAAAAAAAAAGTCTCAATCCTAAAACTGTAGGTGATGCAAAACTTTTGACCATAGCTGTACTCTAAATTATATATTATATAGGTATTATTAATAATAAACCACAGTTGAAAATTACAGTACGGAGTCAGATGTAAACCATCAATAAAATAAATTAAAAACCAGCAGTGTGCCTGCACTAAAGATCTTACCTGCTGCCACTCATCACATAACCAGAATGCTCAAAGTTTGCAATCTCGTCACTGGTCAACCCAATTTCACCTCTACGAGGGATTCTCTTCCCAGCTTTAACATACTCTGCCATGGCTGCTCCTTCTCCAGGGAGCAGAGCGTGACCAAAACTAGAAGAAAAAAAACAAACACAAATATTTTCAGTTTCAAAAACCTAAATCTTTTGCAATTCACCTGTCTATTGTTTTAAATAAATCTGCATCTAAGTGCTTTTACTGGGGTCATATGGGAAAACAGTCTTAGCTGGGAGAAAGCACCTCTAATAAAATGATGAACTTGCAACCTGGTAGGAAAACAAGCTGCAGTAGGAAATGAGGGTCGTACAGTTCACTTTCAAAGTAACCCCAACAAACCACATCATGTCATTGAAAATACCACTTCTACAAAGAAAATAGAACAATGACCGGATGCTTATTGAAGACACTGCTATTTTCCATGGTGCTTACTTTAAAGGTTTGTCATCTTGAGACATGTGTTCAACTGGAGCTTCAGGACCAACGACGCATTCATCCTTGTTACCTGAAAAAGCAAACATTTAAAAGACAATCCGAATGCTGATGACAGTGTTACACTTCAAAGGGAGACAAGTCGTAAGACCATTCCAATGGAAGCAGCAAATAAAAAGGGGCAGTGGGACTTCTAATATAAACGGTTTTACTTTTATACATTTAGCGTCACATCCTGGCGGCCAGGTTCTGATTTGGAGGTGAACAAATGTAACAAATTGTTCGTAGCATCTGCAGCAGTTCCTGTTTTGCTTCCCTACAGCCAGGGGACTCACTAGATCTCTCCACCCAGAGAACCCCATTCTGTTCTTCTTCTTCTGACTGCTCACTGCTGGAGTCACTAGATTCCTTTTGGCTCTTTCTACTCCTCTTCTTCTTTGACTTCTTCCTGTAGTGTTGCATGAGAGGGAAAGATGAGTTAAGACACCAGTTTTTACCCTCTCCTGTAACTGTTGATAAATGACCCAACTACCTGACCAATTATCAATACAGTGATTCTATTGAAAAGTAATACAATGGAGCAACATCGTTTCTAGATTTGTTGTACACGGTACACTATGTGATAAATGTATGAAGGTCTAGCTTCTACTCATTTTACATAATTTATAAACAGCACATTTAAAACATTTTACCCTTAAATAAGAAAATTACTTTTTGTGTTTGCTTTTCTTTTTCTTCTTCTTATCTTCATCTGAAATCATAAAAAAAATGTATTAGCAAAGACATAAAAAAATATTTCACACCTTCACTGAAATGTACACTTCGGCAGATATTTCCAGATGTATTACCTTCAGAAGCACTTTCTGATTCACTGTCGCTCTCTTCAGAATGCTTTTTGTGTTTCTTCTTTTTTGACTTTTTCGACTTCTTCCTTTTCTTTTTCTTCTTCCTTTTATCTGTACGTGAAAACATGCAACACCAAGGTTACCAGAGATTACAGCAATGGATCTAGAAAAGAAAAGCACAACTAAAATGCAATGTTACAAAGCAGTCCCCTCAAGCACCAGAACAATATTATCTGAAGCTACTAAACCCCTTGAAAATGAAAGTAAGCCTTTACCTTGTGAACTTGAATCAGAACTGTTTTTAGCGTCGTCTTCTACCGGAGTGTGTTCATCAGAACTGTAAAAAGGATTAATCATTTTGTTTTAAACATTGGTGGGAAAGATGAGCCTTTAGGGTAAATGGGCTTCTACTGTATTTTTATGTTAATGAAAAAATAAAAACACCCTTTAAATTGTTAGTATGCTAACTAAGGGTTCATTCAGTACACCATCCAAGAGAAACAGCAACAGATGCTCCAGAATAATGTATTGTGAGAGTAACGGCTCATGACTCCAACGCATATTTATTTCTCAATACAAAACATGCAAGTAATACACTATTATAATGATGATGGTTTTCTTAATGTCAGTACACTTCATTATACAATACAACTTCCTAGACTTACTCTGGTTCTGGAACTTTTGGCGACACTGCCCAGATTTCAGGTGCTCCCAACTCCCCAATTCTCTCGCGCTCTTGCAGTCTCCTTAAATGCAAAACATTGGGTTGGTTTCTTGAAAACGTGGCAGTGTTTAGAAGCTAAACAAACTCAAGAAATGGCGGAAAATAGCTTTCACAACCATTACTTATAAAATTTAGACAAAATGCTTTGAAAATATAACAAGCTCAAATAAATAAATTCATAAAATTTTGTACTATATATATATAAAAAAAAACTGAATGTTTTGTGGCACCTTCCCACAGATTATTAGCAAATCAAGTAAGCAGGTTTTTTTAAAATGTACACCGCCTGGAGTTCTACTTTCCCGAAGGCTGACAAAACAAACCTGGATATGAAGGTATCTTGTCTCTGCCGAAGCACATCTTCTCTTTTTTCATAGTGCTCCGGTCGAGCTTTATCGTAACTTCCATAGTTGGACCTTACATCCCGCTGGCTGGATCTCGCGACCCTCTCTCTGGATCTCGATCGGCTGTGCTGGTTTTCAGTAGGGAATTTAGGTCCACCTCTCTCCCTTGAATGAGACCGAGACCACCTTGTCTTTCTCACTTCTTTAAAAAACCCTGCACTGTGCTTATTGGATTTCACTGGCGGGCTTCTGGACCGGCTCCTGCTCCTGCTTCTGCTTCTGGACCGGCTGTGTTTTTTCTTTCTGGGACTGTGGACAGGCTCGGAACTGTGACTTCTTGACCGATGAATGGGCGGCATGGCTCACAATTATCCTTTTCAAACCAGGTCAATTGTTTTTTCTTTCTTTAAAATAAAAAAATGAGAGTGCCAGCATTTAAGATGTGTTCTTTGATCTTTAAAATAGGCCACTATAGTACACAAAGACAATACCCTTTGATAAAACATGTTAAAACAACTAGACACCAAAGGACAGGTGTGCTGATAAAGACTCATCTTGTTTTTTAAGTACCATGCAAAGTTTTGTGCACTCAAATAAAATGAAACTGCACACTCACATGGCAGTTCAGCATTACTGATTGGGTTTCTGTTTAAAAATAGTTTGTTTGTAAAGCTTACATAATTGGATTCACATTAAATTAAATGTTAAAAACAGCCTGTGTAATGGCATCTAGCAGGAGTTCTCAACCCTGGTCCTGGGACCCCCTGTGTCTTCTGGGCCAATAGAGCTGACAGTTACTTAACTAAACCAATAACTTGCTGAATTAAACTTTTGTAATGGTTTTCAGCTCCTAAAAAGTTGCTGATTTCAAGTTACTTCTAAAATGTTACAGCTAACTTGAAATCTGCTACGGTTTAAGAGCTGAAAACAAGTAAAAAGGTCTAATTAAGCAAATCAGCTGTTCAATTAAGGGTTTCGTTAAGTATCTGAGAGCTCAGCTGGAATGAAAACCAGAAGACACAGGGGACTCTGAAGCCCTGGTATACAGGACTACTGTTGGACTATGTCGGAATGGACATCGCATAGCACTTTGATCCATTCTTGGTTATACAATGGGTTTAATAAGACACATCTGAGCTTCTTACCTATAAAGGAGTCTTATTTCAAAACCTGCTATGTACGACAGATCAGGTTGTTTGACAACAACAGACATACCATTAGGAGGTTAAGCAGAATGAGGTGGTGCACTCACAAACTACCTTAACCCTGGAGACTGTGTTTTGTGTGCTGCATTTATAATATCCAAGGACTGTCAACTAGTATTTTCTCTTACTTTGTTAGTATACGGTAAGCTTACTAGCCGGGTACATCAATACTGCAGCACGACACACATTGACAGTTTCACATCTAAAGTTTCACGAAAGTTTATAACTACATTTTGACTGGCTTGTTGAAGCGCTACAATAACACCGTTGCCATCAAGTGAGGCCCTATTGAAAGTGTGGAAGCAAGACCTACTTCGACAAATGTTCCAATGCTCGTCAAGGTTTACACATTTAAAATATAAAACAGTAACGCTACAAGACTACGACAGAAAAAAACCCTACCAGTATACAATGCGCCCATAGTCACTCGCACCTCTGTCGTTGTTTTTAATGGACATATACAGGAAACTGGTGCATTGCTGAAAAATGTCCCCTCTGGTTGTGTGAACCAGGGTGACTAGTTCCTAAGATAAATGTTTATAAAGGCATGTCAACATGGGACTATGTACCGACATATGTACAGTGATAAATAATAATGTCAAGTGTACGTTTAGGAGAAAATACTTGCAATAAGCCATCGTTATTTTTGTGAAATAATAGAGGATGTCGTACAATCATACAACGAAAGTACAGAGTTGATTTGCACAGTGCCATTCTAAAGTCACTGCTGTTCTGTATTTTGAATAATCCCTTCTTATTCGTTGCATACCTGAGAGGTTCAACATACAGTATGTATATATATGTATGTATATGTATATATATATATAGTAACTTTTTAATACGGAACAATGTAATGTTTCTATTGGTGTTTTTAGCGGTCCCTGCTGGCGCATATCAGATTAATTCACTAGCAGCTCTTTCATTTCAGCTGCAGAAAAGTGTTGCGTTTTTTTTTTTTTTTTTTTTGGTTTGCAGAAGCCGAGGACAGTGCCAAAAAGGAACAAGAGGAGGACTAGTTTTGCAGGTAACTATCAGCCACACGATAATATCCCAGTTTAAACACGCCCGTCGGTTACTGACTGCATCGCTTTTATGAAAAGGTGAAAGCATTTGAATTCCGAATAGGCCTCAACCTCGCATGAACCAGGAAGAAAGACGAGTTTCCTTTTCTGATGCTTCGTGGTTTTTTTTTTTATTTGTCATCAACAGATATTCGTGTTTTTTCTTCAAAAGAATTAACCCACAAGGTGCAGTCCGAGTCGCCAACAAACCATATACATGTTTAGGTAAAATGGAAAGTCTCTGAAATAAACGTGTTTTTGTTTAGTTTTGTATTCGTCAGCAAGGAGGCTTGGGAAGCCTGCACTAGGCCTTGTTCAACTGCATAGTCAATATTTCCCTGGGTTCACAATTTCCATTGAGCTCGTTGACATTTATCTTTGTGTTGTGTTTTTGTGCGGTATTTGTGATTTGGATACTGTAGAGAAATAGTTAGATTTATCTGTAGCGGTAAGCTCAAAAATACTACGCCAGCTGCCTTCATTATTAAGTCAACAAAGGTTGTAGAGGGAAACGATTTGAAACACCGATTAGTGTAGCTTTGCAAAGCAAAAACTGAGAGGTCGTACTGTATTTATTGAATGTCTAGATCCAATGTATGTATGTCTGTCTGTTTATATATAAAATAAGTTGCATTGGACCGCAGTTTAATATAGTTTAGGGGATTTCTAGTAGGAGGCGATAACATTTGTATGATATCTTTTTTTTTTTTTTTTTTTTTTTATAAATATTCCGTTATGAAGAAGAATACAACGTTATGTTCCTTATTATTTTTAATTGGAAAATCTACCCCAAAGCCTCGAAATAAGTTTATTCATAGTAGTTGTGGAGTCTGGAATTAGACAATAAGCAAAACAAGAACAGACATTGGCGAGGCTGGATAGACATTTAGTACTAAGTGAATTAACAGCACTTTGTTGACCTGCGGGCTTCCAAAGTAAATTACGTTCATCGATACCGATCGGGTCTTTGATATGCATGCTTGCAGAGGGAATTTGGGCAAATGACTGATAGATACTGTTGCTTTGACAGACACGTGTTTTTCATAGTTCCCTATAATTGCTGTTACATCCATTCACAGATTGATACTACTACGTTTTTGATTTTAGCATGAGTTATAACATGCAAAAAGGTAGCCGTGCAACAACCAACCACATAGGAAGGGAGACTGTGCATACTACTCGTTATTACTTCCTATTCCATAACACAGCTTGTGATCCGCACTTTGACGTGCCAGTGCTTCAGTACAGAATAAACACAGGCAGTCTGTCAGTGGTGTGCGCTTTGCACATGTGCAATAAATTGGACTGAGGCATGTGTAATGTTGAGGTAAACCGATGGCTAATGATTATAATCACTTCAAATCATTTTATAAAAAAGAATCATTGAAAGTACCTGGCACTTTTTAAAAGTAAAAGTTTTGTTTTTTTGTGGACATCCTATACAGATGGCTCCTGAAATGTTACAGGCGCCATATGTTATGCAATGAGGTATTTTATTTTGTAATGCTTTCTGTATGACGTCTGCTGATATAACCTTTCTCCTTTTTGCAGGGATGGCGAGCATTAAGCTAATTTCAGCAGCGGACTCTCAGTACTCTGGGACACTCCTGAAGGCTCTTAATGAGCAGCGCAGCACTGGACTCTTCTGCGATGTTACCATTATTGTACAGGACCGTAAATTCAGAGCCCACAAAAACATCCTGTCATCTTCCAGCACTTACTTCCATCAGCTTTTTTCAGTTGCTGGCCAGGTGATTGAGCTTAACTTCATAAAGGCGGAGATTTTTGAAGAAATACTGAATTACATTTACAGTTCAAAAATCATCCGGGTCCGATCGGACATTCTGGAGGAGCTCATTAAGTCTGGTCAGACGCTAGGAGTCAAATTCATTGCTAACCTGGGTTTGCCCCTCTCCCAGGTCAAAGGATTACCTGGTTTGTCAAAAGATCCTGCACCGGATGATGTGGGTTCCAGTTCATCATCCAAAGGCCCAGGGTTGCAAAATATCCCAGCCAAAAATGATCTAATTACCCAAGAGGCAGGTGGTGAAGCCATGCCCATTATAACTGAGGCCTTCTCTCTGTCCAGCGAGGAATTCAAGCAGTCCGAAGGTTTTGTTGACAATGATTCAGATAGCGACGATGTCATATTCTGCTCTGTAATTACACCCCCAAAATCAGGTGTATCCAGCAGCACAGTTACACAAGGTCAGTCCAACAGCACAGTGACACAAGGTCAGAACAAGCCTGCTGAAATTATCGACTTGGAAGAAGAGGACACAGCAGAAAACAGTCAGCCTGCTCCTGTTAGCAGCTCCTCTAGGTTGATTCAGGGCAGTACTGTGAAAAACTCTAGTGCTGTAACAATACCCTCTAGTGAACAGGAGGAAACTAATCCAGTGCCTGGCACAAGCCAGCCTAACTCCAGTTCCCTCACCTCCCTCCCAGAGCGAGAAAGTCCTGACACCAGCATGAATCTTGCCTCTCCAACTGGCTCTTCGTCTTGGGACAGCTTCTGCAGTCCCCCATCCACCCCAGTTCCAGTGACTAGTTCCCCGACAGGCACGTACCCCAGCACTAAAGCAAAGGAAAACCATGAGGCCAGAGGAGTCCAGAAGAAGCAGGTGGTAGCACTCTTAGAGAATACTGCAAGCAAACCTGGTGAATTTAAAATCAAGCTCTCAGACATAGGGTCGGCAAGCCATTCCAGAAACGGAGCCGCTGAGTCGAAGGGCTCTGAAAACATCACGGGTGGGAAGAAGATCATAACTTTGGACAAAGGCGCCGAAATCGACGCTTTGTCGACCGGGTGCAAGGTGTACGCCAATATTGGAGAGAACACCTATGACATTGTCATTCCAGTGAAAGACGACCCTGGTGAAGGAGATTCCCAATCCGGTGGGGGGAAGAAATCCAGAACGGCTACAACTGATGATCTGGACACCTCCCCAAGCCGGAAAAAGATCAGAGTGAAGCACGATGACCATTATGAGCTGATTATGGACGGGCGGATCTTTTATATCTGTATTGTTTGCAAGCGGTCATACGTGTGCCTGACCAGCCTGAGGCGGCACTTCAACACCCACTCCTGGGAGAGGAAGTACCCATGCCGTTACTGTGACAAAGTGTTCGCTCTCGCCGAGTACAGAACGAAGCATGAAATCCATCATACAGGAGAGCGCCGCTACCAGTGCTTGCTTTGCGAAGAGTATTTCATCAACTACCAGGTGTTGTCTTCGCACTGCAAGTCCGTTCACAACCAGGATCCCTCTGGGAAAAAGGAGAAGGACGACAACGAATCCAAATTGTACCGTCTGCTCCCTTGCAAATCCTTGCAGCTCAGGCCGTACTCCTACGTCTCCAACCCCTCGGGTGAAATACCCATTATAAACGAGGACGGACTCGTGTACCATGTGGATCCCAGCAAAGCGGCGTCCGGTTTCAGCCCCGGCTCCCAGCCTCTCGCATCGGGCAAGCAGGTAGTGCACTGGGATGATATTTTTGTCCATCCTGGTTCGGGGCAGCCAGCGACTTACATACATCCCTCTGAAGGCACTTCTGAGTTTGAATTTGTTATACCAGAGTCCTACTGAAAGCACTTTGCTTTTTTCTCCTCTCTGTGGTCCAAGACAAACTCCTACTCTAAAACCATGTTGGGTGTGAATTTGAGTCACATGTATGTAGCATGTCTCAACGTAGCACTGGCTTGGTGGCCTGAGGCAGCTAGGTTTTAGTAAGCAACCCTGGTCAATTAAATCTCTTTTTTAATTTTTTTTTAAAATTGTGGTAGGTGAACTATAATGTTTAGCTGGTTACTTTTTGTATGAAATTATTCTTTTAATAAGTTATGTTACCCATAGTTGGGTTAGAAAAAAAAATAGAAATCAAGTTGCAAATTATATTCCAAGATAAGCATTTGCAAAAGTAGATGCTGTTTAAACTACAAGGCATAGGTTTCCTAGAATATGAAAAAACTGTTTAAAGTTGTTAGAGATACGTGCAGCAGTTCAGTATCTTAGGTTTTGTTTTTTGTATATACCATGATTTTAGAGCGCAGCATTATCGGAGAGCATTCTAAATTGCTTTACATAACCAAGAATGCTTATCGACCCGAAATAAATGATCTTTTTTCACAGAAGATGTTGATGAGTTGGCAGATCTATCTGATGGCGAACGTCTTCACATTACGTGCCTGTCAAACAATCTGGTGTAACATGAAAAGCAGACCCGGTATTTATAGAATTCTTTCTGGCCCTAGTTCCGGAGTTGTGGTTATCACTGACACTTTTACAGTTTTTAGGTAGCAGATAACCTAAATTACAGTTGCAGATATTTGTAAAAGAAAAAAAAAAACATTACATTCAGACTAGGTAATCATAGGGTGAATTTCATCCTACAGTGAAAATGTTACTCTCTTAACAGATACTCAGCTGTTTAGAAAGGTATAATACGGTGTACTTTTGGTGGATATTTTGAATGTTCACGGGAGCAGAATGGTTAAGCCAAGGTGGGTTAGGGTCAGTCCGTCATCAAACTGGTTTAAAGCCTGTGCTGTTTTTAAATTTTTTTTTAATGAACTTAAGACTAAAAACAGATAATAAAGCAGAAACAGCAATGTCCAGAATACAAGTTGTAAAAGAAAATAATTAAATGTAATGTTCTCTTTTTGTTCAGCATTGTTCATGCCTATTCCTGCAATAGAAAAGCTAGCTCATGAATGGCTTTGGCTCTTTTCTTGTTTCATGTTTAGCAAAAACATACAGCTGATAAGGTTGATGAGTAGTGCAGGAATGAATTGCTGTCCAATCAGGGTCTATGTACAATGCAGTTTATTTACATCACATAATACAGTTGCTCATGAAAAGTCAGGTGCTGCCAGTGCAGGTGCAGGTTGCAGTGTTGTGACAGTGTTGAAATCCTGGGTGGTTGTTGCTGTACAGTACAAAAACACATCAGTAGCGAGGGACCGTACTCCCGTAGCTGCGTCACCCTTGTACGGCCAGACTCCTCCCCGTGATCAGCACGGTGCCACGCTCTATCCAATCACCGCACACCACAGCCGATCACAATAGAGTCGCAGTCTTACAGCTACCAGTGTTCCGGTTCTGTCCTACCACCAACTTTACTTAGCGCCTTTCCAGGTCAGGAGGTAGATTTGCAGCACAGATTCATTCTGTCCCGTTGACAGGTTGATGTCCATAATTTTAACAGTTTGGCAATATATATATATATATATATATATATATATGCGCACTATTTGAATAATGTTGAAGAGTAGGCAATGCCTTTTATCATGGAAATGAATCTTAAATTGTAGTTGCTATGTTAGAGAGAGAAGGGGAATTAACTGTCTAAATAGGGGATATTCCTGAAACATGGTGCTGGATATTTCACACATATTATCTTACTGTCCTGAGACTTTTTTTTTTTCCCTTTCACAGACACTTGACTGCTTAAGGCCACCAAGCCAATTAGTGTAGATCAGCCAAAGTAACCCAATGTTCTGTACACCAAGTTAGTGTAGCTTGTAAGAAAAGAAGATAAATCTGCTGAAGGGAATAAAAAAGGGATAGATATTTGAAGTGCTTAACTGTATTGCTGTAAAATTGAATTTTGTGTAGGAAAAGTGCTAACCTAAACCCTGATTCCAGATATGGCACTCTGTGGCACATGCATAGATAGTGTAGTTCTGTCTAACTTTCATTCTGATATATCCCATTTGCAGAGTTGAGGTTTAGCACTTTGTTCCACTGATCTTTTAATTTAGTGTTCTGAGGATGAATTTTAGCATTCAGTAGGATTCTTGGCTCACCTGCCCAGTGCTTATGTATGGGGGTAAATGTAATGTATTGTGATAGGCTTGTTTTTCCCTGTAACTAACAGCCTTCAGCATCTGATGTGTGCAGAAAAGGAGGATTTGACTTCAGCTTTAGGAGAAACAGTCTCATTCTCTTAAAGAAATAGTGCTTTTACAGTGCAGCCAATATAACAAGCCCATTCTAGCAAACATATTTGTCACAATGTTAAATAAATGTTTTTTTCATATTTTGGAATATGAACGTTCAGTGGAATCTGCTTTATGACGTACAGTAACTTTACTACTGTATTAGTAAAAAGCTTGTAACTGTGGGTGTGGGGGTCAACAGGGCTGAAAAAATATCCCTGTGCCAGTCTGGCCCACTAACCTAACAAGGGCCGTTCCCGAACCGATTGCCAACATTTAACTGTATCAAAAATAATAAAGGAGGATTGAGAACAAGAATGTGCTTTAGTGGGGATCCAGGCAAACCCGTGCATGGCTGGACCTTAATCATGAAATATCAGCAGTGGCTTTGACGTTCCCTGGGCATGGCAACACTGTGGCACTGCAGTTCAGGGGTGATTGTTTTATTCCTTATGGTGGAAGTTATTGATTTCATTTTCTAGAGAACCCCACTATTTTTATTCTAACGCCATCCTGTGGTGACAACAAGCAGACTCCAGTACACAATTTTTTTTATATATAACATTATGCTTTCATATAAATATACTTCCCATTGCAACCCCAGAGGCTGATATCTGTCTCTGCATGCACAGATACCTGAAGCTAGGGCGGTCTGGATCTGGGAGGGTGATATATAAGTGCGTTGGGCTAATCTAGACAAGACGAGGAAGGCATGCAGCCTAGTGATACCTGCATCTCCAAGACAGGGCTGTAATTCTGAATACAGTTTAGTGTGGGGAGGCGATATAGATTTGTAGTGTTAGAAAACCATGAAGAATATGACACGGCAACCTGAAGGTTGTCAGTGGATTGAGTGTTCTTGGTAATAAGGTGTGCATTAGTGATTTATACTGGATGCTTAATAACCCTTATTTATAGCACTGTTTGCTACATGTGCTGGCCAGTAGAAGCACTTCAGATCTAGTTGTTTCTGTGTGTGTGTGTGTGTTTAAAGTACAATACAGTGCTTGCTTAATTTTCCAACTGTCTAAATTAACTGTCAAAGCTGTGCTTCTGCTTTTCAAACAACTTCTGTAAATAACTGTACTAAAGCCCTTTACTTAACATTAGATTCTTGTTTCTTATTTATAGCTCTTAGTGCTTTTGAAAATGGAAATAAAACTTTATGAATATACATTCTTTCAGTGTTTGTGTCATGAGGGGAACACTTTGTAGATGCCATGTTGTGAGTTGGTTTCAGAGCTCTGTTCCAGCTTTCCTGCACTGCGCTTGCATTCTGTACAGGACACTTTTACAATTCCCAGGTAATCCACTGTATGTATCCCTAGCAATGACATTTTTTTTTCCAAGGATTTCTGAAAACATGGGAGGACAGGTGAACCAATCAGAAGAGAAACAAATTCTTTCATCAATGGAGGAGCGCGATATCTTAAAAAAAAAAAAAAATGTAACCTCAATGTTAACTATTAGTGAACAGTTGAAATGTTCATCTCAATGAATTGTCGTTTTTGTAAAAACATACAGTACACATTTCTTCGTAGCACGAGCAAAAATAAATAAGTAAAAATAATAAATCCAGTTTGTTTTATTCCTTTATACGTACACAGACACGCATTCTTACAAAATGGCTTTAGATTGAGACAAGAAAACAATACAAGCCTAGTCCTTAAAGAATGCACGAAAAAAAGCAAAATTCATCGTTTTTGAATGAAGAAACAGTAAACCATTTATAACCTTACATCTTTGGCGACTGTCTTCATTCCAGGTTCATAACACACATGCAGGTGACCCATGAAGCAGCGTCACCCTCCCTCGAACTGGATCATTCCTGTCTGCAATCGGCTTGTGAAACATCTGCAGTAATGTTCCACAAATGTTTTTCCAACAATTCCCTTGGCTCCATGAGGTACAAGGTGGACAGATTACTCATGGTTGGGAATTTGTGTTGGGGCGTGTGTGCTAGAGTTAGGAAGTCCTCAAGGAAAAAGGTATAGTATTGATGGTGTAATAAAACCACTCCTAGAGGAATGTCTATCAAATGTGTAACACCATAGGTGCAAAACCTACTGCCATAGCAGAAAAAAAAAAAAAAAACTATTAGCGCTGTCCCCAATTTGTTTATTATTTTTTTTTATATAGACTGAGCTACAGGAGGATGTTTATGTGTGAATTTTGGATGTAGTGGTCGGGGGGGCTATCTTAACACAGTATTCCATATTAAAAGTTATTTCTACTAACTAATGCACAGAACAGGAAGGGGGAGGGTGCAGAGTACACCTGCATATTGAACAGCCCGGCACCAAAACAAGTGTAAGAGATGTAAATGAGGTATGAGCTGACTTTAAACTCCCTGCAGTGAGATAAGACCACTTCAGTGCGAGGGCTCTCTAGTGATGACTGGTTCCACTTGGTGTAATCTACTGTATAGCTGTGGCCAAAAGTTTTGCAGCACCCTATAGAATCAACTGACTTTGCTTCATAAAGTCGAGTGAAACCTGCTGAATAATGTTACGTTAACATATTGAATTGTATACCACTTTGTAGTTTTCCCACATACTTAACAAAAAAAGCTGACACGGTATTTTAAAATCGAACATGAACTACAGTTTGCTTCTGGTAGACAAATGCAATATCATTTTGTAGCTTCTTTTAATGTTAAATAAAAGATCTAAATGAAGTCATCACTGCTGCATGCCTTTTAAATAACTGAATTTTCACTTAAAGGAAGGTAATGTTTCCTTCCCTCTTACTTCATCAGTAACCTTTTACCATCTCGAGATGCTGTATTGTTACAAAATATATACAAACAAAACAATGACACACCGCTATGATATTTATAAACACACGTTTAATCCAGTTATGGAGTCTAGGGTTTTAAACAGTCAAGAAACAAAATAAGCACATGGGCTCTTCCACATGACAACACATGGCAGCATTTTTTCTTCTGAAGCCAGTACAAAGTCGTCCCCCCCCCCCCCCCCCCCCCCCATTTTCACGACCGTAAGCACTTTCAAATGAAAACACTGGATTTCTCCAAGACTTTTCCAAACTAACGTTTTATTTGCTATCTTAGTTCAAAGGCAGTGCGTGCATGGGGCGGATCAAAATGAATCACAGTTCTGGCACTTTTCAGTATTGTTCGAATAGAAAGCATATTTGAAATGGAAGGTTAATGGACTTCACTGTCTTGAAACTGCTGCATCGTTGAAAGCACCTCATACAGTGGTTAATTATTATTATTTTTAATACAATGGTATTGTCAAAGGTCCTTTTAAAGGCTGTAGACCAGTAAGTGACGTGCTGTGCATGACGTGCTGTTAAAAGTTGTCATTATGGCTTGCTACCTGGAGATGCCCACATCTGTGGCTGGAAGGGAGGAAAGTCTCCTTATTCGTATTCCTAGTTAGGGAACTCCGCCAAGACAGGCAAATGCATATTGTACCTATTATATTGCCTGTAAAATGTCCAATAAAAGTTACTTTTCACATTGTAAAGCCCTCTATCAATAGGTTCAGAACTATTCCTAATCCTTAAAGGAGTGCTAATCAAGTCTTTTAAACCCCACTGGCAACATTATTACAGCTCCTCATTTTGGGTACCTGAAATCTATAGTAGTGGATTTAAAATATCTACTTTTTTTTTTTTTTTTTAAAGCAAAGAACCAAAAGATCTTCAGCGCACAGCAATCAAAATGGAACACTTTGGTTATCATTCCTTAAACACGAGCAGCTCGGGCAAGGCTGCTAACAGGCTTCGCTCTGTTGAGTGGCGAGATCATCGGAGAAGCCCCCCACAATACTGTAGCGTGCACGGTGCTCAGGTCTCTAAAGCTCAGAAATTAAATTCCTGTAGCAAAAAAAAAATCACAGTGTCTTCTTTGCAGGGATGATGATGGCAGAACCTTTCCCCGGTCACGTTAAAGTTCCTGCCAGTGTCTCCAGCAATGCGCGAGGAGGTCTGGAGCCTGTCCTCAGGGGCTGTAGGGGGGCGGCTTCTCATCTGGAGAGAAGTAGGGCGGGGAGTAACGCGGAGGGGCGTAGGACGCCCACACGTAGCTGGAGCCCGACTGGGAATCGTCCAACGGAGTGGCCATTGGGAAGGTGATGGAATTCTGGGAATAAAGGGACACAGTCAATGGGTTAGGGTGTCTTGCTTTTACCAGTGGAGGTTTGATCAGAGCCGTAGCTGCGGGAGAGGTGCTGTACCTGCAGGTCGTAGGCAGTATATGGGGGTAGGTGTGGGGTGCTGTAGCTGCTGTAGGGGATCACCTGCTGTTGGGGTTCATAGGGCACCGGGATGGGCAGTGTCTCTGGCTCATAGGAGGCGAGAGGTGGGCCCTGTAAAAAAACACACTCACAAAACTGAACATCACTCTCTCCTCGCTCTCTTTACACGGTCCTCACTTACATCGGATATGTAAGTACTTCTTCCTGCTGATTCATGATTCTTTAAGTTTTAAAATAAATCATTTCAAGCCTTTCAAATGATCTGCCTCTTGTCTATAACGCTGTCATTTTCCAAACTACAAATCTGCTTTTAATTTGCATCTCAACTTCAATTCATGTTCCATTTGAGCCCGGAATTATCCAAAAATGCAAAAATTGAAAATAATATGGAGCGCCCCCCACCCAGTCTCTAGCCTGTGAGTAACAGGAATTGTGAGAAGATGCAAGAACACAAGCTGAAATAGCTAAAGAACTGAATCACCATATCTTTAAATCCTCCAAGCACCGCAGCTGTGACGATCCCGAGAAACAGAGCCACGATATTCAGTATCGTCGCAAACCACAGTAAGTGGTAAAGATGGACCACGTCCTGGCAGCTCTGAACGTCCACATACTCGTGGTATCCTGCACCCGGTTCATTGCGAGACCTGCAGAGAGACGGACAACAGGCTGCATTGGACAGTGGAGTAAAGCTTAGAGAAGGAGAAGGCGTTTATGATTTGTATCAATGATGTCTTTAGAGTTGAGATGTGCTTGAAACTGGGAAAGCTCTGTATGAATAGAAGTGACAGGGATTTAAATCTGGGGAAAGCACCAGACAAAAAGCTAGAGTCCCTGCAGTAAAACTGGCACAGTATCAAGTATCAGCCTAGTAAAGGCATCATACCTAATGCCATGTGTAAAGCTGAGCTCTGAATAAAACAGAAAATAATTTCCATGGATTCATCAGGGGAGAGGTCTGCTTTACTGCGTTGCACCTTAGAAAAATATTTCAACCGAGTTCAGCTGTACAATGGAAGCAATGGAAAGGGGTATTAAAGCTAACAGGGAGAGCAGTGTATGTCAAACTGTAAAAGGAGAGGAATGCCTTTTAGAGCAGGTTTAAATCAATATGGGAAGGGGCACGCTACAGTTCTGTAATGGCGTGATACAAGATGAAAGGAGCTGTCCGTTTACCCAGACCGAGGCACTGCCTATCACAGGGGGGAACGTACTTGCCACAGATGTAGAGGTCACAGCAGTAGCACGTGTTGGATTTGACTTTGAGGCTGCAGGAGACTCGTGACGACATTTGACAAGGCACCTAAAGAGGGAAGAGAGCAGGGCAAAGACGCATGTGTGAAGTCTTCGTTACTGCTTAAAATATCTACTTCAAAAGACTCATGCACACTCACTGACACTGCGGGTCATTTACCAACACACCAAGGTCAAAGAGATGTCAACTATTGGATTCTCTTCTTTAATGTCCCCCCTGCTACAGCACTTCGCCTCCATGCCCACTGCGTACTAATGAAATCACTGCAGAAACATCAGACATTGGAAACTTACGTCTTTTTCTTCGACAGAGGAGTAGTAATGGCATCGTCCTGCATACAGGGGTCTTAGATCCTGGAGGTTAAATAAACAGGAGAAATGTGTGTATATTTATATGCTAGAGGTATTGTAGGCTTTGTGCACTAGTCTTCAGGAATGCTTGATAAACCCAAATCATTCCAATGAGCTTGCTCTCTTCACATTACAGAGAGGCCAGCCCGTTAACTATCTGTCATGCAAAGCCCGGATCTCCACTCTGTTTGGTTTGTAAATACTTACAATATGCCTCGCAGCAAATACCCCATCTACAATTGCACAACAGAAAGAGGCCACCACCCCAAAGCTGATGAACACGATGGAGGCTACCAGCTGTAGGGACAAGCACACAAACAGGCCATGTCATTCACAGGTAAAGGTCTGGCTTTGTAAATAGCAAACTAGGTAAAAACATATTGTTTTCTAACATTGGCCACAGTTCTAGAGGTTTTTTTTAATCTGTTGATTTGAAAGGCAGTGTACAATGCAGAGGGTGTTCAGGGATGGAAGTAAGACTCCCATTGCATAGCAGTTCATCCATTTCTGGTTTTGTGCGTTTAATAAGCCACACCTGAGCTTGTTAACTATACACTAATTAAGCTTGTAGTAAAACCTAAAATGGGTGAAGAGGCTATGCTACAGGAGTCTTATTTCCATAGTCAACACAGTGCATTACATACGTCTACCACTAGATGTCACACCTGCTATGACAATGAAGCATGAGCTCTGCCTTGCCACTTGATGCTTCAATTTCACTCCATTCCCAGTTAGTCTCAGCTGGGGCGAGACAAGGAGAACAAACCACAGCCTCGTTCTGAACCAGGCTGAGAAACACAGCAGTGTGCGGTTCACAGAGTTCAAATCCATTTATAACATTAAAACACTCAGAAGACATTCAGCAGTACAAAAAACAAGACAAGCACAAGCAGGTCAATGCGTGCTGTTTCTGATGATACATGCAGTCTAGAGGATCACACATCACATGCCCTTACAGATTTACTTACATTTCACACCAGGAAATGGTCTCATATCACTCACGTTCTATACTATCCCTTAGAAAAGTTTCCCATAGCAAGCACAGTGAAAGCATGGGACAGCATAGGTCAGCATTGCAAAGCTCAGAGAGGCACAGTAAAGCATGTTACAAAACATGGCTAACAATGGTAAACTAGGGGAAAAGCATGGGAAAAAACACCGTGCAAATGTATCAGGAGATGGTATTATGAGTAACAGTCTGTACATTGAAATCCATGAGAAATGGATCGGTACAGATCAGATATTATAAGCGGACTGCGAGTAATGAATCCAGTCTCTGCTATTTTTATAATCCTTTTTTTTTTTAACCACAGCAGAGTGATTTATTAGTAATAAATAAATCCTTGCAGACTGTCTGCCCATCTCTTAGGCTTCTTGAATCATGTTAGCTCACACTACAGCAAAACAGATGTCAGCATTTCACAATGTATCATTGTTCTGTCCAAGGAGGATTGCAGTAAAGTGCAGGATTTGCCTCTTTCTATTTGCAGGCTAACATATCCCAGTATTAATAATGCTTGTTTGCTCAAACCTAATTTCTGTTCACATCTTAATCACACCTTGTGGCTTTTACTCAAATGTACTGCTTCGTCAACTCGTAGAGCGAGCCCTCATCAATTAGATTACAACATCTCTTTTTATTTAAAAAAGCTTGGCCACTTGCCAAAGTAATATATTAGCCTCTTGCGTTGGCTGTTTGTAAAACCTGATTGCTGCCGCTTGCTCTTACCATCCAGTAAAACCTGTTTAAATGAACTAAGTGGGGAATGCTCTTGCAAGAATAGGTTTTATTCCACCCAATAAATCAGCAGCTAACCATGTTAGTTCAGGTGTACATAGAGATAGAAAAATCCTGAGTGGTCTGGGGACTGGCAGTCACTCGGACACGCTGGTTCCCTTCAGGAGCGATCTGTACCTTTCATTAAATACATGCAGGGAGCATTCCATTGCACCGCACCCACCCTCTGCAGCAAACCTGCAGCCAGCAGAGCAGCAAGCCTGCACGTCTCACTGAAAACAATACCCTGCCAGGGAGCCGGGAGGAACAATCAATCACGTTCTAGCAATCAGCCTTGGGGAGTCTTTTCAGAAGCATGGAATAGTTACTAAAGCCTGGAAAATAACCATGCAAGCAAAACAGAGATTTGTACAGGCACACAGGTAACTGGATAACCTGCAGGTAAGGTAAATGAATTTAGGAAACGTAGATGACATATACTTTAATGCTTTCTTGCATGGCGATTATAAAAACCTCTCTTCTAAATGCATGATCGGCTCATATGAGGCTAGAAGATAGTGTGACCTCAAATGAGGATGCCACCCCCCCCCTCCCCCATATACAGTCAAGCAATGAAGAAATTGATTTATTGTATCTATATGTTCTTTTTTTCAGATATTTTCAATATTTCACACATGAAAGGATTAACACACATATAACATGGATCTGATCGAATGCCTCAATATTGCTGGATCGAGCTCCTGCTCTTTGTGTTTACTGCTGTCCCATTCATTCCAGACTCTGTCCTCACATTCCCAGCAGCCACGCCATCCTCCTCCAGTTTCACCTTTCTATTTCGGGTGCGTCTTGCAGCACAACTGAACGTTTCAAACATAAACCGTGAACTACAGTTAACTCCATCCTTCTTAAAGCACCAGCAATCATTCCCTGCCGCTCAACATTTACCACAGAGAATCATGCAGCGCTGTAGGGCCCTGTTCACAAAACATCAAGCAATGCTTTTTTGGACTGCTTACTGAGCGTTTTCACATCCCTCTAAAAGGAGTGGCAAACCGGTCTGCAAAGTTTTCAGAACAGGGACCAGAGTTACACAGTTATAGACGATTAGAAGTCTCTGTCAATGTGCTTTGTGCAATAAAACATAATGAAAGACAATGCCGAAGACTGTTTGCCGTTAGCCCCATCAGTTCAGTTGCAAATACCTGCACCTGTACATGTCTTTGAAAGGAAGGGTGTAGTTTTCAGCACTTTGATTGAAGTGAAGTGCATGAAGGTAAAATCACTGCTGGATGTAAAACCCTGAAGCAAACTAGAGAGCAGCAGAAGGGATCTGCAAAGAGCAAAACCAGGCAGGACATACCATCTGCCTTTTGTTTTCTATCAAGTGGGATCCGATTATTCCAATAAAAGATCCGAAGCCAAGCTGCAAGAAAACAAGAAACAACAACAAGCATTAAAGGGTACTTGCAGGCAGTGTCCTGTACGCACACTGTACGACAGCAGTATTACTTGCCATGTAAATATAGGAGCAAGAATATTACTGAAAGGATTCATGCACTACTATTGTCCTTTCTAGTTTTAAAGTTACAGGAATAAAAAGCTAACTGGGGTTTAAATATATATATATATATCTTTTAACAAATATGTAATTCTTGTCCCCCCCCTCATTCTCTTACTGCTTTAGAATGGACACTTCAAGCTCAGGCTTACTGCTCATCTTAAGGCATGAGTGAGGTTTAACAAGCTCGGCCATTGGTATACTAAAAGGTACTACCTCCCCACCAATGGTAGCCTCATACTACTGCAGCAGACCTTGTGCAGCACTGAAGATCTAGTAAGGGATGCTGGGTAAATCCCTTTCCCTGCACGCTGTAGGAATAATGCAGTCTTTCTACAGGTTATTTGTTTGTTTGTTAACAACGAACACTTTTGAGATTGCAGTGCTTCACCTGGCCGGCTGCCGTGGTGCTACAGAAAATAGAACTGGAGGAAACAAAGTGCCCTGCCTGAGGTCAGCACTCAGCACAGAAGGGCGTTCCGTCTTTCGAAGCGATCAGCAGCGTCGGAGACGAAACGCACTTTCTCACCGTGATGTTTTGAGATTTCTCCCGCGCCACGGCTGCCTCTCATTGCCATGCTGGATGGGGACAGACAGTGCACCGGAGTTTGCAAAGGTCCCAATACAGCGGCCGTGCTTTCGTCATTTAAAAAATGAAAACAGGGATTTATACGGTGGTCCTTAATTTATATTGAAACCAGTGAATTAGTGAAGGGTCTTTCTACTGTACCATGTAACACAACTTATTGCCAACATGGTCCAACTGTGAATTCGCCAAACGAGCGAACGTGAAATACAGAGGGGGCGCTGCACAGCTCCATCCTACACCTATTTTAAGGACCCACTCGTGCTCTGCATCCTTGATCGCAGTAACAATTCCCCGCGTAGCAGCTCTCCTCCACCCTTCCTCAGCTTTCTTTAGGGTTCACTTGGGGGGCTCCCTGGATTTCATGGAGGAGACGTTGCTGAGGACAGCATTTGCGATCTAAAATGCCCAGAATGCATTGTTGATTTACGGGATTTCAAAATGTGTCATTATGGGTCGCCACCTTGAGGCTTCAGTTTATAAAACAAGAAAAAAGTGCCTTGGTAATATTAACCCATTTGTGTCTGAGACAGGAATGCAGATTTGGAATTCAAATCTGACCTGTAAGAAGGAACAGAAGCTTTCACACCTGGAGAATACACTGTTTTGCCGACTCTTGGGGCTGCGATACAGTGAGAGCCATGGGAAATAAACCTGCCAGCTGCAGTGCAACAGAGATCCATCTAGAATATCAAGCAGATACACACCCCACTCCTATCTGGCTGCTCTGACCTTGAATAGTGGGGTTAAAACAAGCCTGTGTCCTACAGCAGTCAATGCGACCTTACTTTAAGCTACAGTTAAATGAGAATAAATGGCGCAGCTAATTTTAATGTGAAATCATTTCCGTCAGATACAATCAACCGTCAAGTGGCTATAGCACATTGATAGCAGGATCTAGTATATATAACCTGTCACATGGCAGGCTTCCTTGCTGAACAATGAAATGTACAAGCGATGGCCCATTTGACAGGAGAGAATTAATGTGTGGGATTAATCAGGACAATTCAACTCCAGAGCACTACAATAACAGCGTCACTGATGAAAGATAGAGCAGGGCAGCCAGCCCACATGAGAGGGGCCTGTGCCCAGCCAGAACACTGCATCACTGCCACACAAAGCTGCTATTGATGCAGTGCTTAAAGCTCCCTTTGATGAACCACAAGAAAGCCATTCAAACCTGGCACCATCGCCTTTGAACTTGTGCAGATCAGGATCGTAGTACACATCCACGATGAGACAGAACTGCTGCTCCCCTCAAAGCTTCAGCCCTTGCAATACCCCTCCCCTGGAATTACACTATCACTGGCTCCGGGGGTGTGGAAATACCACTGCCAGAAGCCAAGTACCTTCCTATAGCCTCAGCTTCCATTAACAAAAAGGTTATAACTTCTACTTCAGAACCGCTCGTGAGGGTAGCGGGGCAAAAGTGAAATGTGAAGGACTACTTACAATGACTCCTGGATAGTAGCCTCCCACAGTGATGTTCTGAGTTCTGGTGGTAGCAGCTACACCTATGATCAGAATGAGCACGGAGATGACGAGCAGGGAGACAGTCACCATGATGGAGTTGCGTTTCTTTCTCTCGTAGAAACCTTTCAAATGAAAACACAAGGAGATCAAAGTTTTCAGCTCATCTGAACACCCTTTCGTCATCGGGCTGTCGCTTGATAATGGCGATTAGAGGAATCGTGCTGTCAGGAGGCAGATATCGGAGGCACACATTGTCGATTTGTACAGAGGCAACTACAGTGATCAGTCTGGAGAACGCAGGCAGGAGAGTGTGGGTACGAAACACATGCCACAGCACTGGCAATAGGGTGTAGCACTGACTCGACTGTAACGTGCTGATACAGCACATGTGCACTCAGTTTTTCCTGCCTCAAATTCCTTCAGGGAAGCTGGTTTACAGTTCATCAGCATTTCACACCTAGTATTTTAACTATTATCGCTGCTGTCTGTCAGATCTCAGCTCCGCCCACTGTGATTTAAAGTGACGTGTAACAGCAGGGTGCTTTTGTATAGTACAGACAACATGTTAGATGAGGGAGGGATAGAAAAAAGTGTGTGCTATATAGAGCAGGTCTCTTTCTCTGAGTAGATAGGATTCCACATTCCAATCGATTTTCAATGGAACAGCTCCTATTACAGCAGGGTCTGCTTCTGCCGGGCACTGCTGCACAGACTACAAGCTAAAGAACTGGCCAATCACCACATGCTGTTAGAGACATTGCAGCTTTTTCCACCTTTCTGTCATCTACTCATAATCCTGGCTTGCCAAATAAATACTGCTCAGGCTTGCTTTCAAAAACTAACCCGGTATTAAACAATTCCTATTGCCCACCCTCCTTCAGTGAACGCCTTTAGATTTCTGCTCTGCAGTGGGAAAAGCATCTTGTTCCTCGTTTGTGTAGCACACACCTCCTCTGTGTAATTAGCCTGTCTTTCCAGATATTATAGGGCTTCAGCATGGTGGTTATTGAGGAATGGCACAGACTGTATTCCTCATGTATGTACAGTTACAGCACGCACATGCCTCCCTATACCGACACTTTTTTGTCAGGTGGCCCCCAGGTAATTTCACAAGTGCTTCAAGTGAGCTGCAAACCACAGAAAGGAGATGGTTCTTTTTTTTAATGAAACTTTTATGACTGTGCACATCAGAGCTGCATTTTTACTCTTTTGCAGCCCCTTCAACTAATGGTGTGACTACGCTGAACTACAACAGAAATGCACACAGGCGATAACTATAAATTGCAATCCATTTTATAGCGCTTCATGATCAAAGCATAATCAAGATATTTACTGCTGGAACCTTTCTGGGGGTTCTTTACACCAGTACAAAAGCAACTACCAGTAAACAAGGCTGCTGCCAGGGCTGAACAAAGAGACAGATTTAGATTTTACTGGCCTGAAGTTTATAGTTTATATGGAAATGTGCAGTTCTACATCTACTGGCAGTGACAAATCCTTAGCAACAGTATCTCCTACTGCACTGGGAGCCTCGTCATGGGAGGATTTCATAGAAGAAAGGTTCACTGCAGTCCAGGCAGATCCATAATGGATATACAGTACAGGAGTTCAACGAAGACACACTCCTCAGCCTCTCTCACGAGCTCTGGGAATTGAATAAACGTGATGCTGACGTCTAGCACTTCCAGTTAGGAGATTTGTTTTTTAGCCCTGCCGCTGACCTCTTGTCTTTCTGTCTCGTGATTTACAGACGAAAGGATAAGCAGGTACAAAACAAAAGGTTAGTTCGCCATAAATAATAAGACTGCCCTCGTATAGCAGTTTGATCCATTCCTGGCTTTAATATGAGTTTAATAAGACACACCTGAGCGTGTTACCTACACACTAACCCTAATCAAGCTCCCTATAATACCTGGACTGGATGAAACTGCTATGCAATAGGAGTCTTATTTCTATCCTTATAATACACAGTATAGCAGACTAGCAGTATTCTGCATCACTGGAGCTGTGAAAGAACAGGGATATGGCAGATGGACCAGGCATGCGGTTTGGAATGTCACACTAACTTGTGTCAATTTGTTGTGCCCTTAATACATTAACACCCCCTTTTGTACTCATGTGACGGTCCCATCTGAGTGAATGGTTATACATGACATTATTTCAATGTACTTATTTACTTTACAAATACACCATATTACTATGTGCTGTTGAGACCTAAATTATGAGTCTCACATACTGAATACAGACTGGGCTGTCTCACTGTCTGCCCTTGCAGGGGAATCAGAGAAATGAAGGAGGCATCCTACACTGACCCCCAAATATCGAAACCCAGATTATCTGAACAGCTCTGTTATTCGAACAGCCCCTTGTTAGCCTGGCTAATTGTGTACTGAGCTCATCTGCCTTGTTGTTGTCATAGATACTGTGCTAACCTGTCCTCCACCTCTGGGATTTACAGACCAGGGCAGTACTGTGTGTGTTACATAGTTACAGGTACACAGGTGAGTTTGATCTTTTTAGGTGGCTTCTTGATTGAAACTCATGTAAAAAAAATGCTGTCACCGTCCTAGCTCAATTATCAGAACTATTCAATTATCCGAACACCCTCTGATCCCAATCAGTTTGGATAACAGAGGTTTTGCTGTACTTGAAAGGGGCACTGTATTATTCTGACAGGTGAACACGCTCAACAGACAAAGAAATATCAGACCGCACGTCAACATAAGAACATCAGAAAAGCCTGGGAGCAAGAAGAGGCTGTCCAGCCCATCGAGGTTGGTCCCTGGTTAGAGCACCACTAGCCATCAGTAGGGGGACGTCATTTAAAAGGGCAGAATTGAGCAGTTTCTCTTCCATGTTCCCAGTGTTCTAGATCCTACACCTAGGTCACCTGGTGGGCTATTCCGTGCATTTACAACTTGTACAAAGTGCTTGCTACTAGCTTTCATTCTAAACTAAAGTTACTTTTAGTCAGCTTCTATTGTTCTGCCGTCGTGTTCCACTCCCCCCGTAATGAATGGCAGTGACTGGAGTATATAAGTCAGCCTGTGTGCACACGAGTCTCACAGCCAGTGACCTCGGGTCCTCACAGACCAGTCACCATCAACCTCTAGTACTAAATGATACTAGGATAAACAACACGGCACTACACCGCGCTGCAATGCAAGAACACCGCTCTGCTTGCAACTCCCGTGCACCCAAATAACATCATGTGCTAGAAATACAGAGGATATTATTTAGCAAGTAACTACATAATCACACACAATTCAAACAGCAGACTTCTAAATAATATGAAGGGCCGTCATGTAGGCAGTACATTCATTTATGTATTTATTTTACTGAAAACTCCCTTCCCAGCGCAATAGCTACACTACATTACAATACTATGCAATGGACCTACTACGCACTCTCTGTGCAGCTGCATCGGTATTGACCTTGCACTTACCAGCAGACTGGGGCACAGTCATTCCACTAGTTTGCTGGCTCAGTCCAGGGTGCATCGTGGTGTGTTATCTCGCTTTGATGTTTTCTTTGCATTGACGAATACCTCTATTATTCTGAAAGAACGCGGCCTATGGCTCTCGTCTCATCGATCAACGGGCATTCCTTCCTGTCTTTCAGCGATAAAGGCAGAAAATCCCGACCAGCGCCAGTCGCTGTCCCCGCTGCTCCCGTCTCATGCTCATCTGCGCTGTTCACACAGCTAGCCCTCCTCAGGTCTCCAGCAAAGCGGAGCGGCGCGGTATGGATCATCTGTGGGGGACTGAGCATGCGTCTTTATCTATATAACAGCACGGGGTGACTCGCCAGCAGCCGTGGAATTATGAATATGAGATGATTGCATATCTTGTCTTGCGTTTTTGTTGGCTCCATTCTGTTTTTGCGTTAGTTTCTTTGACGCAAAATAGAGCCTCTTTGCCAAACACATATAATGTTGTGTATTTACGGTACAACGCCACAGATTACACCTGTAATATGCTTAAACACGGCCAAACATCTTTAACAAAACATGTAAATAGAAACAAAATTAAATAAAAATTGGTAATGTATTTTGTTGCTGTTGTAAACCTATACTTTATTTTAAATACATTCCCCTTTGAGCTGTTATTTGCTGTTGCGAAACCATTTCAAATATATTATATGTGATTTGAATATTATTTTTTAAAGAAGAACACCGCCTTAATTTAAAGCATTTGCAACACAACATTATTCTTATTCAACTATGTCAAACAAATGCCGACATTGCATTTCTCCGTTGACTTTGGCGCCATCTATCGTTAGATCTGAGACTCGAGGTTTTTTTGTTTTGACAGGAAGGAATAAAAACACTGTAAAGTATTAACATGATTAATTTTAGAATGTAACATTAACTTAGCAACTATGACTGCAGAAGCTCATTAGAGCCACAAATAGATAAAATATGTATTGAGCTATTACGTCATCACACTTCGAAGGGTGTCCCTTCTTTCTTTGTCTCCAGTCAGTGGTCCGGACACACAAAAGTCTGAAAATACCTGGCTTAACCTATGAGATCATGACATGGGCTGAACAGAAATGTGTATTAAATTTTATATATATATATATATATATATATATATATATATATATATATATATATATATATATATATATATATATATATATATTCCACACGAGTAAAGGAAACGTACTTTTACTAACATGCTATATTGACTTGACTTGCACGTTACCTCACCTCTGACCTGCGCATTCCTCAAATTTCATTCGGGGAATTTGAACTCGAAATTGGAAATTGCACCCCATCGTATAAATCGGTATTTCGTGTATCTGCCTCCAGTCTGCACAGGACAATGAAAACAGTTTTACCTCACAGACGTACGTCGTATTTAGCAAACTGCTGGAAACATTAACCTGGGAGCATGTTGTAACGGAATGCGATTACCGTTCATTACTTTTAAAATAAAATAACAGAGGGAAACAAAGTTGGGAGGTTGAACTTTAATTACCTCGTCAAGCAGCTGCTGCGCTCATGTAGTGTTACACTGCAATAAAGCAAAGATGAAGTGACATTCTGTATCATTATAAGAATCCAAAATGTACAACTCTCCTAGTTAAAACAATCCAGAATTACTTCATCCTAGTTTGAGATTATTAAAGAAATCTTAAACGATGTCACGACATTATTTTTAGATGGTTTGATTGCTTTCTAAATAATGTATACAAGAGCAGAACACTGAAATAAGAATTAAAACGGCACAAGTCTGTTTTTCAAGGATATCCAGACTTCGTGAGGTTTGAGAATTGTATGAGGAAAAACCACGAGCAAATTTATATACGCGGAAGATCCTAAAGCTGTTTGGTAGGGTGTGTGAAGAGTCTCAGGTTTATATATGTGCAGGGAAAACTGACACTGCACATTTTCAAGACGCTGACGGAGCCTCAGGGCCAAGACGGTAAAAATAGAACCGTCAACTGTGTGAATATGCTGTCCATGCAATGGGATAGGACTGATTGACAGCAGCACATTGGCTTGAAACAAAATCGTATCTTTTAACCCAGCGAGGCTTCATTACTGTGAGACTTTGTGTGCGTGTGTAGAATATTGCGGAACTGGATAGCTGTCTCGCTGCCAATAGTTGAACAAGGAGAAAGAAGAAGGCAAAAAAAAAAAAAAAAAATAGAGGAAAAAAAAAAACTTTCTCTGGAAGAAGAATCCATTCACCGGCTAGCTGGAGAGAAGACTCCTTCTCCGTCCACAGCTCGACAGCTCCAGTTGCATGCTCTCGCAACCATCAAAAGTTATTTTTTTGACAGCTGGTTCTTTTTGTTGTGAGGTGAAGTCGTAGGATACACGCTACCCAGAGCACCACTGCGAACAAGAGGCTTTTGAGGTAAATAACATTTTATTTTTGTAAATACAAAAAACAGTTGTATAGAACACTAAAATATGTATATATGCAGCTTATTTAAAAATTAAGGCTTTTGTAAAAAATAAATACATCTAATATGATGCAGTTTTTTAGTCAATGGCTTATTGTATACGCTGACGACGGGAACTTTATTATGCGGGAAAGCGCTGTAGATGTGGTTGGGTTAATAAGTACGTTTTTCTTTTGTCCAAGCATGGAACAGAATTCGACCGCGGGCGGGGCTAAGGAGGAGTACCATGGAAACTACCTTTCTGACCCGGTGAGTTCCAACGGCGAGCTCGACTTTGTGTTTTATGAATGAGCGCTTTGAAAAAATAAAGCTCGACCGAAGTAATACAATTTGTCTTAAAGATACAGCAAATAAACACCAATCTTAGCTTTTTTGGCCACCAAGAACATTATTTTGGGTAGCCCCTGTGGGCATGGGACACGGCTACGTGCCAGGACCCCTTTGTGAAGGAGATGCGTATCTCAAGAGGTCTATCCTGGTTATAGAAATGCATTTGAAATCTGAGGGTTGCACAGTATATTAGAGGATACAATTACAGCGTGAACAAAACAAACATACAAACAAACAAAAACAGCTCGAGGGTGATTTAGGAGACGGTAAATACTGTTTGTTTCTGTTTTTGTAAAGTGAGCGGGTGTTTTTCTTCTTTAAAGGCTATTTAAAGACCGCAGTAAACACTTTGATGGGATTTCACACGTTCTTATTTTCTATCGAAAAAACGCCTGAGTGAAACGAATCTGCTTCAGGCCAGTTAGTATAGAAAGCCGGTTTAGAGGCCTAGTGTGAGTCGGGGTCCTGAGGCATTCATTCAAGTTGAGTGCTGACCTCAGCGATTGACCACATGGTCCTCAGGGAACAGTGAACACCTCATCTGCAGCATAGGAAAATGTCTTCCAGTGAAATGAGAATGCCAGGCTGTTGCTTCTCTTACCAGAAGAATAAATGTAACTGTACTGATGCGGCTGATGTGTTTTGACTGCATCTGTTTGGTATTTTTGCTGTTAATTTATTTCAGATGCTACACACACAATTAAGACAAAGACACATTGACAAGCCTTAGTGTTTACATCTGTGGACTACTCTCCTTAAATACAAAGGTCCCTGTTTCTTGAGTCTGGCTTCAATGCAAGCCGGACACTGCATGCTATATCATTGACTATTCACATGATGTCTGCCTCTACCAACCTGCGTTGTCTAGCGCCACTAATCCTTCAATTAACTTAATCATCTATGTTTAGCTCAGTACCCTCTAGATGTGTCTGATAAGCTGCTTTTCTTCTTAACTAGTCATCCTGAGAATATGGGAGAGGACTAAGATCGAAGCTCTTCCTCACATGAGAGAGCAGCCCGTTACTCCAGCCTTCAATCTTGGGCTTGACTTTTCCTTTACATTGAAACTCTATAGCATGGCAGCTGTATAACCTGGGAGGGAAGTGGTGCTTTTCCAAAGCAGCAAGACCTGCGTTTGTCAATAATATCAATGTTCCAATCTACTTGAAATCCTGAAATCCTGCTGGCTTTGGACCTTCGGTAATGTTTTTTTGTAATTGCTTGTAAACTGGTTGAGAAGACCTTAAAAGACTCAAGGAACACATATATGCTTCTGTCATTAGGCATTAGCATAATTAAACAACTGGAACACGAGTGTGTAGGTTCCATTAGACAGAGGCTGCTCAAGCACCTGGGAAGCAGTGTGGCTGGTATCTGTGTCCCAGGCTGGAGTAATCTCAGGCCCGCCACTCATTTCTCTTCTATCCCTGCTTCAGGCAGTCACAGCTGAGCCCCGCAGAGAAGAGGAGGAGGAGGAGGAGGAAGAGGAGGACGACGAGATGCCAGCAGAGAGAAAAAACAAAAAGTCATGGGGGCAAGTAATGAAGGAGCTGAAGCTGTTCTGGTGGAACCCGGAGACCCACACGTTCATGGGGAGATCAGGGAAAAGCTGGGGTGAGCAGAGAGAGCAGTCCAGAGACAGAAACAGGCAGACAGAGAGTGGACAGATTGGGGGACATTAAATGGGTCTGTTACACCCTGAAATTGGCACCCAGATTGATTTATTTCTGTGTTTAGTAAGCAAGCATTTATGGTCCCTTAAGGTGCCTTAGTCAAGTATAAGACACTTTTCAATTACATTGGGCACTGTCACAAAACGTTAAGGGCTGTATGAACTAAGGATTTGTTATGTCAGTTTTTTAAAATTTTAACTCCCCATTGGCGTTGATTAAATGAAGGCTGCTGTCAATCCACGGTACACATCTGTAATTAGCATGGTCTTGATCTCAGAGTTGATGGAATTCAAAGGTGGCAAGCAGCCTAGCCCAGAACATGCTGCTGAAGAACTAGGGTTCAGCTGGAAGATGGGGGCACATTTCTCAGAGCGGGAACAGCTTATGCTTCGCATTGTACACGTTGGAAAAGTTGTTTGCACAGTGATCCTGGTAGTCTGAACGGCTTTGTTTAAAAATACAGGGGTCCAGAACATTCAGCTGTACCTGCTTTGGTTAGTAGAGTTGTAGGTCACTGTGTATATGGGATAAGAGATAAGATGATTCAGTATCTCACAGCACAGGCTTCCTGGGAAAAACAAACTCCCCATGTAACCTTATTAATTGCTTGCCAGGTCTCAGATTTCTCATACAACTCCGCTGTCTTCTTAACTAGTTTCCCAAAGCTCTGGTGACCTTGACGGTCCTTCACACAGTCCTGGAGCAGCAGAGCAGCCAGCACTGCAAATCCAATTCACCCTTTCATCTCATCCTCCGAGGGCTCACGAAGCAGCCTGCTACCCAGAGCAGGAGTGATGCTGCTGTGTGCTCTGTGATGTCAGCTTGTAAAAAGCCCCGATATAGAGATGGCTCTTTTAGTTGTTGAATATTCTTTGGTAATGTGGATTATATACAGTATATGTTATCTTGGTTCTAGTGCTTGGTTTTAGGCAAAAACATAAAGTAATGGTTTTTGAATTTCGGATACTAAGTTGCTAGGCTTTGGAGGAATTGAACTCGTTTTCTGAAAATGAGCCGAACACCAATTTGAAACAAAGAGGGCTTCTCAGTATCATGGTTAAATACCCATGACTGTCTGTTAAAAGCTAGTGCAGGTTTGCTCAGAATGCTCTTATTAATGCAGCTGTATCTTCTTCAAGGGCTCATCCTCTTGTTCTACGCGATCTTCTACTCGTTCCTGGCTGCCATGTTCACGGTGTGCATGTACGCCTTGCTGATGACCATCAGTCCATACACACCCACCTACAGAGACAGGGTGGTCCCTCCAGGTAACACACTCCACACTGTGCAATGATCCTAGACCATGCACACCCACCTACAGAGACAGGGTCCCTCCAGGTAACACACTCCACACGGTGCAATGATCCTAGACCATACACACACACTGGGATAAAGCATTACATTATATTATGTTACATTTACATTAACTAGTTACATTTCTTTCAAAGTGGTAGTTACAATTAACGGATCACTTTTTAAAAGTAACTTCTCCAACACTGACAACAGGTAGTAGAAAAAGTTTGCTGGAAAAGTCCATCCCTGCCTTTTTGTAACACATCTCAGAATGGTAGTTAATCTACACAAGCCTGCGTGAGATCCTGGTAATAATCCAGTTCTGCAAATCTGTCTGCTGCTCGACAGGAGTCATGATCTCGCCCCGCGTCGGTGGATTCGACATCGCGTTCAATGCATCGGATCCCAAAACGTGGGTCAAGTACACCGAGACCCTGAATGCATTTCTGACACGTGAGTTGTCTGTTTGATCCACGTTACAGCATGATGTGACTCCCTGCGGTTTTACTGAAGTGGCTTTCAATCATTTTCAGTTTCGCAGTGCTTGGACTGATCATCTAATAAATGTAAAGTGATTGCAAAAAAAAAACAACATTCTGCGTTCGCTATACAAGTCTCAAATGTGCAGTTTTGAAAGAAACACCACAGCTGGTCTACGCAAGGTCAAGAGAATATTTTGTTTGCAAGCCTTGCTTTCTGCTAACCTTTCACATCCTTGGACATTTCTCCCGGTGAATGAAATTGTCCCCACCCCTTCGGGGCCTTCGGTCGTGTCATTAACCAATCAGCTGCTTCCCTGTTGACTGACACACTGGGCAGCCAGGGATATACTATGACCCTGAAGGCACTGCTTAGGGTAGAAGCTGCACATGTGAGACCTATATGGTGCACCACAGGTAAGCTGTATAGAATTGCTTTGTTTGCTAAAACCACTTTAAGATTTCTTACAAAACTATATAGTTAGGCAGCAGTTTAACTGAATGTACAATACAGCTGGCAGTGTCTAAACTACACCTTCGTATTACCACAAGATCCCTCCCTTAATCCCATTATTCTGACAGCGCTGTGTTCGGCTGAGTGACAGTAGGGCTTGTTTTCCTCCGGCAGCCTATAATGACCTGGAACAGGAAAGGAAGAACGTTGCCTGCACTCCTGGTGTGTACTTCAAGCAGGACGACAGGGAGGAGAGCGCGGAGAGGAAAGCTTGCCAGTTCAAACGGTCCTCGCTGGGAAACTGCTCCGGGATCGACGATCCAAGCTTCGGCTACTCGGAGGGGAAGCCATGCATCCTTCTGAAAATGAACAGGGTAAGAGCGGAGCTGGAGAAGGGGAGCCTGCTTCGGTTCAGAAAGAACACCCACCTGTACTGAACCAATCAAAACCAGCCTCGAAATAAAGGGCAACTTAACATTGAGAACAGGGCCCAATAAGGACACAAGTTGTCGTCTAATATAAATCATGAACCTCATTAGAAATAGTTTGGCAACACCTTGAATGTTAGGATTGAGACATAATTGTAATATATATATATATATGGACCTAACAGAGATCTTTTATCACGTAATGAAAGAAACTGCAAAATGATATTGCAAAAGTCTGCTGGAAGCCATAATAGCAGTACGCTGTTTCATGTTAGATTTCGAAATGTCACATTTTTCAGTTTTTGTCAGTTTTTTGCTAAGAATACGGAAAACTACAAAGCAGTATGTAATTCGATATGTTAACTTGCATTATTCAGCAGGCTTCATTCCACTTTATCTGACACACATTCTACAGGGGGATAGTTAATGCTGCAGTTGCTTGCATTGCTTTGGATTTTGATTGGTGTACATTGCCACCTGGTGGCTGCAAGTGGTACTGGAAGTAATTAGTATCTGGCACTTCAGAAGAGCCACTGAACGCACAGAGGCTTTCCCACGCATATCGTTATTAAGAACTATTGACAGTACAGATCGCCTCAAGTGTATGCGTTCACAAACCGTTTAATATGCCAAGATATTTCCAAGGAAAGCATCTCTGAGTGAATGCAATCCAGCGTGCTTGTCCTGGCAGTAGAGCTGTATGAGGAGAAAGGTAACTCAGTTACAGATTGCATGTATTGACACAGTAGGTCCCATGTGTAAACGTCAGTGTGAGTCTCTACACATATACTGTTGTATTGTGTCTTCTCTTTTCTGCTTACCTTTAGATTATCGGTTACTTGCCTGGCGAAGGGACCCCAGTGACTGTGTCATGTGAAGCTCTGGTAATGCTCTATTCCTGTCTATAGCAGTCCAAGCAGATTTCTCTCTGTCTATGTGTTAATGTTTCATTTGCTATTCGAGTTATCAAACTTGGTTCAATTGTTTCAGTAGAAAATCATGCATTGTAATTCTTTGTGATTTCAGAAAGGAGATGTGGATCGTTTTGGAGCTGAAGAATTCTACCCGTATGACTTTTTCAATCTGATGTATTATCCTTACTACGGGAAACTGACCCACGTAAGTAGATATTAGATTGAACCAGAGCTCAGAGACGCACACACACACAGTAGCTTTCACAGTACCTTGCATTAGCAAGTTCTGCCAGTACCTGCTAATGCAAGGCATTGTGAAATGCAAGGCCTTATGAAATGCAGGGTGCTGTGAAATGCAAGGCGCTGTGAAATGCAAGGCCTTGTGAAATGCAAGATGCTGTGAAATGCAAGGCCTTGTGAAATGCAAGGTGCTGTGAAATGCAAGGCGCTGTGAAATGCGAGGCGCTGTGAAATGCAAGGCGCTGTGAAATGCAAGGCACTGTGAAAGCTGCAGTGTAATGTGCTCTCCAGTAATGATGCGGTTTTCTTGCTCCTCTTCCCGAAGGTGAACTACACCTCCCCGCTGGTGGCAATCCGCTTCTCTCAAGTGACCACAGAAAACCCCCTGACCATCCAGTGCAGACTCAACGGGAAAGGCATCAAGAGCGACTCTGTGCAGGACCGCTTCCTCGGCAGGATCACGTTCACACTCCAGATCGGAGCGTAGCACTGACTCGCCGGGCAGCAGCAGAACCAACGTCTTCCCAAGAGCGGGGGGGGGGGCATCTGGGTCTGCGGCATTGATACTCCATCCTTGTGTTTCGCTGGGTAACATTTCCAAAGCCAGTCCAGCGTGGCTTTATAGCTCTTTGTATAGACATACAAAGAAAGGAGTTGTAAACTTGCCAGTATTAATAACATGTTAACCAAATAATTACAGCGACATGTACTGTATCACCAGATAAAACCTTACAAGAAACACTAAGCACAAGGGCAATAGACTAAATGGTTAAAAGCACATATGATTGAAGAGTGAACACTAGGAAGCTACTGATATAGGAATATACAGTGTATATATACTTAGACTACTTACTATCCTGGGACAATTTGTCTCCCAGTGTAAAAGGGCATGTCATTTGTCAAGAATAAATTACAAATGTTGAATGTATTAAAACAACATTGATGTATTTGTATTTTATATTGAAATATGTTAATTGGAAATTCCCATTTTCTGGGACAGCTCATACAGGTCTTTTTGAGGGAGGCCCTGGACTGAAAGGCGGGCAGGCAGGCGGGCTGGGGCAACTCTGGTGGGGATGGAGATGTGCTCTCTAGCAGAGCTGTGAGAGAATGCCCTCCTGGCTCTTGCTGGCACCATGTCTGGCTGTAGCCAATGCCATTGTCCCTTTAACAGCGATACATTCACACAAATACAACATCACGAGTTGCATCAAGGGCATTTCAAGTTGCAATTCAGAAAGCAAAGATGAATGTGAACTCAGCATTGCCCCTGACACCCTGACACGTCCAGAACTTTAAATTCCCCTCAGCTTCTCTCCAGTATAAAGACCTGCATGAACTGGGCCCTTAGTTTGGGCTGTTTGCAGCAGGATAGGGGCCCCTTGCTGCTCACACCACGTGAAGAGCATGTATAGTCCGTTCCCATATTAACTTTCAATGACACGGTCCTGGTACTTCATAGGAACTCCTATACCTGCTTCAGGTATTGAAACTCATGACCAGGGAAGCCCCTAAGTGATTGAGCATGACAAAGCTGGGACAGACACAGAGACACAGAGTAGAGTCTGAATGCTCCCTTACCGAAAGCTACTAACACTATACTACTGTATACCACTGTGCAAGCAGGAGCTTTCTTCACCATATGATCTTGTGCTGTAAACAGCTAACAGCATGCTGATAGAAGCAATCAGTGGCACTCCATATATGGACACAGGTCAAGCTTAATACGATGCTTTTGGTTCATGCATTCATATTCAAGTCATTTGAAACAGTACTTAAGCAAGTCTATAAATACTGCTGCAGATAACCATACACTGCTTAATTGGATGTCTATACTGTATACTCAGGAGTGGCAGATGCTGGTGCAGCACGAAGGTAATAATGAAGGAGGCATTGAGAAGTACTTTTTGGTAAAAGCCCTGCTAATTTGACTTCATCCAGGGAGAGGACGTTTTTCAAGTACTAGAGTGTGCCACTGTTCTATAGTGCACCAGAGTAGTGAAGGAGTAACTATTTAATACTGTGATTAATAAGGCATTGACGCAATGGGCGTGGCCAGTTCAAACTACCCTCTGATCTGTACCCTGTGGATTCAGGTTCATTTAGCAGTGATTATATGAATGTCATGTTCACTGCTACTTTTGTCACTAAAGCTGGGGGTTGCTGTCAGTAATTGTCAGCAGACCCCAGGAGAATTGTAACGAGTATCTATCTGGTAGCTGGCCAGGACGTTTATAAGGTTTGCTTTGGTTTTACAGGATTCCCATTTTTAAATTAAATTTGAACCTATGAATTCGGTTCTGAATGTTGGTGTGGTTTCTAAGACACTTAAAATACACTATTTTCTTCTGTACGAGTTGCTGTTGTGTAGTCATACTTGAAATGTTTTGTTTAGTGATAAATATGTACCATATTTATATAATAATAATAATAATAATGACAGCAGTAAATCAATTAGCAAAATCAACAGCTGAACTAAATAAACTAATCTGAAAGATAAATGTCTACTATCTTTTGGTATTGATGATATCACATAGGCAAAATACATGGTGCAATAAAGTATTTAAACCACAAGGGGGCACTGTGAGGTTACAATTTTGTATTTCACCGGCACAAACATTGTACAGCGTGGAATAAGGAAGCATGTTTAATAAACCAAAGTAAAAGATGTTAATAAAACAGTTTAACGTGCAAAACGTTTAGTATCCCGCTGTTGTCATGCTTTTGTGTAATAATAAGCGCTTGTGTTTTCGTAAGCTGCAGTGTTACATGCCACGTTACTGACTCATGTAAATGTTATTGGGTTCTCTCAGGGTCTCTCCAACGGCCCTGGTCCCTGCCTGTTGCAATCTCGCTCCTCGGCTGGTGTCATGTTGCTGCATTCCTGAACGTTGCTCGAGTGCAGCAGGAGATACTGGGTATACTGGCGGCGGTAACAAGTACGCGCATCTTTAATGCTGTTACTCCACAACCCGCTCGCTGGACCGCCATCGTCACCTGGAGAGGGAACAAACCAAGCACGGCTCTGAGGGTAGTTGCTAATTATCACAGTAGGGTGGATGTTCTCAAACCTTCACCCCTTTCAATAGCTGAAGCGCCCCAAAAGAGTGCAATAAAGCATTTAAACCACAAGGGGGCACTGTGAGTACGCAAGTTTGTATTTCACCGGCACAAACATAGTACAGCGTGGAATAGGGAAGCATGTCAATTAAAGTTTAACGTGCAAAACGTTTAGTGACGGTGAAACCGTGTTTTATAGATGGTACTCAGAGAGCGTTTAGCAGGGACATACTGGGTAAAAAGGCCATGCGGTGAATAAACTGAGAGCAGTCCGGTTACTCCAGGATAGTGAACTGAAAGTCAGACCTGCCTGTAATGAAGGGTTAACTGTGGGATATAAGACTCCTATTGCATGGCAGTTACCCATTCCAGGTTTTACTATTAGCCACAGTGTATAGGTAACAAGCTCAGGTGTGTCCAATTAAACTGTTATGCATGGGGAGTCTTATTTAATTTTCTTTTTAAGATTCAGCGGTAAGAGTGCATTTACCAGTGACAGCTGAACTCTTGCATGAATGTAATAATTATCTAAATATATAAGTGTAAAACAAACAAACAAACAAAACACTCTGGGCATTAAAAAAATACCTGACAGCAACCTAGTTTAAAAAAAAAAAAAACGTTTATAGCAAATAAACTTGAGAATGTGTACTAGAGGACAAAAGGCACACGCCCCACCACCAAAACAGAGAGCTGTCAACATGTCTTGGTGTGATTTAAGAACCGTCTCCAGGGCTTGCATTGCTCATTTCACCTGCACAGGTCAGTGAGAATTCTTTACCTGAAACTGTGTGTCAATAGCAACATGCTTCTTTAAAACTCGACAGGGAATACCTGCTAGGGAATGACAGCTGAGATTCGTGGGTTTGCAGAGACACAGTATTTGAAAATATTCAGAGGTTCTTATTTCAAGAACTCAAAAATGAAATTTGAAATGTCTCAGATTTGAGTTTTCAAAATACATGTTACACAAAAAAAGTTCCGTAAAAGCCGTTCGAATTTTTATTTATTTATTCAGAATTCACAGGAACCAAAAGCTCTTGAGCAAGGAGCTGAAACGGGTTTGAACTAAATACATAAACACATAGGTGCCTTCAGAACTGATGACAGTGGCGACTGGAGAGGGGCAAAATACATATTAAAAGCATGGTTGAGACAACGGCATCTCTCAATGCAGGAACACGCCAGCCAAACCACTCGACAAAAGTCTATCTGCCAAAACGAACCAACCCCAACCTTCTATTCATTGACCAAAAAAACATTTTCAACACTAGTTGTCTATTTCATGTTTATTTTACAATATGCATGTTTTTATTGTTGCTATGGTTCATCTCAAAACAGCTGGTCTGTATTCAAGTGAAATATTTACAGCTTTTATTTAGAGAATCCTTCAAAACTGAAATCAGCTTATAAAACCTTTGTATATCTTGCACCTGGCTAATGCACGCATGTACATTCATCTGTGGAGTCCAACAAAGACAAGTGTTATACTTGAATAACCCAATTGGGAAGGCAAAGTAACCTGCTCAATGGGAACAATCTATAGGAATCTACAAAAAAAAAAAAAACACACACAAGACTGGCTTGTACTTTGATTGTATTGTAATAAATGAAGATTTTTGTGGACTGTAAAAAGCTAGCACAGATAAGGATGACCGTCCTGTGATTGCATCTTATCACTGCAGTAAAATCCGGAATGATCAGATACACCTTTTGTTTGTGCAATTGTCCTAGTGTTCCTTCTGTACTTTCAACTCATAAAAGAGTGCGGGATTATAAACATGTGATTTAACAGAGTCAAAAACAAACTGCAGGGGTATCCAGGGTTGCCAGAACACCAGGATTTCCAAGAGGACCCAGAAACCTTTGGGAGCCAGTTTTGTGAGAGCAGTCTTGTGTTGGCATCTGCACAGTATTTGACTGTAGGCTCTATGTTTGGTTGAAAATCATTCAATTTGTAGCTACCTGTATACAGTATAGTTATACCTAACTAGCAGTGATTATAACACTCCACCAAGTACATTACAAAGAGTGTATTCAGCTTTTTTGTTTACATACAGAACAATTGAACACCGTATATTTAGATGAATTCAAATACTAGCATTTGTGAAGACTATTAAAATTACATTTTATACCAACATCACAGAATAATATGGATGCAGTGTGCTGATGCTCTACTCAGGCAAGCACTGAACCTGCGTACTGCTGAAGGGAGGGTATTATATACTGTATATATTGCTATATTTGCTTGCCTCCCACATTTCTTGTCTACTACTTTTAAGATCGATGAATAAAAAAAATAAAAAAATGGTATACTATGCACAGAGCGGCTATTGCTTATTTTGTCTTCCTTTTACATTTCTGAGGCAAAAAAGTTAAAATAAATGTTCTGTAAAAAGATAAGTTTGGGACTTAAATGCAACAAATAAATAAATAAATAAAAACAAACTGTAAAATGTCGAGTTCACTGGTTCCTGGTATTTGAGCATCTATATAAAAACACCACGTTAGGGGCCACAAACATGAAAGTGTTCCAGAACCCTGACTCCTGTGCCCTCCCTGACAGCAGTGTGGAGATCCGTTACATATTTTACTGAGACTGAAGCAGAATTATTGTTGTGTTAGCAGGAGCAGCAGCAGAAGCCACAGCAAAGAAGGGTTATACAGATTGGTAGCCAGTGCGACTTTTCCTTCTCCCAATCAGGTAAGAGATTAGCACAAGGATGATTAGGAAGCCCAAAGCCACCCCGACAGCGACAGGCACAAGAAAGCTCAGGTCAGAGTCCAAGAAGCACTCCTCAGCTGTTACAGAAGAAGACAGAGAAGGGGGTCAGTCAGCACAAGAGAGAATATGAAGAGGTCACTAAACCCATTAAGAACGTTAGCAGGTCAGTTGATCATAAAGTCCTGTTCCTGTGAACGCAGGCAAGAATTGCACACATGCTGTTACAATGCACACACCCCCGTTAGGAATTAAGCCACACCTTTTTATTAGTTTTTTTTTTTTTTATATTTGGCTTGGCTGCTTTTCCCCACCTATTAAAATTAATACCAAAGAATTATGACCCAAATTCATCACATGCCACACAAGGTAGAAAATTAGGTTTATTGAGCAAATTATAGGCCATCACAAAATTCAATGCAGCAAAAAAAAAACTAACGGTGGTCACTGAAATTCAACGACAATGAAACAAAACATTGGAAGGCAAACGGCTATTAAGCAGTAAAAAAAAAAAAAAAAAAAAAATACAATGAAATTAAAGGAATCCTGCAAAAAAATAGTTTACAAACAAGTATGTTTTGCATTGAATTTCTGAAACATCAAAACAACAGCAGTAACACAAAGAAATCATTTAAAATATCCAGTTTTAAAACAATGAACTTCATAAACCTTCTCTAAACACAAAACATGAACAGAATGTGGATTGGGCTCATATCTTCATTATTAAAGTGCAAATCATTACAGTTTCAGGTTTAGTAAGACTTCAAATAATGTACCAATAACTGTTCTATAAGCAATTCAATTAAGATTTAGAATTAGACTTTCCCATTTACTCAAAGTTCTGGTCTATATGTATTTGATTACTTGCCAATTTTAATAACACAATTATGTTATTAAATATAAAAAGGGTCGTGTCATTGCTATTGAATGTATCATATTCCTGCCCCCAATGCAAAGGCACTGTTGGGTGCTAGATCTGACAGCGAGGAACATTCCAAGCCCTTCCACTCTTTTAGAACTGCTCATATCCAGCGCTGTGCTTCTGACTCCTCCCAATAAGATATGCCACCAGCACTATAATAACGAGAACTGCCAGGGCTACTCCGACCGCTATGGGCACAATGTAGTTTTCTTTATCAGAAGAGCAATCTTCAGCTGGATATGGATAAAAAGTAATGCAAAAACAAACATTTACAAAAAATTTGAAAAAGCACTAAGCCACTAAATATGCTTGACATATAAAACTCTTTATAACCTAGACTAGCAAAACTTTTTTTTAGTAGCCCAATTTTGAGAATAGAATTTGAGCTGTGTGACCTAACCTTTGGCATTTGAAAACTCAGAAATGATGCAGAAATATGAAAAATGACATTAGGAGGGAATAATGAAATTCACTTTATTAAAGTGACGTTAGCAAACCTCAGTAACAACCTTCCAAAAAAACACTACAGTGTAACTACAGCACTGGCTGCTTTTTCCCTTTTTCTCTTTTCAAGTGACCGGGACAAACATTCTGTACTTTCATTGCACCAGGAGCAAACATCTCATTGACTCTGAATCTTAAATATGTTACAAATGCAATTAAACTGAACTACTAAAAAACCCTGTTGATTGGCTGTGCCCCCTAGTGGATGCAACATCAAACACGTTCCTATCCTGACCTGTCAGTTTAAAGAATGTAGAATAGTTTATTTTTAGAATGTAATCACTTGGGCGTTTTACAAACTATTTCCCCTGAAAATAAAGCTGTTTATACAATGCCACAATGAATATGCAGAACAATATTATTGTAGGGGAGTAATCTAAAATGCACAGAATTCCTAATTAAAATTATTTAAAATTTACAGCTATGAAGAAAAGTTTGTGCCATTGCCCAACCTAGTTACATCTTGGGGCCCCATCACAAAGTAAGGAATGTTTTGTTAAAGGTGTTTTTTTTTTTTAAAAGACCATTTTGATTAAAAAAGCAACCTTTCATATCACAAAGTTTATTCACTAAATAACAACACTGTTTAATTCACAATAATGTCTCAAACACTCTTTAAAAAAAACAAAACAGCCCTTAAACAATTCCATCAAGCAGTCTCTAACATCTGTATAAGGACAACATATACAAAAAAAAAGGTGTCAAATTCTTTAGGGGAGGAAAATATATCAGAACACCTTTAAAATGCACACATAATGCAAACTTCCAAAAGCACAAATACAACCAAGATTAACGATAGCTAAGGCCCCCAGCACTTCTTAAACGTTCAGGCTCATGCAAAGCAAAAAAAACCAAAAAACTGTATTATGCCTTTCCTATAAACAGTAAACACTTGCCAAACACTTTTACAACCACCACTCTCAAGATTCGTATGCACTGGAGAAGAGGAGCACTTTTGTATTCAAAGGCTGCAGCCTTTCTTGTATTCAACAAAGTGATGAAAAGAGTGGCAAAGCAACTGCTCTCCCCGTTCTGCTCGGTTACCACAGGAACATGGGCTTTACACACAGCACAGATTAGACTTGCATTGCAACAGCAACAGATTAGCTTAGCTTAGATATTTGCGAGGACATGCAGTCAAATACATGTATAACCTTTCTTGTTTTATATAGCCTTTCACAAAAAGGGCAATACATGTCAAAACAGAACAGCAGTATCTTATGACAGCTGATAAATGACAGCTGTTTAAACAGGGACAGAATTTCTGCACTGTGATATAGAAAGTCAGCAGCAGTTGCCACATTTACTTTACCCTCCAAATCTTACAGTTGTAAAAATACTAAAGTGTTAAAACACAGAACGGAAAATAAGCATCCACAAGGATCCCTGCACAGCTTAATTGAAGATTCTTACAGTACTGAAACAGGTTCACCAAGAGCTGGCTGCAATAAAGTGAACACAGCAACTCCTGTAACAAAACCGTTACGACCTTGCCTAGCAATTAAGGACCTTGTACGTTTTCTATTTCCTTAAACAGTGGGGAAATAGGGCATGCAAGTTACTTTGTACAATTTAGAAATATTGCAACCTCTCTCTGTTTATGGAGTGCAGCTGCAGTGCTGCATGGAAATCTAGATCTGAACACTGGCTACACAGGTTTCTATTATTTTTATTCTATTTTTGTTGTCATTGTTACATCAAAAGAAGACAATGACTTCTAGTCTGGTCATATATTTTAACACTAAAAAATACACCATTAGGAATTTGGTAAGCTTAAAGTTAAGCCAGCTTCACTGTGCACATGACAGTAGGAAGACAATGAACAATGCCCTACAATTGCAAAGGAGTGCTTTTGTAGCCAAGTATCCTCCTCTGCAGTACTCTGCTCTCCCATATTCAGGAGGCTAAGCTAAATCCAGACATAGCCAATTCACTGTTTCTTTTGTCTAAATTATATCTTTGCAGCCTGGATACAGTGGCAGACACCCTTTATATCGTTTTTGTATTACAGTATATAGTGCAATAAAATAAAAAAAATAAAAAAAAAACACATGTACAACTTCCAAATTTAAGTGTAGGGATGCTACAAAATAAAGGCTGAGTTACAGATGTACATGGATGAATTAAAGAAATTAAAACAAAGGGCTAACTATACAGGAGACAAGTGCAGGTTCAATGTATCTCGCATATTGTTAAAAACGTTGTTGGTTATAAGCGGTTAAATCAAGTCAATAAAAAACTTCACAAAGCAGATCAGAAGTGCCAGCTTGGGGTACAATTTAACACTCTGCTTAAGATCATAAGAGGAGATTAATACATTTTAATGATTGCAGCTGATCAACTGTTCTGCACATTTCCATAATACAAATCAAAGATCTGGCCAGATAGCTGTCTGATGAGTCCTAATCTTGGTTAAATCCCAGAACAGTCACGATTTGGAATGGGAGAGCAGTCATTGTTTTCTCCCTTATAATGCCCAATATACCATCTCAGTAGCTACTGGTAAACAGCTGGGGATCCTAGTACAGCATACCCATGATGCAAATCAGACAAAAACAGCATCTGTGCAAAGCATTAGAGCAATGTGCACACATTTCCCTTGTGGCAGGACACTCCTGTAGTTTTGGTAGACAGCTGTTTCACAGGCCTTGGAAAATGTCTGAAGAGAGTTTGGCTCAGACTGGTCGATTACAAAAACAGAACCTGCACTTGCTCCATGGAGTGAAAAAAAAAAAAGTGATTTTCTGAGATTGCAGAATGAAACCATTGGGGTTATTAGTTTGCTTCATGATTTTGATCACTTTAAAGGGTTTGATATCTGACGTAGGTCTTTCTTCTACCAATCACATAAGCAATCACAACAATGACAATCAAGCCTGCCAGGGAAGCGCCAACAATGATTGGAATCAGAAGGCTGCTGTCGTCCAGTGAGCACTCATGGGCTGCAGACAGAAAGACATTACGCAGAAAAACGTAATTAAAAAGAAACAGGATTGTGTATTAAACAAATTAAATAAATTAATAAACATATTCCTTTGTGTGATTTGATTTCAAAAAAAAAAAAAACAGGTGGTTAAAAGCAAACCAAATTTTTACAACACCCTTTTTTTCTAAAAGTGACAGCTACACGGAAGACATAAGACATGGCTTCCAGGACAACTTGAGTTTAGTTCAAATAGAAAGAGTGTGTTTGAGTGCCCATTGTAATAGCAAGGTTCGGTTATTTAGTTAGAGCATTTTAACTCGGATATCGTTAACCTAATACACCGATATAAGCATGAAGTAAATAACAGCTACTCTCAGGAATCATGGCTCTCAAAGGTGGTCAGATACTGTAGTTGTAAGGTCAGCTGATAAGCCATTTGGCTTTTATCCACTGAATATAAAAAGCATCACTTTTGCAGCTTGTACAGAACATACTGAATGATCCACCCATCATAACCCCTAGTTTATTTGATAGAGCTCTCCGGAACATACCTGTAGAATATTTTCCGTTGGTCACGTTGAAAGGCTGCACCCTCAGATCATAAGTGTTGATGTAGAGCTTGTCGGTAACCTTGAACACCTGGTCCTTGTTGCACATGTAGGAGCTGCCCAGGGTTGCCTCCCAGTAACTTAGATTGTTGTTAATTCCAAGTTGTTGTGCTGAAACATTCAAGATACATTGAATACATATATAAAAAGGTACGTAAATACTGCTACATTTTCACTTCCACACACTACTCGTTTTAAACCCTATTCCGAAATGCTTGTCTTGTATCCACGACGTGTGTGTCTTTAAAATGCCGCCATGGCATAAATTTACTCCCTAACCACAGTACGCTAATTGCACATTTTGAATTGTAAATCAGAAGGGATGTACCTGGTTCTAGCGACAGTGTTAGATGTATATTTGCACTCTACTTAGAAGAAAAATGTACAGCTTTGCCATAAACAAGTATCTTCCTGAAATTGGACAATGTTATTTAAATGTAACTCAACTGGAAAGTCTTAAAGAAAAAGCAATTCATTTCATTCACTTACCAGAGCCATTGACCACTGTGGTTACATTCACTCCTTTAAGATAGAATGTCTTTGAACTGCGCTGTTAAAAAAATAGACATACACAGTTACTGACATTGCATTCAACTCTGAATATTAGCATTACAATGCATTGGGTCAAAAAGAAACAGCTGTATCTGAATGCATATTTGTCCTTTAACATATGAACAATTCATACAGTTACATTGTTCAGGTACAGCTAAAGGGCTTACTGTAACGAAGGAGAAAACAAGATAAACGGTGTCTCTCTCATTCAGTATTATGGTAGAGGTGTTGCCCCCACAGGCTCCCGACGCAGTGGTTACATTGGGTTCAATGTTCTTCACTTTCCACGGCGCCTAAAATGAAAAACACAATACCAACTGTAAACAAATGTGGAGCATCATACACCACATTTAATTTCTTCAACACTCAAGGACTCAATCTAGATACCCCAGTGCTTTCTCCCACATGTGCTGTGCACTTAGCCGCTTAGAAAAGTTGCAGCTGTATAGAAATATCCAGCTGGGGCGTATTAGTGATGCGTGGCGATCTATTTAAATGCAGCAGGAGGTTTTAGGATTGCACTGCAGTTCACCAGGAAAAAGGATTAAACAAATGATTGTACCGCACCGTACCTGAGCAGTGGTGCTGTAGTTGAGCTGCAGTCCCATGGTGATAATCAGGCATGTCTCATTGCCCCTGGAAACCTTGTATGTTTCCTTATCTGGTTTGGGGGTTGGAGTTGGCTTAGGAGTAGCAGTGGGAGCTACAGTCGTTATATTAGTCACTGGAGCTACAGTCGTTATATTAGTCACCGGAGCTACAGTCGTTATATTAGTCACTGGAGCTACAGTCGTCGGGGTATCAGCACTACACACAGTGGCTGTAAAAAACAAATGTACAAATAGGATTTAAACCAGGTATCAAGCAAAAGATATACTGATACAAGATACAACAATATGTTCTGGTCCAACATGAAAGGCAGAAAAACACCAGCACTCGCACACTGTGCACAAAAAGGAATGCTTTATTTTCATGCTTACCATCTTTACTTCGATTTCCATCTTTAATGTACGCTTGAATACTGACATTCCAAAAGGTCTGGGTGACATTGCCTTGCTTAAAAACGTCATCACTCATACATCTGTAGTAGTGATCCATGGGCACAGGTGGCATTGTGTCATTGGCCACAACCTTGATAACACCTGAGACGAATTGCACAAGAAAACATATAAAAAGAAACTGCACGCATCCAATAAGGAAAGTAAAAACTGGTTAATTTGTTGAATGTGGGCATATTTTATAGGGGGGGGGGTTTACAATACAAGGTGTCAATTGTAAATACAAAGTTATATATTTAACTTGAGGTGGAAGGAACTGCAACCAAGCACAATTACACAAAATCGGTCCCTCTATCCCATACAAACAGAGCAGAGACACTAACCTTTTTGAGAGGCATTATGAAAGATGGTGCTGTCACTGACATTATAGCCAAAGATAAATACATCTCCATGGTACGAAGTATTGCTATGTGTGAAGTTAATGCTCCAGTAGTGGCCATTCCCAAAACTGATTTTTAAAAAAGGGGCGACTGTCTCATTGCCACAGATGCTTCCTGCTGTTGTTACATTTGTTGGCAGGACAAATTCTGCAGTGCTCTAAAACACAAACAAAGTCAGTTTGTGAAATCACAAATCACTCACCAAGAATATAAACACATGACAGGTACAGAATCAGATGCTGTGCTCTCAAATGTATTTTTATCTCCACATTACTGTATCTACAGTACTGATCCAGTGAACATACATTTGAATGACATAGGCTTAGCAATACCCATCAAGTTGGAAATAAGAGCTCAAGGAGGCACATGACAATTTTTAATCTAAAGAAAAGGCAACAATGCAAAGTAACCAAAAACACTGACACAATGGAAAAGAATCCCTACTCCAAGTGTTTTCTTGACAGTAAATTGGACCCATTTAGAAACTTGAGACCCAGATGCCCTTAAACATGGTTCTGGACCTTGGTTCAATCCTATTACTATCAAACTGGACTGGACCCAAATAACAACTTGTAATCCAACTGCTTTAAAGGTTCACTTACTATATTGTGCACATTGAATGTTATGAGAACTACCCATAAATGGTCTTTTAGAAGTATTAAAATAATACCATAAACCTAAGCTAAAACATCACTTTCCTTCAAATATTAAAAAATAGTTGTTTCTTTTGCAAAGCATTGCACACATTTTGCAAATGAGATACATAGAGATAGATAGATAGAGATTTACATAAATACATACAGTGTAAATTGACTGCCATGCAACAGTCAACATAAGCCACACATAACATGATCTGGAAATGCTGAAACCAGACACACTCCAAATGCACTGAAATCATTACTATAGCCATTAAAAAGTACTTACAGGTGTTGAATTGCTGGTCTCATATTGAACTGTGAAATTCACCATCATTTCAGCGTAGATGCATGTCTTATTGTTCTCATCTAAAACTTCTGCTACTGTTGCATCAGACTGTAGAACTCCTGTGTATATTAGAAACAAAAACACACACACATTAGGAGGATGCATATATCATATCTGCCCCACAATCAACATTTGGATTTGGGAAAAATATTAGGGATGCAACAAAATGAACAATTGTCTGAAATAACGAGATAACACACCAGTTGTTGCCACTGTCATTTTTCAATGGAAAACCAGGATGCCTGACAGACTCACAACTGCCAGTGCAGTAACAGCACTAAACCCCAGCAGGAAAGAAATCTGAACATAGCTGCATCCTGGCAGTACATTTTGACCTCAGGTCTGTACCAAACACCCAAGACCTTTGTTGGAAACTATTTAATAATAAAGATTTGGGCCATGCAAGCCTGGGGCAGTACAGGCAGATCACCTTTTAATACAGATCTTTTACCCAAATTGTGATGGGACCTGCTGTCGCCCCAAAAGAGAGAGAGCTAAAATAATAAACGTCTCATTAGACTTTTCCAACAGAGACAAAACAGAATGCCCATTCTAGCTGGCTCTTATCTTCAGTCCAATCTTCCGCCTTCTGTGGAATGCTTAAATACTGCATCTAGAATGAAAGCTGCTATAGCAAAGTGTTAATGCAATCCACAGCTTCTTCACACTAGAGACAAGTGTTCCATTCAGCCATAGAAAAGCTCACAGCATTTAGCATAATCCAGATTCCATTTGTAAGTGATAAATTCACACCCATACTTGAATTTCTTTTTTGAATTAAAAAATATTTTTGCATTGCAGCTGACAAGTCAATTAAATATAGTTTCTGGAGAAACAGGCCTTGGGTTTTTAAGAGTTCACAAAACTATTGGGGTGTACCCCTGATAGCTAGTCAATTGAAAGCATAAACTTATACCTTGATCTGATCAAATATGTTGTTTTGGGAAAATATGCAAGGTATTCACTAAGAAAAGTAGGAGCTCATTTCAGACTGAGCACACTATTGATGCTAATCTTAAAAGTATTTTAAAATTTACAATACTTATTTTCTTTCAAAGTTTCTGTATTAAACCTTGTGGTAGTACCATCTCAAATTTATCACAAACAGTACATTTCAACACCTCCACATGCAGGTCTGAACAGCCTGATATCAGAGGAATATTAAAAAAAAACTTTGCACTTTAACGGAGTTCCATTCTACACATTAGTTTAGTTACTAAAAAATACTCTGAAAACACAATTGGTTTCCAGGCTTTCCTGGCAACATGCTCTTTACAGTAGAACTGTATGTTACACAACTGCTACTAACACTGTATATCTCAACACTGCCAATGTTTATAACTATGTTTGTATTAAGATTTAAAAAGTATACTATTACACGAATGCTCGGTCAACACATACCACAGATCATCTAGCCGTTAACAGTTTCACTTCTGAAATCAACAGCTTTCCTTTCACAGTCTAGATTAAACTGACCACACTGGCATGCACGTTCTGAGAAATCACCTCAAATTCAGCAAGCTAAAACAAAGGAAATGTTCAGTCACTGCCACTAAAGTATCTAACCTATTTAGAGACCAAAGAAAGAAGAAAATAAAAATGCTGTAAAAAAAAAATAAAATAAATTGGTACAGGCTTCAGGGTAGCTCACATGACAAGTTGATTATTTGTTTTCTTTTAAACACTACAGCAATGGCAGAGCATGTCATTCTGGTTTTATTATGCAAAATTCAGCAAAAAAAGATGATTTCTGCTATAACAGAAAATAAGCATGGGTAGTGGTGCTCTTGCTCAAAAATCACTGAAAGGGAACGCTAACATTTATGTTATTTGAACCACCCCTTGACTGACTGATCTCCCAATACTAAAACACTCATCGTGCTGAATCGCATGTGGATGATGCAGTATTAAGAGGTGCTGTATTTGATCTGAGAATGGCAGATCCAGAGATTTCAGTTGTGTTTTTCTTCCTTTTCGTTCTTCATATATTATTGAATACAACTAAAATGCAACACCTGTACTTCCTCTGTCCCAAGGCTGCAAACCTCCGACTTGCTACACACCATGTTGTTCGTCTTCCTTGAGGTACTGACTGACACAGCATAGTGATGAAAATCATTAACCTGCCCCTGGCCTTACCTAGCTCCGAGCCATATTGAGATGTTTTGCGAGGCCAAAGTTTCACCATTTGGTTCTCGCTCGTCTCGACAAATAGCCAGTGGAGAAGCACCCCGGCCCTCACGTGCCAGTGAAGCACCCCGGCCCTCACGGCTCGGACGTGCCAGTGAAGAAGAGCAATTGTGAGCTCTCAGTATCACAAGAAAGCATACCATACATCTTACATGTGCAGATATGATCACAACTCGATAAGCAGATTCCCTAAATAGACTTACAAACGTACGTGTGACAGAGCTTGAAAGATAGACAAACAGGTTTCTCCTTATTTTCCTTCAGTGTGTTTTACAGAATGTCCTACCAAAGTTATATAAAAATTGGCAGCTGGTTTAAGACATATAAATATATAATTAGGACACCTCACTGAGCTGGAGACAAAAAGCAGTGTAGGGGTAGTGTCTGGTAAAGTGTTAGTTCACCCTGTACTTTTTTAAAGATCATAATGCACCTTGAACTGGTATGAGGCCAAAGTACACCGTTAATAATATGTATCTACAAGCTTGTCTGTCATGTTACGACATCATCACATGACTTACAGAAGTAGGTAACGTGAAACCTGATCCGAAATCACATGCACTTTGAGATATGGGCTCAGGATAGGTCTAGGTAGGCATATTATTACACAAAGCACTGGTGAAGAGCAAGGGAAAACATTTTTGCTAGTCATATCGGGTCTATGTCCATTTTTAAAAAATGCATAAACAAAGCCAACAAAAAACACCAGTCCTGGTTCCTATGTGCAACCTATTCAACAAGAACCAACAAAGGCCAGCGCCTGATATAGCAGATTCAGAATTTGGAGAGAACAGGGTCTGCAGGGCAGTCTCGAAGTCACTACACATTAGCAACGCGATTTAAAAATACTATCTCCTTCATCACTTTAACAATGACAGTACGGTATTTATGGTCGCAGTAGACTGCACAGTATTAAAGAGACATCAAAACAAACTAAAAAAAATACGTCAATAGAAAATGCAGCATTCGGCACCGATTAAATAGTTACTTTTATTCAAAATCCCGGTTTAGTCTAGTAGTTCTGCTGGCGAACAATACCGTTCAAACGTCCTTACCAACACTTTGTAAGCGGATACACAAAATATACGTTAATGTATATTACCGGAACTTAAATTCAAAATAAGTTTTGCCAAAAATGCCATCAACAGTAGCTTGGTTTTAAAACCCATGTAATTGATGTGGTTTAAACTAATCAATTCTAATAAACGGTCAAAAAATCTAATCAATGTATGCACATATTCGTGACTGTATTTATCCAGAATTGTGCATTGGAAAGATAATGTTTAACAATATCAGCGAATAAAAATATCAAGCAGATTCTGAAACTCGGTTCAATTTAAAAAAAAGAAAACATTCTACGATAAATTAGACAGCACGCACTCAAATTAAAACGAGAAACAGTTTGCATAAACTATGAACTCTGACACATTGCGACTACTAACTGCCTAACAAAACAAAGCGAGGGATACAGACATATACTAGCCTGCCTTTGCGCGGAAGGTCTAGATCTATGCCTTAGGAAAGCCCCAGGCTGCACCGGAATCGAGCAGGCCAAGGTACATTAAAAGTTTCCATCCTAATTTAAAATAGATAAAATTAAAAAAATAAATAATAATAAACATGCTATATTCACATACTCACCACAGCCTAACAGCAGAACGACAGCTAGGCCAATGCAGCTGTACATATCGGTTTTTGAAGATTGAGCTTATGATGAATACAGACAGCTAGACTAGCGACTGTAACCGGACCTGTTGTCTCTAAACTGAACACTTGACTGAGCAGAAAATGAAAGTCATTATTATTTCCAAACTTCCAATCAGGAACGGCACTGCTCCAATACACAAGAGGGAAGGGCTTCAAAATCTCCAATAGTTTATATAATGCACACTTTGCAGCCACCTAACGACAAGCACAATCGTTGGTGCAAAAGACTAATTCTAACTTCAGTCTAACAGTTTTTTGTTGCGGTTGTTTCAGATATGTTAATAGCATAATAATATAGATGTTTATTTTATATAATTATTACACATTCTAACCAAAATTTCACGATAGCAACTTTTCTGCTGTTTGTAGTTATAGCTGTACACCTCCTCGAAAGCGTCTTTCAATAATGTTTTTTAATATCTCTCTGCGCATTCATTAATGGGAGAGAAAACTGCTAATCATCGCTGACACAAACCAGGCCTTAAAATCTCAGAATTCAAATACAGATACAGTCGGCACTTTGAACTCAAAACCAATGAGTTTGGATTCAAATTGCAGACGGTCATTTGCAGAGATTCCAGCCGACTGAACGGAACCCTGGAGAGACAGCAGGGAAGCAGCGGTGCTGCGAGAGGCCTCTCCCTGGGTAAAGGTGCCCCGGTGCACCTGATTGATTTTGCCCATTAATGCGCACAATTCTCTTTTATAGACTTATCATAATTTATAAACGGTCATGTTTTCTCACGCCTTCAATGTGTATCTTCCTCTTTTTCTACATTTTGCACAAGGGCGTTTTATTATATCACTGTTAGTGCAAAAAAAAAAAAAGAAAAAAAAAAAGAGCTGGACAAACTACAAAACAGTCGCGTAGAAGCTGATTTCGCATTTCCATTTCCCGAATCAGACTATTTTTTTTTTAGTTTTTTGACAAACAGGAAGATTGAGCTTGATAAAGCCGACAATTCCAATGTGACCTGAACTGGAAACCATAAGATCAGGCTATTTAGCTGACAAGTCAGTTGACTTCCTGGGAAGGCATGTGGTTTGGCTGTACTCTGGCTGGTAACTGCAGGGTGTGCCTCGCCTCCTAAACCACTTTCCCCTTCCTTCTCCCTTGGGTTCACACTCCTTCCGAGTTCTGCCTGGGTTTCATGTAGTCTGACTTTGAATTGAATACAGTAATTCAGGAAGTTCAAACCACAAGCAGTACACCAAATACAGGCACTGTATTTTATGACTTGACATTTCTTTTGTTTGTGGGTTTTCTTTGAATTCTCTCTCTCTCTGTATATAAAACATGTATAAATATAAACATACAGGGCTAGAATTTCACTAGAGTCTTATTTCCATCTCTGCGGTCTACATGTTTACAGCTCTGCTGTGTTGAAAAAGTGCATTTTGTCTGCAGGCTCCTTGAGAGCTTTCCCTCACAACTCTCAATCTTGACCCGATTCTCTACGTGGGGCTACCAGACATCCCGGGAAAACTGGGATTGTCCCAGATCTCAGCCTTATTATTACGTCTCGGTCAGACACAGTAAAACTGTTAAAAGCGTCCTGTATTAATTATTATTTTTATTTTTTAATACAGAACTTGTAGTTGTGTTCTCAGCAGTGGAATCTTGGTAGTACCACCAGCCAAGTTAACCTTTCAAGTTTGTCATAATCGTGTCTTGATGAACACAACCATTTTTATTACTATTTAAATATATAATACATTGTTATGACCTGCAATAAAAACACACATTTAAGTTATAATTGAATTATTATATAGATATTTTAACTGCTTCAGAGTTGCTATGATGTTAACTGAAGAAAAAATAGGTCCTGCTTTTTCACTCTGGGAATCTGGTAACACTGATGCATAGACTGCCATGTGTGTGAGGATTCTATGAACTTAACCAACATCAACCAGGGTCTTGTCTGAGGCCATCAAACCCATTTCCCATGGGACCAGAGCTGGATTGAAAACCCGGGTCTGCAGAGGTGAAAGGCTTCCTTAATGTGAATTAAGGAGCAAGCTGCTGCACCATCTCAGCCCTTAATCTCGTCATGGGTTTAATATTACAAATAGCACCCTTTCCAAACACCTGCCTATAATTCACTTGTTCGTATAAACTTGGATTTCATTTCATGATAATTTAATCAATGGATACAAACAATCCTGCTTTGTGTGTGTGTGTGTGTGGGAGGGGGGGTCACGATTCAGGATTTAATTAGTTATGCACATTATGAAATCGTGCAGTTTTAACAGGAGGTCATAACATTATTTCTGTCATTTACTTATAGTTTCAGTATGGTATTTCAGGACTGGCTGAGCCCTTAGGCATTTCTATATAACATTTGAAGTTTAAAAACCCTACAATTACTAAAATCATTCCTCTTAAAAAATGAAACTGGGATAACAGGCTTTGACAGGCAAAAGCAGAAGCACTAAAAAAAAAAAAAAAAAAAAAAAAGATTACAACCGGTCACTGCAGTTTACCACAAAATTGAATATAGTAACCTTGCCTGTGAAATTAAAGACATAATCCAATTGTGTACTTCTCCTTACCCCACTTCTGCTAACAGACAAATAACAAAACAGGATGTTGAAAAAAAAAAACTGATCAGAGTGCCATTTGTAACCCAGGGTAACAGAAATATAAAATAACCTTAATATAGGTGACCTCACACAAGCTTGACATGATCTCAGCAGATTTACTGTGTGTGACATTCTAACCCTGTCTCTTGAGACCAATATAAGCAAATGGCAGCTATGAAATGATTCTGTTCACTACAAAACAGTTTAAAGGGGAAATGTAATATAGCTGGAGATACAAAACAACCCCATACAAAACCAATATTTTAGTTATATATATATATATATTTTGAATGACACAAAAAACTAGAACAGACTCTCACTCTTTTCTTCCAAGGGAACATATATTTACAGTCTATAACATATCCTTGTCAGCCAAGTTCTTTACTAAATTTAAAAAAAGGTTTCAGCTGTTCTGCTAAAGATGTAGGCTGTAAATGAGGCTTCGGTCTCAAAAAACAAACAAAAAATTTGAAGGTATTATTGATTTCATTATCTATTTAATTTTAAATGTGCAAAAAAAAAAAAAAAAAAAAAAAAAAAAAAAAAAAAAGGCATGAAGTGGGGAGAATTGTCGACCAGCATCAATTCCCAGAAGGTGGAGTGTACCCTCAAGGGGTCCCTAACATTGCAGAGAGTGCATTCTGCAGTAAAGATTGCTCGTAAGGGTGCATCTTAGCATGCTGAAATGAAATGGTTGAAGAACACAGAACACAGCCCCACATTTTCATTTGTTTGGACAGTGCTTCTCAACGGTGATAAAAATGATGTGATCCAGATAGGAAACTCTGGTTCTGCCCTCATTCCCTCTATAGTCCTGGCTTGTCCTGTGTTCTGTAAGCCTAGCCCTGCTAAATATTTTTGTTTATTTAAAAAAAGAATCTTTCATTTTCAGGTTTTTTGTTCTCTCTTTTTGATACCAGCAATCTTTAAAGTGGATGTCATGAAAACAGTGTTAGCATGCAGTGAAGCTGCATATCCACGTGCACTAAACTTGTACAGAACCCTGTTTGGCACCATATCAGCTTGAAGCAGCTGATATAAACTGTACAAAAAAAAATAAAAATACAAAATAATAATTTAAAAGAGAAAATGGCTTCAAAAAGATCCACATACAACCTTAAAAACACACTTTCCAGCTCAAAGTCTTGCATATTTTACTTTGGTTAAGTTTGCAAACTTTTTTCTTGCCGTTACAATTGAAGATTCAGAGCTTGCCAATTTTAAAGGGGGAGGGGGGGTCACAACACTTTACTAGACACAGAACCTGAAAAGCTGAACATAAGGCAAGGGTGGAAATTATGAGCAGTATGTCATACATAGTTACCACAGGAGGAAATTGTACTGGTTATGGTGCAACAGTTTAATAAAAAAATATATATGGTATCAGCTCTTATCGGGTTACTCTGCAAAGGTTTTATATTGCAGCTCTATGTACAGGTTGTAAAAGGTTCTCATTGTGGGTTAAGCAGGAATACCTGGATACCAGTCAATACAAGGAAACATGCTTCAATTCAGAAACAAAAAACAGAACTTCTTAGGAACTGTGACTTTTGAATGACTACAGTGCTACACCATGCATTTATCCGAATATCTAATGCAAGGCTAGTTATTACCATATCCCCTCCCTTGTTCAGTTTAATTAGCAAAATGAAAATCAACGCAGCGTGGAGTAATCATGAGGAAACTGCTTAAAGGGGCCCCTTACAATTCGTTACTTCATGTTACGTTGCTGAAATCGCTATAAAAAGTGCATTAAAATGGCTTTTTGCTTGTATGAAAATTGTGTTTTTTTATTGGTTGAGAAATGATCACTGTTTATTATTCCCTCTTCACTGTTTATTGCAGAAGATACATTTCTGGTCAAACTGTTAAAAACTCCTATTACATAGCAATGTTATGCATTCCTGGTTTTATTGCAAGCTTTATAAGCCACAATGTATAGGTAACAAGCACCATAAAACCTGGACTGGATCAAACCGCTTGGCAGTGGGAGTCTTTTTCCATCCCTGAATTCTTGCACCACAAAAAAACCCAACACAAAACAGATGGTTTGGGGTTCTGAGCATGACGACATAGAAACGAAAAAGAAAACCAATAGCAAACAGGTTGACACATTTTTTAATCTGAAGCAATAAAAAATAAAGGGTTATGTTGAATTCAAACCTGGACAGCAGTCCGGTGCAGCATGACTTGGCACACTTCAATCTCAGAACTGTCAACAAACATATTGGCTCTCACAGACCCCTAGTTACTGTGCAATACACGAAGCACAGCGCTTTATTTAGTCTATAAAAAAGCAGTGGTACCTTTCAGTGTCATCCCAGAAACATCTCTATGAAGTGTTAACATTAAAACTGAGCAGTTTCCAGCCGCAGGTGCCACATTCAGTTTATACCCTCACTAGTGATCTGGTGGGTATGTTGGCCTTTAAAAATGTGTATTTATTTATTTTTTTTCCTCCTCTACGTACAAAAGAACTTAAAAAGGTATGAACAGATGCCAAAAAGTAGCTTCTAGTTTTTAATAAGCATTTACAAATGAAGGCGTTTAGCAGCATCAGAAGAGTTATATAGCTCTCTCTGCTCGTGAAAAAAAGAAAAAAGAAAATAATGGAACCCTTTTTTTGGCACGTTTCTGCTGAAAATAAGTTTATTTTTTAAAAAATATCCAATTTAAATAGTTTGATATTATGAAAGCTAGTGACACGAAACTTAACTGACAACATAACATACGACAATATCCTTGCCAGGCTTATACCCCTGGCTGGATGCTTCTCGCATCTTTTTAGGTTGTGAAAAATATATAACAGTGTTCTTTCTCGAGTGGAATTAAATTGTGTAACAAACAGCATTTATCTAACGTCGTCCGACACAAACGCACAAGCATCAGTTTTATAGAAGTGGCAAATCTGTGATGAAATACTGAGTTTAGGAGGACTCTGCCAGGGGCAAGTTGTGCGAGACAAACAAAAGTGGAACGTGGGGAAAAAAAACAAAAAAAAAAACGACTCTCCTGGGATGCCTTAATGTACAACGTATGAATATAAGTTTCAAAATAAATACTGTTTTAAAACAAGTTTAATTATATCTCCTTCTTCAGACCCCCCCCCCCCCCCCCCCCCCCACACATACATTTTATTTTGTTAAGTATTTAGTTTCTTTTAAACCTTTGCTTCGCATTTACCAGCACTCTGAAAATGGACGATATTTCTCTATGGGCATGCAGTCCACAGGAAACAGGCCCCAGTAAGTCTTGTTCCAAGAGGCTACTTCCATTCAGTTGTCGGTTGCTGGGTTCAACAGGGTAGTATTAACATCCACTGGAGACTGGGATACCAGACCAAGTGCTCACAGCAGCCGATGGCATGTGCGGGGCTTCCTCTATGCCACATAGTTATACTGGTTGGGGTTCTCTTTGTCACGCTCCATATAGTCCCGGTCAATTAGTGACTCTATTCTCTTCTTCAGGTCAGCAGGCTTCAACAAAAAGAAATAAAGAATTCAATAAATACAAATAAAGTTTTATATATTATTGGAAACTATATGAACTGTATCCCATGATGCAGCTCGTTTGCAAGACACCGATTGCGGTGTAGATGGGCAACTTTACAATCCATTCATTCAGATTAATAAAGCAAGTGGAAATGCCACAGGACTGTTAAGACATGCCACATAGACTTCATGCTAAGGAAGCAGCTCAGTTCTGGCTCTCCCTTTTCATTTTGTACCGATGGTAGCTTTTTTTATAATTGCAACAAAGCTATATATATATATATATATATATATATATATATATATATATATATATATATATATATATATATATACACACACACACACACACACACATAAAATTTATGCGTATATATCTTTTTAATATGATCATGCACGTCTGGAAGTTTCATTTAAAAAATGCAGGTAATATTTTATTAATTACAATTATCAATTACAGAGGGTATTTTTTGGCTTGAATTACACAAGTTATAATTAATTTAAATGAAACAGACTTGTTAGAGCACCATCTAGTGGTGGTTTGCTTTAATTATGTAGCCATTTGTATGCTTCCCCGCTAAGACAGTAATGGTCTTTCTCATTTCTTTCAGTTGTGTCAAACTTGTGGATCCCTGATGTTCTGTACTACTCTATAATGAATGGGTACACTTAAGGTCTATCCTGTATGTCATCATTTAAACACTATTTCATTATCTGTTACACTCCCAGACCTGAAGATAGATACACACACACACACACCCCCCCCCCCCCAAAAAAAAAGGCCTTCATCAGGTCCATTTATTTCTCTCTGAAATGAAGCGTAATGTTACACAAGAAGCCTTAATGGGTTCATTTTGTCTCTTAGGCACAGATGCCATGCATTTCCAGTGGGAGAGAGTGTCACATGCTTACCTTGACGGGGAATTTGAGCTGGTTGTAGACCTCCGACACCAAGAGGTTATGGCTGAGTGTCTTCCTCATCTTCATTATTCGGACGATGGCCGCGTCGATCTGGTACTGCCTGTCCTGAAATACTCGCTCTGTAGTGCTGGCTTGTTCTTCCACCTGGGAAAAAATAAAATCTCATAAAAAAGGTAGTGCAGTCAAAAGGAAACAGTTGACCTGAAAAATACAGCACAGAAAACCTTTTAAAACAACCGTTTTAAAATAATCTTCAAAAGGTTGCTACTTTACTCTGATGGTTTGCTATACCATGGAGAACAAAGAGGGCTGGTGTAACAGGGAGAGAGCTGTGCTGACTCTGCTGGCACGTTCACAGGGCTGCAGGAAGAGGGCGGCAGTCGTCCAACAACCGCCTGCGAGTCATGGCAGTGACACAGGGAGGTGGGAAAGTGGGTGTGTGGACTTTCCCCCTCTCTGAATGGCTGAGAGGCGCATCTTGGGAGATTGTTAGCCCTATAAATTAACGCTCTGTTGTTTCCTCAGGTCCGCCCTGTTAAACGCGCAGAGAGTGCAAGCGCTGGTCCACGACCGAAAACCAGTGTGAGAGAAAGAAACGGAGGTTCAGAGCAAGACATTGAGGGCGGGGAACCCTTGGGCAGACCCCCGATTAGTATATCAGAGCAGGCTAGGTAGCCGGCAGCGTAGGACGGTGATCCGGGTCGCACAGGCAGCGGCGACCGGGATATCGCTGCAAAGTGCAGCACCTTTTCTTTGTAGTTTTGTTAGTTAGTTTTTTTGCCCTGTTTCTTTGTGCCTTCTGTTTTGAAGCACCTGCAAGGGCGCCAGTATTGTGTACCATCGCTTGGTATGCCCGTGGTTCTGTTTACCATCGTTGGTAAATCAGACCATGGACCCACAGCGCCATCTGCGGGATTAAAGAAAAACAGCACCCTGAAATAAAACTGGGCACCTGTGCGGTGTTGCCAAATTCACCTGTCTGTCTCCTGTGTCAGTGAATTACCCACCACCCTTCCACAGCTGGTTTGAAGGTTACACCTACACAGCTTGAGGGAATGCAAATGCTTTACTGTAATGCAGCTGTTTCTACTCCCTACTCTCTGCTGAACCACTTCTGTATCTGGATATGGCTTTAACTGCTCTTTACAAGAGTGCATCACAACCTTGAGGACTGTTCCTAATACACACATCCTAAATATTCAGTGCATGGACACTGGTACCCTCTGTGCTGTGTTTGCAATAAATAAAAAAAAAAAAAAAAAAAAAAAAAAAAAACACAACAGTATTCTGCAAGAGCATTGGCAGTGCTATTGATTCAGTTCACATCAGACTAACCAACGTCAACTCTGCTGGAGCACTGGCACAGCTAATTCAGTCCACAGAAAGCTCATGCGATTTAAAAAAAAAAGGTACCGTTTCTTTCATCTGGATCTGATTGATCTTTATCCTGAAGAGTTTGTGTTTGAAGTCGTCATTGCAGGTAAACTTGTCTCCGTCCTCCACGTCTTTGCTCTTCGGGCTCTTGGAAATGACTCTGGCCTTGCCACAGGCCAGGGACTGCAGAGTTCGCCTCAGTTCACCGTCCTCTGTCAAGGCAAAAAAATCACTACTGCAGAGATATTCTACTGCTTGTGCAAGGACAAGCAATACAACAGGTTCTTTACCTCCAACGTAGGTGACAAATTACACCCACAACTTACAACTGCTTTGGAAATGGATTTTGGCCCACAGCTTACAGTACAATAAAAATAAAAAAGCAATGACTGTAACAAACCACCAGCAACAGTACGATTGGCAGAAATGTTAAAATGAGCCCCAGGATCACAAGACACATCACTTGTTCAAAAGTGTATAAATACAGAAAGCATTTCATGACAAATGAAACAACCTGAAGAAATCTACTGCCAGATCTTTCAGTCTGGCTAGAAGTCAATTGCACCCTTTTCATTGTGTATCTCAATTTAGAAAGGTCATGCTTTAGTTCATAAATCTACAAGTGTGTTATTACAAGTGGAGTATTATTAACAAGGAAGACACTAGAAAGACTTTGTCAAACCTTTTGTGATTTAAATCATTAAGCTTCTTTTAGTATTGCCTAATTAACTCTATTGAGTTTTTAATCGGTATGGGAGATTAACAAGGAACATTCCAATGTTAAAATGTGAAAAACACACCTATTCCTGTTGCCAGTTTGATTTCTTCCAAGCTGAACTCTTCTCCTTCGTTGAACATGAGCAACACCAAAGTCTGGAAAAGTGACACTTGCAGCTCCTTTTTACCCTGCGAAAAAAAAAGATTCAATTTACAAACCCTCCTTGCCCGTTCTATAACATGTGTGCCACATATAAAACACCTCCTAGTATTAGGAAAATTGAAAAACTGACTACCTCCTTAAATTCAGCTTTTAATACACAGTGTCCTAATGTTGATTGCCACTGGAGCTTCCTGCCGCTGTGCTTCCCCAGGTAAAACGTTTTGAAAATCTCCTGCAGTTTTACCATCTAAAACAGGTTAAAAAAAAATAGAAACAAAATGTTAATAAAAATTAATTTTGCAGAACAGCGTCTCCTCTTTCCCTGAACATGTTTTTAAAGCCCTCATCTTAGAAAGGCAACGCTAGTGCAGTTTCCGGCTCTACTGACCTCTGCAGGTAGATGAACTTCCATAGGCACATATGTTGGCCAGTAACCCATTGTTAGGATATTTACTGTCAGTTCAATATTACCAGGTACGTTTTGACACTGCATGTACTGAAAATAAAACAAAAAAAAAAAGTTAGTGGCTTGAGTGAACACACTGGGGTTTATTTTCTAAAACCAAAGTAAACCACAAACAATACTACAGGTTCATGCAAGTTTAAATACAAATGCATTTAAAAAAAAAAAAAAAAAAAAAAAAACACTGCAGAGGTAGAAATTCCTGTTGGACAGTTTACAAAGAAAACACCACAACACTGTATATTCAATTACAGCAAGTCTAGTTTGAATGGAATTACATACAACACAGAAACATTAATCTGTTGAACCTTGCATGGATGAGGGGGGGATGGGGGGAGACGGGACGGGACTGAAGGCATATCAATCTGTATTGGTAAACACATCCAATCTATACAATTGAAGCCTGGACAAACTAATTTGCTGAAAAGAAGTTTTTAATTTGCAATTCAGCCTTACCTGTTTAAACTGAACCATGATGTCTTTCGAGAGCTCCATGTCCTTGAACATCCCCTCCAATTTACTAGTGAAAGCAGCGCCACATTCTGAAATACAACAAAAGGTTCAATAAACTGAAACAAAGAAACCCCCTACACATGATCATAAGGTTGATTAGTTCCAAGCAGAAGCTTTAGAAATTGAAGAGCAATTCTTCATAGCCTGGCACAATGCACAGGTCTACGATGCAATTAACACCTACCCACTTCAAACAATCAAGCAGTAAATGTAGTATTTAAAAAAAGCACAAGTAGCTTCAGGTTCCATTTTTGGTAGGATGCTTCCAATCTTGTTCTTAACAATTACTCAAATAGAAGATAAATACAGAAATGTATTTTACAACACATTTTCAATTAAAAAACCCTCAATATTGGAGTTCTTGGTAAGATGACAAATAACTAAATATTAAAATGCAGTTTGAAGCTACTTGCTCTTAATGTTTAGAAGAAACTTGACTCTCACCGTGTTTTAGTTTGGACAGCATGGACTTCTCAGCATCTACTGAAGCACTCTTCCCAACCAGTAACCTCTTTGCTAAATCTTTCTTGTAAAATGCCTCAAAAACATCTTTTCCTGTTGCAAGCAATATCAAAAAAGGCAAATTGGTATAGTACATTTTATATTCTGCATTGCTTATTTACAATTGCAACTGAACGATGAATGAAAATAGCATAATGTTTGTGCAGCAGGTTCATTTTGAGACTGAGTTCCATACCGTAAATGAACCTGAATATGATCATTATTTTGTCCAACATCTTCTCCAGCTCCTCATCTGTTGCTTCTTTGTTGCCAGCACGCAGCTTTGAATCCACATACTTTGCTGGGACAAAGAAAAGCAAAATTACAGATCTACCAAAACGCAGTTATGGAAACTTCTTAAAAACTCTTGCAATGCTTACAGAAATTATTTTTAAACCCATTCTGTAGTACAGCTCAAATAAAGGCCTCAGAATGATTTAGCATAAAAAGGAATGAATGAGGTGTTCACTGTCCAAAAAAATAAAAAAAAAAAGAATTACCAATTAGTTCTGCTGGCTTGTTTGGCCTCTTGTTTATGAACGTTTCAAAAGCTTCCTTCATGGCGTTGACAAACTTCTCGTTCTTCAAGAAGCAGATGTCTATGACGTGATCCACCTTGTCCTTAAAATCTAGCAGCTCCTGGACCATTGTCTTATCCTTTTCAGGGTTGATTACTATCGTGCTTCCAAAGGCCTACAGAAAGCACAATAAACCCAAGTTCAGCTACCCAGCATTCTCAACAGGTGCAGCTTCCAAGTCTACGTCCCCAGGAGCGTGGAAGATGTGTGTCAGAATTCAGAACACAAAGATTACTGAGTGGTGCAGAACACAGTTCTGATTAGAACTGATGTAATTGACAACAGGAAAACACACAGTATACAAATATAATTATTTTTTATTACTGACCCATTCAAGCATCCATCCATATATTAATAAACACATGCACGAAAAGATTTTTGGACTTCATACTATTAATTATCTGTGCATTTAGTGAATATTATTCTTGAAAACTGCTATAGAAAGCATTAGAAAGGGAGGGGAATTGTGAACCCCACTACCTTTATATACTCAATCCAGTGCTGAAGGAGGACCTGCACACCCCCTCGCACCCTGCTGAAGAGCTGGTACAAAAGGGACAGGTCCTGGATTCTGTTCTCATCTAGAAGGTGGTTTAGACCTAGGGAAAGCAATTTAAAATAACGAAACAATTGAAAATGTACACCCACGACAACATTTTTTGCTTCAATTAAACTAGAATACTAGTCAAATCAAGATATCAGTAAAACATTTGATCATAGTTTTCAAATTCTATAAAATGTTGTTATTTGTTAATGTAGCCTGTCACCACACTACAGAGCAAGTTCCTGTGCTGCAGGTATGAGGGGGCCGCCATATGAAGACCAATGAGTACCAACACATCTGTAAATCTCAGTAGGGAGTCCTAATACACGCCGCACAGGGACTATGTCTGTCGTTTGGTAGACACCAGTCTGCAAGAAGGTTTTATGATACTGACAACCCTGAAATTGCCCAACAATATTAACTGTAGTTTTGTCTTCCAGGTCAAGCTGTAAGATCATCTGGAATAGATACTTCTAGAGAATAAAAAATAACAAGATTACCTTTCTGAAGAGTGGCTGTTAGATGTTCACCTAATAGTTGTTTTTCCACAGTAGCTATAAGGGGCTTTCTGTAAAATAGGGAAAAGCTCTTGTTGGAGTCCATGAATTGAATTAGTAAACTACCAAGGCATCAACTTACTATTGAATTAGTAAAGCAAGGCTTACTGTGTGCTCTGGTCTAAATATGTGATAACCCTGTCAGCTTCCTCTTCCAGGCGCTTGCTTACATGGTGCAGATAGTCTGGGACCTGCAAAAGAAAATCTAATATATACAGCTCTGCAGGGTTGGAAAACATGACTGAAACAAAACTGTGTTAAAGCATCATAACCCCTGGATCTGTCGGACTCAACTCCAATTCAGATTCAATCAACACGAACAAAGCTTTCTTTACTTCCAAGATAAGTGTAATCAGCATCACTTTGTGAAAGGAAAATGAAATTAACGGATCTAAGAGTTTTGAAACATTAATTGACCAAGCCTTACCTCCCTTTATTTGAACTTGTACAGTTTTAGTTGATGCCACTGGATCAGTTTATAAATATTAAAAAAGTGCATTCGTCTAATGAAGTCAAGATTACCTCGTGTTCCTGCATTAGCCTCTGACCTTCGGCAGCATACAAACGATTAGTCTCTTCCAAAAACCGCTGTTCAAATGAATCCTGGTAAATCTAAGTGTCCGAGCAGAAAAAATACTTAAAGAAGCAGACCCATCATGATTTGTATACTAAAACACAATGCCTTCAGAGCAAACGTATTGACTGGTGACAGAAACAGACCACAGAGTATGCTTTTAATTAGCCCACCAGGGGGTACTACTTACCTGCAAATCTGAGAGCATGCTGAGAAGACTTCGGAGCAAACTCCTGCCGATGGCCTCTCCACTTCGCTCCCTTTCAATCAACAGCAAGATACCGTCTATCGTCTTATTCTGCACTTTCTGATCACTGATTATGTAAAATCTAAACAATTCCAGTCCCATGTCCCTAGAAAAAGAGTTAGCAATGTTTGTGTACATTTCCTTTATTATTATGGTGGTCAATCATTCCGATTGGTTCCTGGTTCTGTTCCAATATTGCTTTATCAATTTACTCTAAAGCTGCTCTGAAGCTCGTCGGGAGAATCCCAAAGCACTGGGACTGACTAGACTTCCTCATTCCACTCACAAGCTGCAAACTACACTTACCAAATAGACGGCAGCATTGAATTTTGAAGAACATAAGTCCGATCCAAAAACAAGAAGATACTTCGAATCATGATCTGCAAATAGAAAAACAAAACATAGTAATGACGTCAGTCCAGGTTTACCTGTTGAAGCACCTGTTCCTTGATGTCACTCAGGTTTATTATTGCATAAACTTGCCATTTGTCTGCAGTGATCCTGCCAGCATGTATCTATCTTCTTCAGGAACAGCACACTGTCTAATGCATCCGTAACTGTTAGGTCAAGGAAGCCGCTATAATATGGACAGATGCACACAACCCTTACATCATCTGGGTCATTGCAGCTCAAGTGGACCAAGGAGTGTTGCTCGACCCACTACGTCAAAATGATTCTAATGCCATTTGTCTAGGTTATATCCCCGAAACTTTGAGAAAACAGATATGACAAATAGGCATTATTACCCCCTCATCATATGTGGTTTGAGCATCACCATAGAGGCAACACCTCTAAATGACATCTTTTGAGATAGACATCTACATCTATCTTTATAGTGATGAACCAATAATATGACAATTAGTTGCGGTCCAGTTTCTTCTTTAACCAGTAAAGGATATTCTCTGAACTGATGGATCTGAGCCTTGATGTGGTCCTCGCACACCGCCCTCAGCTGCTTATAAAGTTTTGCTGAAATTTTGTGGGAACAGAGGTTCTCAACAGCCTAAAAAAAAAAAAAGAGAAAATGAACAAGAGGAATTAAAACTCTTATTTAAAAAGTACTACATGCGATGTTGCTAGGTTAGATATATATGGATATCTAGAGAAGCGTTTGTTCAAATGTGATGCAAGTTAGGATTTTTTGTAGACAATTTACTGAGTGCATTAATATCTGGGTATAGATGGAGATGCTTGTCCATCAGTCTTTATGTAGGTAAATCACACTTACATTTTTACTGTTATGAACGGAATCTACAGAACTGTTTAGCCAACTGCCATAAAACTAAATTGAGACTATCAAACTCTGGGAACCTGCCAGTGTGTCTGTATACAGTGGATGAAAGTCATGGGGATCTTCTGTACTCCATTCACATACATGACAATTTATTTAAAAGGACACCTTGCTTATTTTTGTTGTTTTGTTTTTACAAATCTCACAATTGGCTAAATAAAAATCTAGAACTCTGTTAAGGTCATCGCTTTAAAAAAAAAACAAACATGAATAAACAAAAAGATATAGATTGTTACCCCTGGCAACAGCTGCTGCGCTGAATGAAATCAATGATACTGTGATGCTCAGCACTCAAATCAAAACACACTGTGCTGTAAAGCTGCATAAAGCAGCTAAGATAAACAGTAATCAACAACACACACAGTAGTGTGTAGCACACAACTTTGGCTAGAAAAGGTGACTCCACTCACTGTAGAGCGCTCTACTAGTATAGGAAAAAACATTGCAAACCAGCAACAATCTGATATGCCAATTCCTACATTTTTCATTATACTATACTGGTTACCCTGTAAATGCTCCTATGTAAATGCTTTCTTTACAAAAAAGTAAAAAAAACAAACAAAAAGAAAAAAACCATTTGTTTCTGCACTCCTCTTATCAGCCCAATCTGTCCTCTGTACACAAGACAGAAAACCGCATGCACCAGTTCAGCTCAAAAAGGACTCTGGCTGCACTATCAGTGACAGACATCGTGCCCAGATAACCAGACTACACCACATGGAAGCAATTAAAGTGAAGGCACAATAAAATCAAAATCAAGGAGAAGCCACAAGTCCTAGACGTGTGTGATTTTTTTTCTCCATTTGCTGGAGAACAGACATTAAATGAAATTAGTACTGCAAGGGCAATGCGGAGATGGTGGTGTGAACACTACTGCTGTAGTGTGGTTCTTACCTGATAAAGCTCCTCCAGATTGTATTTTATTGATGTGCTGTTTTGAATGGCCTCCACCGCCTCCTTCAGTTTCTGCCAGGTCTCGTCAGTGTAGTTCTCTGGCAATTTCGGTTTCTCTGCAAATAGAAACCATTTCTTAGCAATGTGTTTGACAACTACAATCAACACCCATCTATATTTCCTTTTGAAGACCTAGATCCCCCCCTCATCTGTTTAATGATTCCTTGAGTGGTCATTACAATATGGTTGGACTGTAGCTCTTCTGCCCAGTCTGTTTAAAACTACTGTGTCTTGAATCAACAGATCTTGAGTTTATAAATCAAAATGCCAATCAAAATCAAAGCAAGAAAGACATTTAAATTAGTAAGAAATGTGTCTAATGTAGGGATACATACAAGTGAGATACCATGGGTACTCAAAATGATCACTGGATTACTAAATGCCATCAGGCAGTAACAGTCCCCATGTACTAATCTGGTAAAGGCACAACTTTGTGGAATGCAGAGTAACTCATATGATTTGGAACTGGTTGGATTTCTCATCAGGCTGAGATGCCAACCTCGGTTGAGGTTTGTTTGCCTCGCTATGCAACATCGACCCCTACCATCCTGTACAAGCGTTTGGCTGTGTGCAGGATTGAAGGACGCCTATCCATCTGCAGTGAGGTCCTTAGGTTTGTAAGAGGGAAGCAGAGGCAATGTGATGTTCTGCCATTCTAAATTGGGCTTCTCTTACTACTGGGTCATGAGCCACAAGTTAACAATCACCTCTATTTCACATGTACCTGTGTGTTGTGTGCTTCGCTTTCATTTGCTTGCCCTGGAAAAGCATGGTGGCAATGAAATAGCATCTTGAGCGCCAGTGTGTTATGAATGCAAAGAAACCCAAAACATTTTAACTACAGCTCATAAAACAAGGACTAGCTCTTAACATGTACAGTACATCCCCTCAATTATAATTACAGTTTTAGAGATCAGAGTTAATCTGGGATTTAAGGTGGATAAATAAACAAATATCCAATGTTAATATTAGGATAATGTTAGCACGGTCTTCAGTGTACTCCATATTTAGTACTAAATAAATAAGCAGGATAAACAAAACCGTGAAACGTTGGGGCTAAAACACATCATCCTACTTCCAACAGTTCAGAGGTAAACATGCATTTCTGACATCAGATACAGTTTTCTATGGCAGTACCCCTGGCAATCCCTGGCAAAAAATGGATTGAATTGATTTGAAGAAGTAGTCAATATACAGCAGATACACAACAAACAGCAGCTATAATCCCAGGAGGAATTGCTTTCTTGGCAACACTTCAATCAGATGGTTATTTTTTAACAAGTGCCAAAACTTTTTCTAGAAGGCATAGTACGTTTAAGACAGACACATACAGTAATGCTGTATGCACACCAGACATTCAAATCAGCAATCCCTACAAACAGAGGACTTCTATCACAATTCAATCATATCACAGCATACTGACAGGTGTCGTTCTTACATCAAAATACAAACACTTCAATCTGACCGACTAATTATTCCAAGATTTTCCTAGCTGTGCTATAACACAGGCCAGCACCTCAGTAGCTGTACAATGCACGCAGATACTAAATCACAACTTATTCCATGTAAACAAAAACTACTAATAGGAAAGCACTGAAATAGCAGCTCTCCACACTGTGTCCCCCGACCAGAGGTTTTATTATCATGGTTCGTGAGCATGTTTCTGCTCTATTATTACACAGCTTCTAAGTTAACGTTAACACATTGTCCATTACATCAGAGGCCTCACGGAGTGGATTACGTGAATGCATAAAACTCTTAAGCATGAAACTGGTAAATTGCGTTACTGCAGGTCTAGTGATCGGACATATTACCTTTGAAGTTTTTTATAACTAGTTTCTTGGCAGCTCCGGGTTTGCTGTTGGAGAAGCTTGTGGACCCAGTCGAAGTTTTTGTCAGCCCATTAGCATGATGTCCAACGCCAGCAGCCAAAAAGAGGTTTTTACTCTTGTTTGAAGACGTTGATGAAGAAGAAGAGGACTCCTCAGCCATTTTCACATCCAGTCCGATAAAATCGAGAGAGTCCTCGAACCTCAACTTCTTCTGGACGTGGTGAGAGGTGGAAGAACCGGAGGAGGACGAATTGTTAATGCTTTTGGAAGGAGACGAGGGAATCGATTCAAACTCTTCCCTTTCGGAGCTGTTTATTTTCCTCTTTTTGGACGTAGTACTAATGCTGCTGCTACTCTTATTACCATCAGAAGCTGCTGGTCTGACCTCCTGAGCTGGTGGCGGGGGGTTAGGGGAAGATAAACCTGTTGGAAACATGAAAAAAATTACAAAAATCAAATAACCAGTCTGTTAATCCTACGAGGGGTTTTTGTTGCATATGTTGACGTTCTATACTTTTCTCTGAGCCTCGTCCCCTCTTATATTTTTGAATACTTAATTGTTTTCTAAATGGAAACAGACAATATAAATCAAACTAAAGCTCCACTCTTCAGACCTCCTTTTCTTTCTTGTTATTGTCAAAAAAAAGATGGCTGGTTACTGCTTCCTCTTCAGCGCACCCCCTATCCCACATATTGCAAAACCTTTTAAATTTAGATTTACATTAATTATGCCTGTTTAATCCAAGTTATCGTGGCAAACAGTGTAAACGGCTGTTGAATATATATTGATTCTGAAAAGCTGCTTTAGACTGTGTACGGACATGTTGTGACCTACCGGAAGTATTTCGGGATTTCGTCGACAGTGCGTTTGCAGCAGTAGCCGCGAGGTGGTGCTGTGTGAACTTTGGAGTAAAATAAAGTTTTTTTTTTTTTTGTCTGTTTTTTTTTTTTAAGTTTTCAATGTTGTTGTCACTCTGGACTGGAGCTGTTTTGGCAGCCAAAGAGTAGTTTTAAAACAGATAATACATTTTGAGAATTCATGTGGTCACGAATTGCATTTGTTAAACCTTTAAAATATGCTACATTAAAAGTTTTAGCGTCACGAATACAAATAATTAGTGTGTAATAATTAGTATAAACATTAACTATAACATGTATGTAACTTTTAATTGAGGAAATCAATGAAACCAAGAAACATTTTTTTTTTTCAAACATATCCAACAAGTCTTATGTAATAATTTATATTTCCAAATGTACGGCCTTGATATTACAAATATATATATATATAATATGTCATATATATATATAGATATATATCTATATATATATATAATATATATATTATAAACACCGCACACAAATCCATTATAGCGATGATTGTGACCGTTCTTGTCTTAACATCAATCTCTATGGCACACGCCCGGCTCTTACCGCATTTCGCTCCGTACTGTCGTGCTGTGGGTTGCTGTTGCAAACACTGCTGAATCCGGCGCAGGGAGACGCGTGGAGAGAGAGAGCATCGTATTTATACTTTTGGATCTGATTGAGCTCTGCTAAGGAATATCAGCAAAAATCGAGTTATATAGAAAAGCCAGTCACTGAGGATGTTTAAAAAGTTGGGTTTGTTTGTCTGTCATTGGGCTGTCTGCGGGATAGTCAATGCGTGGCTGTTTTGCAAATACGGTGTATACTTGCAATGAAGTTATGCGTTTGTACTGAGTCTACTTACAAGTGTCACTAAGTGTTATAACGCGGGTTAGATTCCTAGCTGACCTAAAAAAACGAGAACAGAAACTGACCACAAGCAATCGTTTATGAATCTAACTGGATGTAGTATTTTTTGTCTTTCTACTTATTCATTCCATTTAACATATATGCACATAGACAGCGTATTTATGGTATTGTCTTTGAAATTAATCCCATATTAATAAAATAATTAGACCAGAAAGTGGTGCATATAGTAGTACACAGTATGCATCATTTGTTGTTGTTGTTGTTTATTTATTTTTTTTATTTATTAACCTACTACCTGCACGTACATGTCAGGTGACAATCCAGGACGTACATCTCTTAGAAAAGTAGTTATTCGTCTTAGTAAACACCGTTGTAATAATTATTATGAAACTGTACAGCAGTGCACGGTGATAGCTTTGTGTTTTTTATTTGATTTCAGATTTGATGACAAGGAAAATGTTTCCAACTGCATTCAGCTCAAAACGTCAGTTATCAAAGGAATAAAGAACCAGCTTTTGGAGCATTTCCCAGGCATCGAGTCATGGCTCAATCAGATCATGCCGAAGAAGGACCCAGTTAAGATAGTTCGATGGTACGGTGTTCGTAATTCGCTTTGTTCCTCCTGCTTCTATAATGAGTTGACCATTCTGCAGCAGTGAAACCCGGAGGCTCTCACAGACACCTGTACTGAACCCGTTATTTACAGTATTTCATGACATCAGCTAGGGGAAACTTTGCATTCTGAAGTGCAGGGGGCAGACAACGAAAGATGATCATTTCTGATTTTAAGTGAATTAATTGATTTCAGTTTGGATTAAGAACATCATTACATGTTTACAGCAAGGCATTGGTATTTTAACATTTTCAGCCACGAGCACATTGAAATCCTGACAGTGAATGGAGAGTTACTGTTCTTCAGACAGAGGGAAGGACCTTTCTACCCAACACTGAGATTACTTCATAAATGTAAGCTTTAATGGTTTCTTTTTTTTCGATTGTCAAGGGAATGCACCCCTGGCCTGAATTAAATCAAAATTAGGAGGCACCATAGCCATTCTTAAGTATAGCTATGACATGCACTAGAGAGTTGGTGCAGTACATATAAAATTAATTTTACCTACAGATGTGCTGGAATTGATCAGCAGGGCCGTGGCGTTCTCTTCCATGATCCTCATTTGAGTTGATGGAAGTTTGCATGGAAATGTTATTCCACGCACTGTAACTGTGGGTCTGAGAGACTGTAGTGTTTTCCTCATGCTGTGAAGACACCCACTATTATATAGTAGGCTGAGCTATATAACATTTAAAACCCATACTGGGAACTGCTTGTCTCATTTAGATGAACCTTTGCCTCAGCTTTTATGAAATTATTTTCCATATGCTGTGGCTCATGCTGATATTTTCTAATGGTGTTAATAATATTAATATGTTATTTTTACCTTTTTATAACATATTGAATAGAGGACAACATAACCAAAAAAGCTATAGTTTGTCAAGTCAGTCTGTGATTCATAGTGATGTAGGTTTCACCACATCTTCTCAACAGAGTATCATTGCTGACCACTTTATCTCTTTGAGCTTCAAAATAGAACAATTGCATCAGCTGTACCCTGGCTAGTATTGTATAAAGTAATTTGTATGTGTTTTGACTTCAGTGTATTCGCATACATTTATAATATTCCCCTTGTAAATCCTTGACCCTTGCAGTCCCGGTCTGTTCATTCCACACTGTATTGGAACAGAGCTCCACACTGAGTTCCCCTAATATCAAATGTATCACTCATTTAAATCGTTGTGTTTATTTCTATATTTTCTTCCCAGATCCCTTTATCCTTCCACATCAGCAAGTAGATAAAGGAGCTATCAAATTTGTCCTGAGTGGAGCAAACATCATGTGTCCCGGCCTCACGTCTCCAGGAGCCCAACTGTACCCAGCGGAAGCCGATACTGTGGTCGTATCCTTCCAGAGTAAAATATAAATGCCCTTCAGTAATAAATATACATTTTAAGAGAGATTACACACAGAACCCTTTCGTGCACGACATATTGAAAGTAGGCAATAGCTGGGAAAAAGTCATTTGTGGACACCTAATAAATGTATTTTTAATTGAAAGTGCTTTCCATTTATTTCTATTATATGGGGGAAAAATGGCACCCTCAGATGAGGTCGTAACGCATTTCCGTGTTCCACGTGCCCTTGTATAAACACTAGTTTAGGGTTAAATAAAACCTATTGTGATCGAGCTGTTTATTTATTTAACAGCACTGCAATACAAAGCACATGATCCTGGAGAAAAGGCTGCTACAGTCAAGAAACAAACTACACTTCTTTTTTTTTTCTAGTAAATAAATGCATATTGATTTTCAGGTAAGGCTTTGAACCTCAGCCAGTAGGCTCCTTGACCTCTGTTCCCAGGCTATAATGGCAGAGGGTAAGCAGAACGCACTGTGCATCGGGGTCATGAAGATGTCAGCAGAGAACATGCAAGTACTCCCATCTGTTTGTATAAATTGTCAAAGGGGTTGATTTGTGTTGCCAGCAGGGAAACCGTCTGCTTTGTAGATGGTCTATGCAGCTTTGCTGTGTAATACTCCAAGAAACATCTTATCCTGGCAGGGAAGAGTTTGATGAGGTCGAGTCAGAAAGACACACGTTTAACAGAACACATGTCTGACTTATACTGCGTTCAGGACAATTTCATTTGGAAACCAATTCACTAATCAAATTCCTTCGAAGGTATAGGAATGGGAATTTTAAAGACATGATTGTTCAAGTGCTTTCATTTGAAGCCATTTTAATTGACTAACAGGGACTTCAATTGAAGTAATTTGTTGCCACTGCGAGAAGGTCATTATTAACAGAACGTGCCTGTTGAGATTTTTATCAGTTGGAAATGGAATTGAAAATCAGGAATTGACCACATACCCTGCTCTTATAATTTAGTCTTATTAACTGTGTGAATACAAAGCAATGAAAAAAAAAAGAATTGTGATGAACTTGCTTGTAAAGAGTGCAGTGCAGAACATTACACCATACAAGAAGCAGTAAGTGCTTTTTAATGATTTGTATTGTGTCAGAGTGTTCATCTAGAAATGTTTGTTTTTTCCCCACACACATTTTAATACAGTGAGAAAGTCAACAAAGGAATTGGCGTGGAGAACCTCCACTATTTAAATGATGGTCTGTGGCACATGAAGACATACAAGTGAGGAGTGGGAGAAGCATTGTCCCTGCCAGCAGGACCTTCAGAGGAATGTGTGTGGATCACCTGTTTTGTACGACAATGGACTTGTGAATATATAATAATACACAGTTAAAACCTGGATTTATGGCAAAACAAAATATAAATAAATTAAGATTCTGTCTAAAAGTGTTCTCTTTTTCAAGTGTACTAAAGTGGGGGGGGGGAGACTGGAGACTATTAAAAAAAAAAAAAAAAAAATGAAGCTTAATGGGATTCCCCGAATTAGCTTTTATCATGACATGATTGCAGTTCTCTTTATCACAGCTTGGTCACAATGAGGATAGCAGTGCCATAACACTGACTCTGCCTGGGTTCAATCAGAATTATGGCAGTGCCATAGCCAATATAAAGTGTAGCTAAACTGATTTAATTTAGATTGTGAAGTCAGAGCTGTAACTATATGGATCTGTGGAACATGTGTTGTAAATTAAAGCATTCAAATTTATTTAATACATTCAAACAGCACAGCTTGTTAAAAATCACATACAGAACAAAGTTTGAAAAAAATCCAGACACACAAACATTTATTGACAAGAACCCATCAATTATTCCCAGTATTTCAGGTTTTATGTATTTACCACAAATTATCCAAAAGCAGTAGAAAAAGTATGTGTGCTATGCAAAAATATATTCATGTTAAAAGCAGATTTAGATTTACAAAAGCTTATTTGTGGAACCCACTTGAATGGCCATAGAGCACACTTTAATTCTATAGACAGACTGAGCATTCTGTCACTTCTGCAAAGTTTACAACTTCACTGTAAAAACACTTTACATTCACAGTCCCTTCAATGGTTTTTTGACTTGTCACATACAAACACACAATATGTCAAATGAAGAATCTCATATTTTGTTATTCCAAATAATGAATGCAGGTGATCTCAATATATAACTTTCAAAGCTTTCTACATTGCTGACTGACATTTTTGGATGATTACATTTTAGAACGGTTATTTATAGATTGCAAGAGAACAATCTTAGTTTCTCAGCAAATCAACAATTTGGTTAATTTATTATTATCTTAAATTAGACATTGTAACATATCAACAGATACAGAAAAAACATACTTTTAATTGTATTTTGTGTATTAATGACCTATAGCTGGTGGTTCTTGAGAAACATAAACGCCCCCAGGTCAATGTCAGAGGGTTAAAAACCATTGCTTATCAGAAGATCCTTAATATGTAATTGTCACAAAAAACGACTACCTAAAATGAAACATTCTTATCTACACTATACAGTACATTTGTAGATGCTTATTATATATAATATATATGTATCAAATACTCAATGAATAAGATATGCCTCCAACTAATATAATTTACTTATTCTCCTGAACTGTGACCTCTAAGCATACACTCTAACAGTTTTATGCATTCTTTAATATTTTATTTAGATCGACTGAAGTGGCAAAAACATAAGTGTCTGGTGAACAGATTCAATAGTACAGGCTACACCAATGCATCCGTGACACAAACATTTCACTGTGCGGAAAACATGAACCAGCAATACACCGGCAGAAAATAAGTGAGCTCTCAGGACATGAGCTTTGGTTCAGTTTTGTTTGTTCGGTCCAGTCCAGAAAGCACTCAACATTGCAAAACAGGTATTTACATATTCACACACAAAACCTTGAGAATCAGGCTTGGTGCACCAAGTAATAAAAGAAAATGATTTCATCACACCACAATGATACAACAGCCCCCCTCTGCTTTTAATCACCATCACCGTTAACAGGAAAATAATAACTTTGACCAGCACATGAACGCAATGTGCGACAGACCCTCTGGAGGCTGACAACTGCTGTTGAAATATTGAAACTGCTGAAACCTCGTACCTTCGCACCATTGAACAATGCCTTATAAGAGAACAGATAAAGTAGTTTTCAGATTTGTTATGCACAGGGGCGCAGTTCTGCGTGGCTGCCAATGCAGCCCGAGCTTAGTCATTGTCGGAATCAACTGGAGGCAAAAATATCAAGGAATCGTGGAACGTGTGCCCGTAGGGACGGAGTCTGTAGACCCCGTACATGAGGACCTGCATGTAGTTCGGAGACTGGCCGTGGAAGGTGATGGCTACGTCAGAGCAGCAGCCGTTCACCACCTCCTGGGGCTTCTTAGCCAGTGCCTCTTTAATAAGAGTGCTGACCGATTTGGTGTTGAAAACCTCCTTTCCTTCCGAGTCCTCTGCGTTCTCCGCGAACACGCCTGTGTACTTCAGACACACAGCCAGCTCCTTTTCCTCAGTCAGTTTCCAAAGGGCGCGGCCCTGTTCGGGGCACTTGACATCGTCGCTGAACACCCCCACCAGCCTCCTGAGGGCTTCAAAGCTCAGCACCACACCGCCCTCAAGCTCAGCATACTCCAGCTCCCCCGATTTAACAGTGTGTCCGATGTAGAAGGGCTGGCTGGGGTCCTTATTCAAAAGGAAGTATTTCAGGTTCTCGATAATCGCAAACGTGGAGGGGAGTGCCACGAAGAACCAGCTGTAGCCCTTGCCGTTGGCGTAGGCATGTTTCAGAGCGTTCCTCAGCATGAGCCACTGGTCTTTGGTGTCAAGGCTGACAGCGCGGAACACCTTGACGTCTTCGGAGGTGTAGAACTCCGCCTTGTCACAGTGCTTGCTCCAGGTGTCCACCACAGCTGCCCAGTAGGAGAGCTCTCTGGGCTGCACGAGGATGATGCAGTACACGCGGATGTGCTGGCTCAGCTCTAACCTCTTGGGCTCGGGAAGCTTTAGCAGTTCCTCCTCGCTTGGCGCCTGGATGTGGTGGTGATGGTGGTCTGTGGTTGACTGATGCCCCTTGTTGAAATTCCCGAACAGGGTCACTGCTGCGCAGAAGATTCCCCCCAGCAACATGCCCTTTATGAAGGAGCTGCCTTCTGAAATCATCTTAGAGTCTGGCAGAAGAGAAAAAGATTTACTTCTAGTCATTTTCACACACAATACATTTCTACTATCGTAATGATTACTGTATCTGGTATTCAATATTCCAGTGAAAAGCTTTCACACTGGACTACTACATTATACACACATCTGGAATGGAAATAAGACTCCAATTGCATAGCAATTTCACCCATTCCTGGTTTTACAACCAGCTTGATTAGCCTCAGTGTATAGGTAACAAGCTTAGGTGTGTCTTATTAAACTCTTAGTAAAACCAGTAAAAACTATTATTACCATCCTTGCACATCAAGAATATCCAGAACTGAGTTCATGTTGTTTGGGTACTGTGGGTGAACTGTGAAAAAAAAAAAAAAAAAAAAAAAAAAAAAACACAACCAAAAGCGCTCGTAATTTCTCTGTCTATGGAGAATCCCTTTAGTTTTAGAACTGTTTTTAAAAATAAGCCGGTTCAATTTTTACTGCAGGTTTATTTGTGTAAAGCTTAGATGGGTTCCTTGAACTATTCTGATCAAAACACAATGTCTCTCCAATCTAATTGACTGTCTATCCTGCATGAAGTGTTCAGAGAAACCCAAAGGTTCTATAACGAACTCCAGCAGCCGGGCTCGTCTTTTAACAAACCCATAACTTGAAAAAAACTTTTTTTTTCTGGAATAGATCATGGTAATTAATCTACATAGAAATACAACTGAGAAGCACACAGAACATGTTAGTCTAAGATAAGTAATACGTACAAAATAAATCAAAGAATGAGGGATATATGTTCTCAAATTGTCAATTTTTAAAATGTTTGAAATTTTTCCCAGGTCAGTGCAACTAGATTCGACAGCACAGTTCAAAGTGTCTGTTTAGTAGCTGCCAATTCCAAATCGTAAAGTTAACAATTCCTTAACTTTTTATCCGGTCACATATTACTACCGCGTTCTTCACCATGCATGTGGGATGTTGACACTCAACCCACGTCCATTTCAGCGCTTCAGTGGCGGTGTTGTGTAATATTCTGTATCCTATACAATTCTGCATCCCCTGCTTATTGTACTATATGCAATCAAGTGGTTTTTGATTAGTAAAAAAAAAAAACATTATACCGTAATAATGCAAATACAGACTAACTCTCACCCTTAATCGAACCTTAACATTAGAAAAAAAAGTGTTCAATTCGGGATTCCTACAAATCAAACCGTGGCGAAAGAGCGGAAGACAAATTGCACAACACCGAGTCTGAGCCGTCATAACTCGCCTGTGTGAAAGGGATATCACATTCATTTAAACAGGTAAAAGCAGCAACATAAGCTCAATATTTGCTAATTGAGGTCCAGGCGAAAGCAAACGGTGACGTGCAACTTTCTAAACTCCAATTCAGAAGACTAGTACACCAGTGATCCGGGTTTTGATTTGCAGCCACTGACTGCCTTATGTAAACACTGAGGTCAATCTGAAACTCTGCTGGTGGCAGAGATGCCATGCTTGCTTGATCCAGTTTTGCATATTCTGTTATCTGGCACCTGGCATCATCGGGTATATTTTAATCATTCAGCCTAAAACACAACTTAATACCATTTCATTCCATATAAAAGCTGTTGTTGTTCAGAACCTGGGACGGCTAACTCTTGTTATAAGTGAAAACATTATTGAAAAACATAACAATTAAGGTTGTGTGATCTCGTATACGAACATACAGGTCTATGAATCCAATATTCCTTTGTATCATCCTAGAGTACAAAAACAAATCAACACTTACTCTTGATTGGATAAGTACACTATACATTATTGCTCGTTTGATCTTCATTAGCTGTTATGTTTTCAGCCTCTACAGCTCTGATTCGGTGTTAATCTTACAGAACTATCATTTTGCACCAGTTCAGTTTGACCCTTCTCTAGATCCCAGATCATCAATAACGCTGGGTTTCACAACATAAACCTCAACTAAAAAAAAATAGTTTGGCGTGTGGCTAAAAATCTAAATTAAAACACTAGAATACAAATAATGATATATAAAAAAAAAAAGTGTTCTTACCTTCTGGTTTCAAGTCAGCTCAATCGCTAGCAACAGCAACTCTACTCGACCACACTGCTGCAAGTCCTTCTTGCTGTTCCTGTTTCCGTATTCATACCGTGACGACTGGAACCTTGAGTGAGTCAGCAGTGACATCACTCGGGGCTCAGCGGTGCGGGGAACAGTGCTGTGAGGGTGCTTGCAGTGAGGGTGCTTGCAGTGAGGGTGCTTGCAGTGAGGGTGCTTGCTGTGAGGATGCTTGCAGTGAGGGTGCTTGCAGTGAGGATGCTTGCTGTGAGGGTGCTTGCAGTGAGGATGCTTGCTGTGAGGGTGCTTGCAGTGAGGATGCTTGCTGTGAGGATGCTTGCAGTGAGGGTGCTTGCAGTGAGGATGCTTGCAGTGAGGGTGCTTGCTGCAGAATGCAGGGCAGTGGTTGCGAGACGAAAGTTTAGTCATCTTTAACGCACTAATTAGGAGCTGGCTTCTTTTTGCATTAAAATGTGGAAAGCAGCTAACCCCCAACTGTAAATATCTGTAAATAAATCAACTGATACACTTTCAAATACAGTTCGCCCGCTTTTTGCAACTTTGTAACATATATTTGTTTGAATTATAAAAGGGACAAATAACATACACGATAAATTGTTTATCAATATGTTTATTAGCGCTATTATACATTTATTAAAAATATTGTTTACAAGAGCATCTACTTTTAATGTTCAGTATTGAATATTCAGGTGAAAGTAAGCACTATATGCGCATTCATTACTTTACAGACATTTGGTGTGTGTGCGAGTCTGTTTATTGCATCCTGGACCTGCTCACTGTATGACTGTATTAGTTTCAGGTGTTGTTGCTAATGCGGTAATAATAATAATTTAAAACAAAAACAAACTTATCAGGATTTTTTTTTTTTTCCTGTGGTAATTTGTGCTGTGTGGATAGTTCATAATAATGCGCTGTCGTATGATTTATTTGTTTATTGTCATCACAGTGAATTAAAATAGTAGAGAATACTACTACAGCGTTCATGCTGCCGCCGGTCCTGTTCAGTAGGCTACACGTTTTATAGACTCTTCGTCTTTTTTTAATTAACATCATCTTGAACCACCTGTCACATTTTCCCCTTTATTATTTTATTACTTTATTCCTGTTTTGTAGCTTTTGAAATTATGCTTTCAAGGGACATGTCATGCTTCATTGAAATATCAGAACTCGATGCATCTCCCAGATCCTGTTTTTTGTTTGTTTACTAGAGCAGGATATAAATAATAAAATTAAAAAAAAAGTGTTCCCTTCAGATTCTTATCTTAGTACTCCTAGCTGATATCGAAACAGTTGCACAATGTAAATTTGCCGGATATCCTAGTATTTAGTTAAACAGATCCTGATAAGCATATAAGGATATTGGGTTTTCCATTTGGGTTGAAATCATACATGGTTTGTGCGTACTTGGCCAGAGTTTACATTTCACTCAAAGTCTGGAAGGTGGCTTCAGCTCCTGATAAGCAAACCCATTAAGGAGATCGATCACCCTGCCACCCCACCTGTCTGGCATTATAAGAAGCTGAGAAGATTGTCTAATTTTTACTACTCTCCAACAGCTTCCATTTTTTTTTTTTTAAATCTTGAAATAAAAATGTACAAACAAACTAGAATTGGAAGACCTATTTGAAAATAAAATTGCTATATACGATTTAGGCAAATTCATATAATGGTCATTACTACAAACTACAAATTAGTTGTCTAATCAAGGCTATTATTAAAAAAATGACCAAATGTATTTGGGTGTTATCTTGGTTGTAAATCTCCCTCCCGACCTGTGAGGGTGCTAAGCAGCGAGAACAGAGTTCTTTGGACCAGCTGGCCTGACAGTTCTTTCCCCGGGTCGGGAAGTCGGTCATTCTGGAAGAAGGCGAGACTCCGTTGCAAGAAAGTATTGACCTGGAAGGGAAACGACGTAGCAGCCGCAGGTTGTAAAGGCAGCTGCACTCGTTTACCAAGGGGTCATGCGTGACAGCATATAAGGGGAGGGAGAATCGTAATCTGTTCCTTCGCATTGGTTTACATGGAGAACCAAGAAGGACTGAGAGCGAACCAGTAAACGAAAGCAAAAACCAAAAATAGCAAAGATCATGAGTGCTGTGTGTTTGTTGTCTGTGTGTTAAATCTTCTTGTTTGTGCACTAACACGTTTTCGGAGCTGTCACCAAGGGCCAGCACTAAAGCCAGAACATCACTGCACTACTGTCATTATAAACTAAACTGTATTGCCCACCAAGAGCACTATTGCACTCACCCAGGACTGGAGACAGGGTATGTATTAATGTGGGGCTGATACATGTGGTTTTCATTGTTATTCAAAATTCCAATATAAAACACAAGAAAAGAACCAAAATATTTAACACCAAATATCAATTCTCCCAGATTATTCTGAGATTGTTTTTTAATAATCAGTGTAAACCTCTAATCCACCCAAACAGTTAAGATAAGATTCATGGACTGCAAATATGATTTAATGAGACAATATGGGCTTTAAATGTACAATACTTAGTAAAACATTCCTTAAACAGTCCTTTGTGTTTTGTGAATAGTGCTCAATGCTGTTAGGGCTATTAGGAAGCAGCATCTATGGTTGAAAAAGGACATCAGTTAGTAAGCCTAGTAAATAATGATCTAATGACAAAGGCGTGGAGCTTTAAAATATCCTTTCCTACGCACATAGTGACAGCAAGGATGAGGTGTGCTTTAACCGAGTTATACTGGGCTCTTTGTCAAAATGAAAGGTTTCTCATCAAACTTGAAAGGAACATTAAAGAGTATCCACTCGCAGGCTCTGATGGATGAGAGTGTGCAGATCTCTCCGGCATCAGCTGTTAAATGAAACAGCTTGTCTTGTGCTCTGTCGCCTTGCTTTTGGATTTGATGAAGGACGGAGCCTAAACATAGAAAGTAGTTTAGGGATGATGCTGCTGCAATGACATTTAATTTTGGGGCAGTTTTAGAAAAGTACTACCTTTTTCATTTTAAAAACTGCTTTGATTCACCCCCAAAGCAACCATTACCCTTTGAGCAGATCTACAAAGGTAGCAAGTTTCATTTACTGCTTGTCAATCATGCTGACAAACTGGAATGTTGAACAGACAGATTAAATAATATAGAAATTCATACTTCTCATACTCTGCATGTTTACAGACAAAGAGAGGGGCTGGCAGAGTTGAAAATCACATCATTTGAATGGAATGAGAAGGGTTGTTCCATTCTGGCGCTTAGATTATCCAGGCAAGGTTAAGGCAGATTTAGAGAAAATTGGTAAGAACTCAGTATTGGATCATCAGAACCCAAACGTGATTGCAGATACCAGATCACAGAAAGGGGAAAAATTACTTTTGAAACTACTCTGTCTTAAGGTATTGTCGTCACAAGACACCCACTTTAGAGAATTGGAAGAGGCATACAATACTGTGATATTCAGTCAAAACCCTGTCCCATGTTTCTGCAGCCTCCTGTGAATACAGTGTGTGTGGGCTGTGCTTGGCCGCTTCTCATTAATTAAGGAATCAATAAATAAATATCAAAACTACAGTGAAACAGCAGCATTGATTCAAAAACTCTTTTGGCGTCCAGTATTGTTGATTCTGGAAAGAAAGGTAAAACTATGAACACATCAGAGCAAAAGGGCAAAACTGCCTTTCTCTGTCATTCACAGTTATCATCACATCTGCATGTGTGACCAAAAGTGACCTTAGATTGTACAAGAGAAATAATGTATTTGTATTCTAACCTCATAGGACAGGAAGTGACCTCATAGCAAGGACTGATTGTTGCAGCTTTGAATAAACATTTGACAAAGCTCTCTGTACAAGCAATGATAGGGGAGATTCAGTGTGACAGCGTGCCTTAATGACAGCCGTGATGAGGGGTCTTGTCACGTCTATCCATTAACCAGCAGGCTGAGGTGACATGATACACTATTGATCTGCTCAAGATAGATGGTGCTGGAAGATATAAAAATGGGACCTGTCCGATCCCAGCAGAGCAGAATAAACCTGAAACCACTGAGACACCATCATGCAGTCCTGGGCTTTGGTTTCGATTGTAGCCGTGCTGTCTGCAACATGCCGGTCGCAGGCTTACCCGCTGTATTCAGGGAGCAACCACGTGCCACAAGGAGGTAGGTGTCATGCACTTGGTTTTTAGTGGTTTCATTACAGCTTTAAGAGTTTTCTACAATATTTCTAAGATTCAATCAATTATTATTATATTTTCTATGGCGGCATCCAATCTGTTTTTGTTACGGCAGGCATGTGGTTGGGGTGTGTCCTCCTTTTACAGTTTCAATGGAATATTTCTTTAATGTCACATTTAATTCAATGTGCCCACAGCTTTACCTAACAGAAATGTATTTTCTCAAATAGCTATCCATTAGAAGCAGATTTGGAGAATCATTTTCAAAACAGCACATCCTTGTTTATTAGGTCCAACTGCGTTCAAATCTGAATTACCAAGGGGCTGGAACCTTTGAGATAGTTTTGGCTGCTCACTCAGGGAGGCCTTTTCAAGCTGTCGGTGCATTCCAGTTGCCTCTTGGTTTGTCCTAGCAGTTTTCAAATACCCTCAAATGATGTCAATTAGATGTAAAGGTTCCAGTTTTGTAAAAATAGCAATAGTAAGAACAATATGAGTTGATTACAGACACGAGTAAATCAAGTTCCTCTGTGTGATGCTCATTTGTAAGATTACTCTGTTTGTATAGCCACGTCTATAGAAACACAAGTTGTGCGGTCCTTTGCATCAGCACTGATATGGCCAGATTAAATTGAATCTTTTTTCAAAGGCAGTTTCAGAAGTATTTTTTTTTTTTTACACACAAAAATCTCCAGTGGGTGTCACACTTGAGAGGGGGGGGGGTGATAATGGGTCTATCTGATCAGATATGATATTTTTTACAGTCTAGCCTTCTCATGGAAATGAGCGAGTCTTGTTATATCGCCCCCTCAGAAAGGCTGATACATTACGATGTAGTCTGGCTCTCTGTATGTGGGAGGTCTAATTTCCTCTTCTGTTCTCTACAGATTTGTACCAGAGGATGGGAGACAGTGAGGAAGGGGACCTGACAGACAACGAAGGGATGAGGCAGTTTAAGAATGTGTATCCCTTACTACTGACACAGGATGAGGACACACAGGGCACACTGAGGGCTGCTTGGGTGAAAGGTGGGTGTTTTCAAAGTACAAACAAAGCAATTACAGTTAAGACTTTAATACAGTAAATCTTTCCTGTGTTAAATCTACTTGATTAATTACTGACTAAAATCTGGGTGGACCGTTTATAAGCAGGTTTGACTGCATACACATCAAGTATCAAGACAGTAATTTACTTTGCTATGTGAAAAACATTTTTTCCTAAACAAGAGGTGTTGTGCGTGTGTCTGTGTAAAGAAACAAACGTGACGTCTCCAAATGGATGTGCGCAATACCAATTGCTCTGTTAGTTATTTATTGAGTCCGACAGTCAAAAGTTACACACATAGAGCTTCAACATGCATCGATAGACACAACAGTGTAGAACATCGTTAGAAAGAGAAATCAGAGAGGGATGAATTACCGAAATTAAGTCAAGGTTAAAAACATGCTTCTCTATGCAAATGTGTTTTATTTTTTACTTCTTTTTTGTTTTTTTTGTCTTGTCCGGTGCTTTGAGATATGTCTTGTATGAAAGGTGCTGTATACTTCCAATTTGATTTGATTTGATTACAATAAAGTGACCTCTTTGAACCCTACCGCCCATCATTTGAGTTTCTCAGTCGGTCAAGTTGTATGATTCTGCATTACAGAGCAAAGCAACTTTCTGAACTGATGACCCAACCTAACCTGTTTACATTGACAAAACAGGTCTTTAAAAAAGCTTTAGATCTGGATGAGAAAACGTTTTGGACTCTGCAATGAAACCATTAAGGACATGAACATGGTCCTGGACTGGAATGAACTGGAAGAGCCTAAAGAGATGACCATTGACTTTGCTATTTGTAGATAAATGGGTTGCATTTTCATTCTGTAAACTGGCCAGCTCATGAGCAGCCACCTCTAATAGGAACATTGCTGATCCTCTTTCAGGTACTAAGGATTCTGCACAGCACGAGAAGATCAGCAATATGGTAAGTTTGTGTACACGTATTGATTGTTTTATATATATATATTATATAGGGGTAAGGAGAGGTGCACTCCATCTTGATATGTTAAAGAGTAAGAGCAGTAGTACAATCTCTGTAAGAAAAAGCACTGTGGGCATTCCAGATTCTATACCATCAATCCACAGGTCACAATCTGGAACAAACTATCTGACTCTGTTATTGTGCCCATTCTCCTCTATGGGAGTCTGGGATCCAACCTTGAGCCCAGATTACAATAACTGGGATAAAACCCCAACAGAAAGTATGCATATGCTGTTGTGTGCAAATGCTCAGAAATGCTTCAAACAATGCCCGAGGAGCTGAGCTCAGGTGATACCCACTGCTTCTCCACATTGAGAGACAAGTCCTGAGGTTCTGGTTACACCTGAAACAGATAAACCCCAAATCATTCCAGCTGTCAGTAGCCAGGAGCAATCTGACACAGTGAGCCACCTTATGAAAAAGATTTCAGAGCAGGACAGACAGAACAAAGAAAAACAGAAACTCCCAGAAGAGGAATTTATCAATCCATGCATGGCACGCTGGACTACACAGATCAACAAACACAAAACATTTAAATGATATCGAGCACTGCAGAGACAGTATATAATCACAGAATATTAGGAAAGATCAAAACCCAAACATAGACAAACAGTTACCAAATACCGAATCAGTGACCACAACCTGGAACATAGAAACAGACCGACACCAACAGAGCTGGAAACTGTAGCCAGTGGGACATGAATCGAATCACAGACAAGGAACACTTTCTTCTCTACTGCTCAGAGTGTACCAAGATAAGAAACCAGTTCTTCACAAAGATCTCACAAGAGATATCTAGCGTTAGGACACTGAAGGAGGAGGATAAGATGGTAATTATTCTGGGTAAGAACAGCGACATCGCATTCGCAGCTGCTGAATATATCAGACAGTGTCATGAGCTGAGACAGGAGCAGTTAAACCACAGTTAAACCACAGACTCCAAACAGACTCCACTCCTGTTACACTTCACTTACAGAGGCTCTCTTCCGTCACTCATGTGTGTACAAATAATATATAATAATAATTTTTATAGATGTGTTTTTTTTTCTTTTTATCTATTTCGTAATTGCTTCGGCAATGACAATAAAACATCTTTGAATTGAATTGAAAGAGAGAGGTGAAACAAGAAAAGTGAGTTAAACTGAAGAAGAACTTGTTTGTTTTGTTTGGGGTAAACAGGCGTGTCCCCAAATTATACAGGAAGTCTAATTGTTTAGATCAAAACTAGAGGTGGGTTAGGTTTTGTTTTGTTTATTTTGCAGAAGCACACAACAGCGTTCCCATCCAGCGTTCCCATTTTCTCAATGTAAGCTCACTGAAACATTCAGCCGGATGTGTTCAGATAACACGCGTGGTGGTTTGGAGAGGTGCGCTACTCTGCTCACTGTATCCTGGGCTTCAAAATAACCCACAAAACCACCTGGAACCACGCTGCATTTGTGGTGTAATCATTTCCTCCTCTCTCTGTCTCTCCCTCTTGTCCCCTCAAACCTCTCCGACCTCAGGCCAACGATATAAAGTCTGCAGTGCTGAAACTGGCAGCCGCAGAGAAACTGATAACCCACAGTTTTGTGAAATCAGACCAGAACACGCAGAAACCAGCCAAGAGAGGTGAGGAACGGAGCACAAAGTACTGTCTTTAAAAACACTGGGGGAGTGGAGTGGGAGGGTGGGATCCATCTCGCTACATTATTTCAGTTCTCATTCTTGTTGTTTAGACTCGAGTGTTGCGGCGGCGGGGGGGGGGGGGGGTTAATGGTTACACTCAGGGGTACAAGAAGTCTTACAGTACAATACAGAGCTATTCTGAGTGGTTCTAAAAAACTAAAACATCAGTGAAAAAGATCACTTAATATAACGAGACGTTCGGCAGTGCATGTATAATGCCTTCTTTTGTGTTTGTTTTGCAGCTTGCTTTTGGAAATACTGCGTGACAAAGTGAGACCCCCTCTCCTCCAGCAGGGTGACGGACAGCCCCTCCTTCTAGAAGCACTAGCATACCCATTCCTGGCTCCTGGGGCTTCCCACATTAAACTCGCTGCTCACTGACAGAATGTGTCAATCACTTTGTACAGAGGATGGAAGCTATTCAATAAACACGTTCTTTAATGACATGACAGTCAACCTTTCTATGTGTTATATTGGAAAAGGATGTACAGTACGTCTCCAGAAATGCTGATCATTGCTGCAGATTCCACAGAGTTCCTGTAATTAAACACAAGCCAACATTTGACTAGAATTTTAGGTTTATTTATATCCAAGCTTATATGTGGTGGTAATTAAATGCAATACTATCGCGGTACATTTTTCAAATGCATTTTTCATTTGGATATAAAAGCACTTAAGCATTTATATTTAAATGAAGAATTTATACTCTATATGTAGCATATTTTAAACACTTTAATAAAAAAAGGGTGATTAAGGAAGCTTATGCAGCGTTTTTTTTTTTTTTTTAACCGATACAATTACAAAAAACCGACATTCACAGGCTAAAACATATTGTACACTATAATACACCATAACATTTATGACTGTCAGTAACACACACCCAAGCTTTAAAACAGGCTTTACAAATCCACGCTAGAATGAGTAAGTTTATTTTATTGCCACTGGGTGGCAGTATTACTATATACTGTAAAGCCATAAATATTTGCGACCAAAATATTTGATGAATCACAACCATAAAACCTATTTTACTCCAGAAAAGTTGGCGACCTTTTGCAACATACGAAGTATGTACAAAGGCTCACAAATATTTATGGCTTTACAGTATTTTTTATTTTTTTTTTTAAATCAGATGACTTCAGGTTTTAATACCAAAAAGCTTCTCAGGTTAAACGAAAACAGTTTCAGAAAGCCCTTGTATACAATATCAAACACACACACACTATCATTCTACAAGTTGTCTACATTATCTCAGTGTAGTAAACTGGAATACTCTATCAATAATATGTCAAATGATTGTGGATCCTAGATTACATTCAAATATCACTTTGCAAATATCACCAGCACGTTATGCTTCATAAATAAGACTGAACCCTCATTCTCAGAGGGCTTTCCTCCTCATCATCGTCTTTGTCTCCTGTATCCAGCACTCGGAGCAGTATATTTTTTTTTATAGCAGGAGTATAAAAAGCTATACACATGTAACATCTTAAAAGAAAAAGTTCAGTGAATTTCTCTGGCCGTCCATGATCTTCGCTGTGCTAGTACAGTTTTGCGAGTCCTGGCCGCGGGTCACAGCTCATTTTGTTTGCTGCGAAGGCGTACGCCCGCTCGATCTCGCCGCTGGCAGGGCAGGTGTGACTGAACTCGTCCCTCTGCGAGGCGTTCTCTAGGTAGCGCAACACCGCCGTGAAGCGAGTTGGGATTTCGAAGTCACAGTATTTCTTAGCCGCTATCTGGAAAGCCAAAGTGTTCATTTAGAAGGGTTAACCTACACACACGGGAATATAGAAGATACAATGAAATTTATACAAAGCAATATAACAAGACATCATTTAAATACATGAAACTGTTCTTAAAAAAAGAAAATCTTAAAAAAAGGTCATCAAAACCAACTGAATATTAAATATAAACAATAATAATACGTTACTAGATTTTAAGGTTGTGTGTGTGTGTTTGTTTTCAAATCATATGATGTTTATTGTAAGTTTTCTAGAAATGACCGAATCTTTGCTATTGTTATTGTTGTGGGTTTGCATTTGGTTTCCATGGCAATGGAGCATCCGTCTTGCTCATCTTACATGACCGATGAGTCAAAATAATTCAGAGAAACCTACTGGCGTTGTCAAGGAAAAAAGGAAATGCCAACGTATTAACAATCCTTTAAAAAGACAGCTTAAAAAACCTTTGCATTGTGAATAAATGGTCTATTGACAGATAGTTTAGTGTACAAATCCTTGAGGGTCTATTCTAACCCAATACATGTAACTGTAACAGTGAGAACAATGTGTAAAGCCAGTGAAGGAGAGCAGCTCCTCTCGTTTACTCAGTGGTCTGATTCTCAACGACCCAACCTCGCTCCACTCCCCTTCACACTGCACTGTGTCTGTCTGAGCAGGGCAGAGCAGCGGTCTCTGCCGCGTATTCCCGTACTGTATAGCGGCTCTGGAGTGCTTACCTGGATGACGTGCAGTTTGGGCAGCAGGTTGCAGTCCGCCAGGGTCAGCCGGTCTCCGTCCAGGAACTTCCTCCGGGAGACGAGCAGGTCTTCGGTGCTGTTGAGGTCGATCTCCTCGGGGAGTGGGGACTGCAGATAGTCATCGAGCCGCTTGAACTCCTTCAGCAGAGCCTTCTCGAAATCTGAAGTGAGCAGGGAGGTACAGTTTCGTTAGGGTGACTGGGCTACTGAGCTCACTATAGCAAAATGCAATCGAGTGAAGGCAAGGTATATCATAGAGAATGATATGAAGCGAGTCTCACCAAAACACGACTGAAATGTGCTTCTTGATGTTAAATGAGTAGGTTTTAAAAGAGGTCCCACTTTTAGTTTTACACACCAGGGAGTGTAGATCAGTCTTCAGAGAGGATTCCTGAAGTGTATTTAGCATGCGTGGTCCCCTTCACTGAATTAACTTCCAGGCATGGTAAAAATGACTGGTGCAGCCAGTGAACACAATTCAATGTGCTTCAGATAATCTCAGGTTGAAAATAAGAAGCAGGACCACGTTTTGTGCATTTTGCCAGAAAAAAAAGGACAAATGGATAAAATCTCAAATGAAAAAAAAAAACACACCTGTAGCAGAGCAAAGCTCTGCCCTTTTTAAATTGGCAGGGATGGGGTTAAATTCCCCTACCTGCCTGGGTTCATTGTGTTCAGGTGGCTGGGGTTGATTAGATGATTAGTTTAATTAACAATCAATCAGCGTCCAGCCACCTGACATAAAAGGAGGCCTCTGCTTCTCATTAGAGAGGAGGGAGCTGAGGAAGCAGGTTGGTGGTTTTTGGTGTGTGATTTTTGAATTTTGATAAATCCAGTGAAGGCATTGCCCAGCCTGGAAATTGTTATTTTTGTTAGTTTTGCTTTTTGTCTTTCTTTTTGTGTTTAAATTGCTTTGTTTTGGCCCTTGTGCCTTTTTATTTTTGTGTATTTATAATAAAATAATTATTTTTTGGAACTACAGACTGTCTCTGGGCCTCTATCCACTTGCCAGCCTGCCACAACACCCAATACAGTTAAGAAATAAACATTGCGCACATCCTTGATAATGATTCTGTGTAAATCAGACTTTAAGACTAACCCTCAGTTCTCACACGGCAGCTCTGTTGCATTGTCTGTCTCATTACCAGTCCTTACTTGTGTTTGCTGAGCTGTTCTTGATGTACGCTGAGAACTTGGCAAAGATATCACTGCCAACATCAAAGGACTCCTTATTCTGTGGGCTGAGGTGAGGATACCTGGAATGGTGAAAATAACACCAGCGAAATTAGACTTGTAGTCAGGCATGAGGCACCAGCTGATACTGGAAGGTTTAAAGCATAGGTCCTGCTTATTACTGACTGCGTGCCTTTCCCTGCTTCACCAGCACATGCTAGCGGCTGCAAGTAAACCTTTGGCTGACACTTTATATCATTACAATTTACTGACTCTAATCTAATTCGATTCATGTTCAGTTTATACAGCACGTACTCATGATTCATTCTGTATTCATTGGACCCTAGTTGTCACCTGAACTCATCGGCTGCTAGAATCTATTAGAAATGCCTCCTGATCATTGCTGTGTTGTGTTCCAGCCAGCATAAATACAAGTTCAGTAGTCATTATTTACTGGCATCAGTTCTAGTGCAGATTGAATCCACCCAATAAGCATTCTAGACAGTATATTCCTAACCCTTGAGCAGTAGTGTATGTGCATCTCTGATTCTGAATAAAAAAATTTCCCCTTGAAAACCCCCCCTGCTATCTGCTCTCACACACCCTTCATCCTGTTACTCAACACTACAGTACAGTAACGCAGCTAACTAAAAAGCATTCCTAACGACAGCTGCTGTATATTCATCTAGCTCAAAGCTAATAAGGTATTTCAGATGCTAATCAATGGCTGCTGAAATACTCTAATGTTAGATACACACATGGCATATCAACAGACTGTTTTTTAACATGGAGCTAAACGTCAGCACATGGTTAACTGCATATTAATCAAAGCATTACAGAAAAGTGATATTGCATGAGTGTAACTGTATTAACACTGTCTATAGGGCATGCGTAGCTTGCAGTGTGAGAGTAGTGTAATCTGAACGAGAGGAGTTGCCAGGGGTGTCACACCTAGGGGGCGCCAGAGTCTGCTCCAGAAACTCTTCGATCTTCAGGAAGTCTGTTTTGAGCTTTCCGTTGTACAGGAGGAAAGGGGGGTTGGTCCCGGGTGCCAAGTCCCTGAGTTCTTCTGGTTTCCTGGAGTCAGAACAAGAAAGGGAGTGTGAGTCCTGGTTAAAGAGGTCTGCGTTCTGTGTCAGGGGTATTAGGAAGAGCACAGTTTCCAACTCTATCCAAACCATTGCATCTGGAATTGCAGTAACAGCTAGGCTCACCACAACGGAACTAAACATTTCAAAACTAGTGGAGCTCATTCAGATTGGACTCGATTCAATCCATCTGCCATTGTTTTAATCAGTAAATCAAACCACTTTAGCATCTTGTTTATAGGAGTCTCTTTTAGCATTTTAATATTGCTTTATTATTTCAACATTTATATCTTTCTGTTCCAGCCCTTCTGATTCCAGCAAACTATTCTCGCTAAAGAAAACCCTTCAGTCCCAAAATGCACGCCTCATATGCATGATGTGTTTTAGTTCATGTCTTGATACATGTGTGTGTAATTTGTGTAAAGGAATACTCCTTACTTTTTCATATCAACTGTGGTTACGGTGAACTTAACTCCTTTAAGCCACAGAACCATGAAGAGACGCTGGCAGAATGGGCAGTGCCCAATATTCTCTCCGTCGAGACCTGCCTGTAACGAGAGTGAACGTGCTCAGCCAGGACCTTTAGTTTTACATTAAGTATCTCCTAATTACTGTGTATTTCCATAGTAGTCACTTAGCAAATACATGTGTACTTACACATCATTACAATGTTAGTATCTTTTTGCACAATATAACCCTAACCATAATCCTAACCCTAATCCTATCCCGAATCCTAACTCTAAACCTGTCCTTAACCCTAACCCTAACCCCTAACCCTTTTCTGATAACACTGAAATTATGTATCAGTACACATGTATTTACTAAGTAAGTACTATGCAAATACATTGTAATTAGACACTTCATGTATCCGACAACATCATACGTGATTTAATACTTTGAGCCCTGGCCCAGCACTGATCCTGGTCTGTTTTTATCATACCGAAGGCATACTGAATACTGAGTGACAGACTCAATTTCATGAAATATTAGGTTTTTTGCTTTTCAATTTAACCTCCCTTCAGATCCATAACCTGTAGCCACTGCCAGTGGTGCTCAAGCCTCTAATAGCGCTGCCTGGATTATCAGGCAGTGGAGCTACAGCTCCAGCTAGGAGTCTGTGGGAGCCCCGGGTGGGGGGGATGGGGCTGAGTATCTGAACAGCAGGGCTAGTTGATAAGGTAACGCTTGCTGGTGGCAACACTCCTCGAGTCTGTCTGTAGAGATAGCGAGACGACTGACAAGGAAGACAGACAGTCAAAACTGACAGGTCCGAAGCTGTCTTTACTACAGGGCTGTAGACTTTAACCATGTCAATTCTGGTTGAGGGATGGTTTTAATTTAGTTTAGGAGTTGGTCATCTTGTGCTAGATCAAACAAACTCCACTGAATCGAATACTCTTGTGATTGATACGCATGTCAGGGATGGGGGAAGTTAATAAAAAGTACAGAGATCTTTGCATTACTCAGTGTTCAAATCAATTCAGGGTCTGTCTTTTGATGATGAATTTCCTCCCCTGTTTAAGAATTTCAGCCTGTGTAATATTTCACCTTTGGACTGCTTATCTGTACTGCATGTTTAAGGAACATCTTACATTCTGTTAAACAGAAAAACCTGGATATTAATTATTGTATTAATTGGTTGCTTTGTGTAGTTCTTATGCATAGCTTTGCTTCGATTGCTTGCCTTTCTAATGCTGTCTAAAATGATTGTGTTTGTGGTCAATTGCACGATTGGTGATTACGACAACTTACTGACTATCCCTGTGTTGTTCCCTCTGCTGTTTCTTGTCTATGTGGGACCCTGCCTTCTTTCAAAGGTGCTACAGCAATGTTTCAGCAGAAGCAAACCCAAATTCAAAAAGGAATTGAAAAGGACTCACCTTAATGAACAGCTCAATGCTGGGTTCTTTTTTCTGGTCAGACCTTCTGAGAGCCATTTCTCCTGGTGCGACAACAAAAACAAAAACATCAACAACAATGACACGGCAGCAGCGGCGTTCTCTTCCCCAGCACCTGAATGTGCAGCGTGCAATCCCAGTGGCTTCTTCCCCTCTGTGCCCAGCTGCTTTGACTGGACCGAGTGAGAGTGAAAGTACTTTAAACTGTGCTCTGCACTCCCCCAGGACCCTAACAGCTAAGTGCTTCCTAAACGAGAGAGATACAGAGAGAGGGGAGAGAGGGAGGGGGGGAGGGAGGGGAGGGGATGGGAGATTCCTGGAACCGTTACTCACTCGACCTCCTGCTATAACTATTTCACTAGACACTTGTTTAAAAACCCACAAGAGACACACAGCAAGAGGTCGTTGAGTCTAGTTATGTTGCCTAAACATCCACAATGGTCATATGCATAATTTATTAAACTGTAACAATAGGAAACATGTAATAAGCAGACACAAAGCGATTCATGACTTATTAAACACAGACCCACACAGAGGACATTAATTATATCCACTGTACTGTCAAATGTGGATCAGAATGTTTTAGGAAGGAGACCAGGCTTGTTTGTATCTATTGTTTTACAGATTTTAGCTGCATCTCATCTCACCAACAGGGGACTCAACAGAATTCGTAGCAGCATTGCCTGGTATGGTTACATACAACTAGTTGCCCCAGTAGTTGGCAGAATAAAATACCTGGCAGTTTCCTGGTGCTTCAGGACCTTAAAACATAGTCATTGTGCCCGAGAGTGCTGGCAAAGAGATAGTCCAGCTATATACAAGAGGAAGTACTTGTGTGAGTATGTCTCCAGACACTAGGGAACAGTTCAGGGTCACATTTTCCAATGCTCTGTAATGTAGTCATTTCAAAAATAGTGCTATCATAGTGTCTCTTAAATTGCCCTTACAAGGGACGTGGAATCTTGGAGGTCTTTTTTTGTGATAATATTTTGCATCAGTCTTGGAGGTGCACTCTCAAGGTCACTGGGATGTCTACTGCAATGCCACTGTGCTGCCTGTTTGCCCACATGATTCTGTGGCAGTTTCTCAGACTAGTCCTTATTCTAGGTTAATATGGGCACGTTCTGAAGAAATTGGTACATTTTTTGTTTCAATTACACAACAGTAAAACTCAGTCTTTAAATAACTGTTTTTTGTATCTTATATTAACATAAACATCAGTTTGAAAATGACGTCACTGAGCAGAAAGCTAACACGCACACAAGAGGCAGTGAAAGAGTTCACCCAGATATCAAAATGAAAACACTAGACTTTTAAATGCTCTGCGTTTCTGTTTGGGAGTTTCCATTAGCTGGGAGGATGCAAAACAAGTCCTCAAACTGGAAACTCCCAACAAATGTAGGATATTGAAAAAAAAAAACACACGTGGAAGGATGCCAAGGCAGGGTCTGTAGGCACTCAGCACCATCCTCAGTGCAGCGTGGAAGAGTCAAGCAAGAATGAACAGTCAAGTGTTTCGACACTGCCTGAACCCCCAGTCAATCTGCGACCAGCACTGGCTTAAAGCCCATGTTCTCTGGCTAACAACTTGACAGTTCTTATAAATCATGAGAAACCCTTTGGCAGTAAATCACTGTTATCTAAAAAACTTTCTGAGTGTTTAATCCAATAAAAATGCTGAAGCACGTGGAAGGGAAAATGTGAAAGTTCTGGAGGAGAAGGGCTGTGCATTATGGGGTGAAGGATCTCTAACTGAGAATCTGGTTGAGGGGAGGATGTCTTTGTGGAAAGGTTTTCCATCAGTCTTGTATTTTTCTACTGAATATCATTGGATTTTGTTGCAGTTCTGTGTACGGTGGTGTTTCACAAGTGCTAGTATTTCAAGGCTCAGCTGTACTATAAACTCAGTCTCTAACCATTTTCTTTTTTTATGTGTAAGTCAGTCAGTGAAAAATGAAGAGAGGGCTTTATGATGTCACAGGTTGTCAATTTCAGTAATAAATGCTCTGGTAGAACTAACCTTTTGATAAGCATTAGTTTCATAGAGAAAAATATATAAATTGTCCTGCTGGGGTGATAAAAGGCAATGTTGCATTATTAGAGCAGTCAGGATTAAGTTAAAGGTGTGTGGCAAGTTTATGATTTAAGGTTAGGGATAGGTTAGGGTTAGGGTTAGAGTTAGGGTTATGGTTAGTTTTAGGGTTAAGGTTAGGGTTATGTACAGATGCTTCTGGAAGCATGGCTGTCAGCATTTTTAATTCAATTTTAATTCAAGATCAAAGACAAAGGGAACATTTTCTTGCTAGTTACATACTGTATTTAATTCACAAAATAGGTCCTGAACACTATAGCCCTACACTACAGTAAATACTTGTCTTTAAACTCCACAGTAAGCATTAGGTAATATAACTACTGTACCAACACATCACCAGGAAGGGAAAGTGAAACAAAGGGATGGCCAGCAGGCTCAGGCCAAGTCTCGCGATGCAGTCTTACTCCTTTGGTGTCATGGCAGCGAAAGACCTTCTCTGGATTTTCCAGGAATTTCAGATATTTTGATGAATGGAAAGGGCGGTGAAGGCTGTTTCAGTTCCTATGAGTTATATCACCTTCACTCCCTTCCTAATCACCACTAAGGAATGCTCTGGGATCTGTGGGGCTCTTCAGAGGATCCTACAGCCAGCCTGCGGAGATAAGCACTGGGGTGTTGTAAAAACAGATACAACCTTTAAAGCCAGTTGGATTCCTAAAGACAGCTACATGAAGCTTTAGTCAGGGTGGGAAAGTCCCTTTTACTCGTAATCTAAGGATTCAATTTGATCACCTTATACCCTGCTGGGATAAGCTCCCTGTAATTTTTAATTTTTTTTTGCAGCACTGGGGAATAACCCTGGAACAACTACATACCCCTAGCAAAGTGCTGGATGCGATCCATTTAGATTCCCTGGTACTGTAAAATGCCCTACAAAACAGCAGTGGCTTCAGTCAGGAGATGATCAAGTCAACCCTTTCATCTCTTTCCAAATGATTTATTCTTTCAGTGAATGGATGTCTTTTTGGACCTTATTAAGATTTGCTGGAGCAGTTTATTACACAGAGTTCAAGCTAGTGGATGCAGTATGCTTGCAGGTTTTTAAATATGAATCCAGCTATGCTAACACCCACCCCTCTTTGCAAGTGGTTAACAGCACAAGTCGAGGGAGCGGCAGTCTAACATCAAAGTTTGTAAGAGGTGAAGCAAAAATTGACCAAGGAACTACAGAAAAAGAAAATACAAGATACCTCTTGTTTTATAGAAAGAGGAAGCTACTATTTCCTGAAGATAATAGTGCACAGAAGATCTAATAATAACATGATTCCTGGCCCCTGATCAGAATGCTCAGGACTGACTTATTCCAGGTCATCCAATCATCTTGTTTTGGCAGGGTCCAATGAATTTTAAATAACCCCCAGCAAACACTTTCTAACGGGCATGATTCATTGCATTTAATGTCGCAACATAGAGATTTTTAACAGTACACGGATACTGCTCCTTATTTTTAAATTAAAACATAATATGTGATTAACATTTATTTTAATTCCATGTACAATAGAGGATTATTTTGAAAAAAAAAAAAAAAAAAAAAAAAACATGGGCCCATAAATTAAGGGATGATGGGGGAAACACGCTGTTAACTTGCATGAACAATGCAATGTCTGACTTTCATATGTAGTTATTCCATACAATATTACAGTATATTGTTTGCTTAGTGTTTACAGTCATAAATAAGCAATGTGATTCCTTCTACAAAAGAGAAAATATGGTAGCCTAATGTATATTATTGTGTTTAACTGTAAAGTCTGTTATTTTTTATTAAAAAAAAACAAAACAAAACGAAACAAAAAAAAACAGTTGCTATCTTTGAACAAGTCAACCGTTCTTCACCAGAGAATGAAGAAGGCCATTGTTTAGTTGCCTGGACAATAGGAGCACGGGTCCACGGTTCCCGGCTTTGCACGAAATCGCAATTAAATATTACACGGATCTGTCATAGGGCGCTGTGTGAGAGCTGCGCCATGCGAGTGTTACAGAATCTATTCGGTTCTACATTTGTTCTGTCCCTATCCCTCTCTCTCCTGTGCTGCTCATCTCGTCTGCTGGCAGCTCCTGATTTTTCAGGTGAGTAGCACATTTTAGTAAAATTTAAAAAAAAAAAAAAAAAGTTTCAGAGCAACATTGGAATGGAACTTGTACATTCTGAAAACCTCCTCCACTTTCTAGCAAAACGTTGCCAAACAGCTGCTATGCGTTCTGTGGACAGGCATGGAGTCAGTCAGGGTTGAAGCATTTATTTACGTTATGCATGTTTTCTGATAATAAATGTTTACATGACTCTGCTGTCTATTGAAAACGCAGCCCACTTTATATGTATAATTGACGCTTTGTTCATGCTATACTATTTAAGCTAAACCTTAACTCTAATCCCAAAGTCATCACCAATTCAGTTGCTAGAATGACCATGTATTTCAGAAGTATGCTAAAGCATCCTGAATGATGAGTGATTGGAGGGCTATATTGCGCAGGCTAGTGTATGGAGCCTGGTTACAGTAGGTGGTGCTGAATGAACACTCCGCGGTACCTGGGTTACGATGGAAGGTTTCTGCCAACAAAAGGCTTCCAGTTGAAATTCTTGTATCAGAGGATCCGTACTCACGGGAATACTGTGGTGCTGAAATGATAGCGCCATCGCTGCCGGGTACCTCGGCCTAACTGGGAGTTTAAAATTTTGTTTAACTGGTTTAGAAATATTTTTATGAATGCAAATATATCACACAGTTGGTATATTATTACTGTCCTCCTCCTCCTCCTCCTCCTCCTCCTCCTCCTTCTTCTTCTTCTTCTTCTTCTTCTTCTTCTTCTTCTTCTTCTTCTTCTTCTTCTTCTTCTTCTTCTTCTTCTTCTTCTTCTTCCGAAGCGCACTGCGTTTTTCTGATGACTACAGTACCAGCCGCTGTAATATATGAATTCATTGTACCCTTGCGCCTGGTACCGGCGTTGCTGGGTGACGGAAGGGAATACAGGGTCTGTCAGTGTAGGAGTTTAAAATATATTTACTAACCCCAGGTATTAAAGATATGGCGCACAAGCTATTGTTAACTGTTTTTTTTTGTTTTTTTTATAGCTGTAAAAGCACTTCCCCTAGCCCGACCCTGAAAACAACGATAGTTTAACTTAAACGTGTTTAAATCTATTTGTACTTGTTAAAAACTACTTCCATAACAGTTTTTTAAACACTACCTCTTTAAATATATTTACCCTGACAGATTTTAATACTTAATTAGTTTTTTTTTTTTTACTGTAGAAACAACGCCTATCTCTGTTTGCTTGGTCTGCCTGCCCGAATATGATTAATACGCTCTGAGCTATGAGTTCATTACAACATTCAGAACATACTAGGGCTGGGCGGGCGCTCTTTATAGAACGCTTACATTCATTTAACAGGACTCGAATTATTTGAACTAATCAGTGCGCGTTTTCAAACAAGCGACTAATGCTATGTCCCTGGTGTATCAAGAAATCCCAGCAAAGTAAAAAGTGAAACTGCACAGTGCTCACATCGAAAATCATTATCCCCCACCCACTCACAAAAACAGACGCTAGTTCTTAACTGAACCAATTTCACATATATCACAGCTGCATCTTTCAGTGCATTCTGTAATATCGGTGACTCAACGACTCAATACAGATACGTGGGGCATTCCACAGCGATGTTACTGGGCTGTAAAATGCTATAAAATTCCCCAGCTGTGGCATCCCGGGTGACATCATGCCAGCCACTTAGCAGTGAATTCTCGAAGTAGACAGCCTCCCAAAATAGACGATGGTAGGCTAGTCATTGTAATTTGTAAATGTGACATTCAACACAGTTATTTTCAAGCACGTTTTCGTGTGTGTGCGTGTGTGCGTGTGCGTGTGTGCGTGTGTGCGCAATGCTCTGCAGGTTACCTACAGAAGATACTGAAGAACCACACGGTCCACGCCTGTGATGGGGAGCGGCTCACCGTCACGTGTCCCTATAAAACCTCTGTCACTGTCCTGTCTGCGTTTTACGGACGCCGGGTCCCGAGTGAGAATCTCTGCCCGACTGTGATGAACACTTCAGAGGAGCGCACGGACTGCCAGTCCTCTATAGCCATTACAGTAGGTACCGTGACAGCACCACGGCAGAGGTTTGCTCCAACCTTTCGTAACCCGTGATTGATTCCAAGCAGAAATCTTCCAAATTCTTTATCCATTTTACATGCACCAAAAACCATTAATCTGCTTTATTACATAACACCTTTTTTGTGTGTAAATCTACAGCTACAAAGAACAATGCAATATTTATATAACTAGAATATGTCAATCACTGCAATCTTGCTAATACTGTACTCGTGATAATGCATGTACACATAGCAATGGTTTTCAACCCCAGTCCTCAATTAACACCAACAGTCCAGGTTTTTATTTTCAACCAGGGAATTTGTTTCCAAACTACATTGGGGGATTTTTTTTGGTCTCATGCTGTTCCTGTTCCCTGGAAAAATCTCTAAACACAAAAACTTGGAAAAGGTTGGGGACCACTGCAGCAATACAGGAACTCTGATATCAGTATTTGAAGGAATAATTATTTAAACAAGGATACAGGCCAGATCTGTTGCATTACACAACAACAAAGCCAGCCACACCCCTCTCCATGTTGGAAACATGTGTCCAGCATAGAGAGGGGAGCGGCAGCTTAAACCAACAATTGGAGGTCAAGTACAGAACACAGCAGGCAAAACAATACCAGAATGTTCTGTAGGAACTCAAGTCTAAGCACGGCAGCTTCTGTGTATTCTAACTTCGGACAGTCACTGCTAATCACAGTACAATAATTATCACTGGCTCTTATTGCACACTGTCTCCTTGATGGTCTGCTTTCTCTGTTTTCAGAAAGTATTTGATGAATGCCAGGATCAGCGAACTTGCCAGTTGTCTGTCAACAGTCGTGTTTTCGGCCATGACCCCTGCCCCAGCACCAGCAAGTACTTGATCGTGTCCTACAAGTGCAGGCCAGGTGAGGCTGGGGCTGGGCACCGAGGGGTGACAGGTATTGGGCTGGAGGGTTTAGAGTAGTTTTCCCTCAGGATCCAGGATTGAGGGTTGAAAGTTAGACAGGGACTTTGCTGTTCTGCTGCGGTCACCTGTCTGGTGTTGTGGTGTTGTGCGGTAGACTGGAGACAAAACAGCATCTCCTTGTCTTGTGCTGACATCTGAAGAGTATGGTTACAATAGAACCTACTGCAGGATTTATAGATTAGATTTTAGATAGATTATAGATTTTATAGATACAAAAATTGATGATGTGTTAATAATAGTTACCAGATCATAGGATTATAATAGGGTTCCTATTGAAAAGAAAATCAGAAGAAGAAACAGGGAAATTACTTAAAAAAATATGATTTACACCTAAAATAACATTTGTAGAAAAGTTTGTAACTTCATACAAAAAAAGTTCCTTTGTTTAAGAAGACTTTGACATTGAGAAAGATATCTTGTCCGGACGTTTGCCATTGAATTTATTTCTAAGTGAGAATATGTTAACACAGCAGAATTTGATCTTAGTGGAGCGAGCTCAAGCCTGCTTCTCCCCCCTGCCTTCCC